>NC_056750.1:564665534-565033034 GCF_019279795.1 Protopterus annectens | reverse complement strand
AACTTCTATGTCAGTAGACTGCTTGAAAATATATGATTCTTAATATAGAACTGATTTAATCTAGTGCCATATTTTTTGGATTTTGTAGCAGCCTATGGTCTTAGTAATTCCCTACGAAATAGCATGTCTTTATAAATTTATCAACATAACAATCACCAGGTACTTTATGTTGAGTTTCTCTGAATACAAACAGTAAATCATTAATAGTAAATGTTCATACCTTTCTCATTTTCCTGCATTGTGATTACCACAAAATCTGTTATAATTCAGAAAATGGTTAGGCATTTCCTTGTCACAGTTTCTAAAAGTCACAAGCATATCCCTACACATTTTAAAGCTTTAGCTGGGTTGTACATGAGAGTAGGTTGCCATCTATTTTTTTAATTGTTTGTCTCAAAAATTTTAAAAGATGTTTTAATGGCACAACATTCTGATATTCTACTAGAATTATGAAATGTACACAGAATTATAGCTGGCTCAACCACTGCCCTCTGCCATTACTATGAACCAACCCCCACCACTTAAGTGAAGAGCAAAAACAGATGGTCCTTCTAGTAGCACACCAGCCATGTAATCAGATGTTCGACATGTCCCACCTCCCTCCTGCCCCAGCCATTCAGGACCCATTTCTGTGCCCTGCCCCCAACTCTCCTTCAACATATTTTATAAAAAAATATATATTTCTTTTTCTAAGCTGTAGTTGCTACAGTTTAGACCATGCCTGCAATGAGCACTACAACACTCATATTTTAGTTTAAAAAAAGTCTTTTAAACTGTAGCAAACTGGTTGCTAGAAATTTAGAAAACTGTTGCTACAGTTTATACTCTGGCTGTATGGAGTGCTACAGTACTCAGATTTTAGTTAAACAAAATCTTTTTTTTTTTCCTCTCTTTTAAACTATAGCAAACTTTTAAACACTTGCTGCAGTTTACAGCACGCATGGAGTGCTACAACATACAGGTTTGATAGCAAATGCAATAATGGCTTTTAAAAGTCAGTATTTTCTCCTTTCTCCGCACCTCTCAACGTCTTAGAACAAAAAATCTGGACAAAGCCAAAATTACTGGGGGACCAAAAGCCCAAAAATAGGGAACAATTTTCAATACTGTTCTTATGAACTTAGAAAGTTGACAGAAAAACAGGGTTTGCATTAACATGCATTTCCAAAGGATGTGAAGTATGAAACTCAAATGCCTGTCAGTGACATCAGTCTCCAAAAATTTACAGAAAACGCACAAATTATATGAGGAACAGACCAAAAATATGAGGATAAAATCTTGACATTTTATGAAAATCTGGGCATTTGAGGGGTATTTCTTTCTCTGAATGCAGTAATCATTTCTCTGCTACATAGCCGAACTGTCACAAGTCTTCCTGATCAGAAGTTGCCTCCCATCAAAGTATTTGTTATTTATATTATTATTATTTGTTTATGCTTAATATTGATTTTCCTCATACTACCTGAAGCTGGCTATTCCCTACTTATTTACTGTAATTGTATTCATTAACCACCATCCAATCATAAATCCCATGTTCAGTAACAGAAGCGAAAGAAACACAGTGCCTATCTATTAGTCTTCAAATTAAGGCTGGCCTTATTATTTTCTGAGAAAGTAACTGGAGTGGTACACAAAATGAAATGGTTAATCTGGTCAGTTTTGGTATGAAGAAATCTACTGAATACTGGGCAACAGTGACTGACCACTATGGGAGTGTATGCAGCTTACAGTGTGAGCCCCTCAAGAGGCAAGCTGCAGGTACTACAAATGTAAGGTTTGCCACCAGTGCAATATATAAGTTGGCAAGTATCAACTCCACTAACAAGACTTCTAACTACTACCAGCAGGAAAATGCTTTGCACTTTGCTGCAGTATCTCTCACACAAATCTCTTGGCTACAGACTGGCAGTCAGTGCAGAGGTTTAAAGAGCTGTTTACTAACTTGTTTCCGGTGGCCCAGTAGTCCATGGTTTGATTTCCTCAGCCTCTGCTGCTTAACTGTGTGACTCTGAGTAAGTCATTTAACCAGACAGTGCTCCTGGACTGAGCCTGAGAATGCCCATGGAGATCAATGTTCTACCCTGGTTAACAAATACAAATACAAATATAAACAAATAAATACATAAATAAATAAAATATATAATGTCCTTGTCATAGGCTACTATGGGGACCCCTGAGGGAATGGGGTCCCATTGGTCCAAACAGGTCTAGCTGTCCTTTGACCAACCCTGGTTATATGTATAGCATATGTTTGCATGCACACACATATACCTATATATATGGAGTTATTCTGTTTATTGATCTGCAGTTTATCATGCTGACTTTGTAATTCATTTTATTGGATTCAATGACATTGATAAATGAATTTCACCCATGAAGTGCAGGTCATTGCTCTGTAGCTACATAAGTGAATTGGTAAGAATAGTTGCCTTACACTGATAAGAAAAGGTGGAATTTATGTTTTTGCTGAGATTGGGATCTGTAGGATAAGGGAATTTGCCCTTTTCCCCACTGTTATGGGAATTCAGATTTGCTACATTTAAAGTAGCATGCTGTAAGGGATGCAGTGATTTTATCCATTTGATGTGGTGAATGAAAGTCAGTAAGTCTGAGAGAGTGCTTTCCAATGTATTGAAATAATTATGTAGTACAGAATGATAATTTAGTGTAGATTATATATAGTTAACTATTTGAAATGTCAGGACCTGCAAGAGCAAGTCCCAAAATGTGGTGACTGAATGTCTAAAGGTCTGGACTCTCTGAGATATGGTGATCTTGGACTTGCCCTCCACCCCACCTCTGCAAAAAGAAGCTTTAAGGAGAAGGGTGTTTTTTGTGATTCACTTTTCTCTGGGTTTTCAGTCTTATTTTTTAATTTTTTGGCACTTGGCATTGAGGGACAACTTTTGGTCAACTGGTGCGCAAGACAAAAGGGCTCCATGACACACACTACCCAGTGCCCCAGTCCTTGTCTACCTGCACCACACAGATTAGTTTTTAATTTCTTTTACTTACAGTATGTCTTGCTCATTAGTTTTTCCTGTATTCATTCAACATATTATAACTAGGCAAGAGTGCTTTAGTTAACCACGTATGAAACAACTGCATTTAGCTGGCGTTCTAGATGCTCTGAGGTGCATTTTACATTTTTTAAACAAACTTTTCATTCTTTGATGACTTGAACAAAAATCATGATTAAGGGAAGAAACTTAGTCCAGCTCATTGACTTTGTTTTTTCCCCTGAATCCTTTTAACACACCCTAACTGACCAAGACTACACTGTAATAACTGCAGTAAAAATAATTGCATTACGCTGGGGTTCTAGATGCTCTGAGGTATATTTTACAGTTTTTTAAACAATCTTTTCACCCAATGATGCTCTGATGTGTATTTTACAGTTTTTTAAACAACCTTTTCACCCAATAATGGATTGAACAAAAGTCATGATTAAGGGGAGAAAATCATTCTTCTTCTTCATTCATGGTTTCTCAGAATCATTTTAACGCATCGTCACTGACCAAAACTACACTGTAATAACTAAATTAAGCTGGAGGTCTGGTGGCACCCAAAAGACATGGAGTTATAAATGATCTGGTGTGTGTTTTACAGCTTTTCTCCAACCTTCTGATTAATTGAAGTTATAAACAAAAATTGTCAGTAAGCAAAGAAACACAATCATACTTTTTTATTTAAGGAGGAAATGAGTTGTATGTAAAGTGCACAATAAACACAGTAGACAAATACATGTGGTGATGCATAAATCATATCTGGAAATAGTACTTGCCTCCCTACACCATCTTTAGAAAGGTAGTCACTTTCCATGTATCTCCATCTGGTGTTGAACTGGGATGAAAATTAAGGGACAACCGGCCAAAATCATATATTTGAAGTTCTTCTGATATACACGATTGCACTGACTCCAAGAGGTGAAACTGGTATGCTGTTGTTTACTCAGCCGAGCAATACTGAGTGACATCTGTTGGCTTGCTTCTTTGTACCACTATCAGTGGGATGTATTTTGTGAATAATATGAACATATGGATATCATCTGCTATCTTGCATCCTGTATTACTTGTGGACTTTTCCCCATTACATTTTATATATACACATATATATATATATATATATATATACATACATATATATATATATATATATATATATATATATATATATATATATATATGTATATACACATGCACACATATGCACATACACAGCATGCTTTCGTATCCCTTCCTGCAAAAGACATCCACCTTCTATGTACCCCTCTAATGTCAGACTTGTACAAAACTGAAAAACAAAACATATTTGCTGTCAGCCATACATAAACGGAATGCTTCTTTACCCTCCCATAGAAGTGGCACCTATATATGCATCTGATGTTTGATTGAGGAAATTAAAAAAATAATTACAGTAATGTTTTCAAATTGTTACTTTTAAACAGTACACTACTCCTGTAAAAGCTTAGTTGACCCTTTGTGCACCCCTCTGAAGTTGTGAGGAAAGTTAAAGAAAAAAATGACCACAAGGTCCCCAGCCAAACACAAGAATAGTGACTTTTGAGGTTTGGGATGAAAGTTAAAGAAATAAAGTGATAAAGGAATACTACATGAATCCTAGAAAAGAAAACACTAAAAAACAAATATGAGCCGGGAAACACAGAAGCAACATTTAATGGCAAATTATATGAACAATTAAGCGCTTTCACTTGCATAGAATCTAATAAAGCTGAAGAAATAAAGACATCATCCCCAGCTGCCCACAAAAGCTACAGTGACCACTGTATACCTCTGAGCAGGACTGGTTTTAGACTAAGTAGGGCTCAGAGCAGATGTCACTACTAAACCTGTACCAAAATCAACGTATACAACCTTGGTACATGGGGGCCACAAGCCCCCAGAAGCTGTGAGGATCTGGATGTTCTGTAATGCATTTTGTGCCTTATTGTTTTGACAGAGAACTTAAACTGAGCAAATCCCACAAGGGTCATTTAGTTTCATCCTGAAAGCCCCTACTCCTAACAGATAGCTCTAGCCACTTCTGTGTACAATTTAGATATCTGATTGTGACAGAAGAGGATGGCCATGTAATGTAGTTCACACAAACAGTTGTCTTACATTTAAAGTATTCTAAGTTGCTTCACATGTTGCACATTAGTCCTGTAAAGCCAGAGTAATAAGTGAGCAACAGCAGGCAACTAGTCATTTTCCTCTGCAGGCAGCCCTAACAATTACAGCTTCTTTGTCTGTGTACATGTCAGATGTCCAGTTCAGTAGTCCATCTTACTTCACAAAATATGCACTAGTCCCAAAAAACAAATGGTGACTTTTTAAAATGAAAAACAAGAGGGTAAGTTAAGTTACTTTCTGTAGAGAACCCTCATCTGCAATTATAGATTAAAATTACAGCCATGTATTGCATTTGACCAAACTTACTTTAAGCACTCCACATGGTATGAAGTAGAAAACTGCACCTCCACCCTCTACTCAGTCAGTCACATACTTCATTACTTTTGTATAAAGACGGGTGGTATAATATCTATTGTGGGGGCAGCTGTCACCCCTGCTTCTCCCACCACTGACCATAATGCTTTAAACAGGTGCATTCAGAACAGTTGAAGTTGTATACATGTTGGGGGGCTGTGTGTGTGTGTGTGGGGGGGGCAGCAGTCCCCTTACTGCATATGGGCATTCTTCTCTCACCATCAGTCATTCAAAGCCACTTGTAAACCTGTGAGAAAATGGTGTGGATGTTTAAAGTAAGTTATGCCTTGTATTTCAGCTTTGTTCCATTGAAAGAACAGCCACACATTAAAGTAATACAAGTTGCTTTACAAAAATGACAGCAATCCTGCAAATACACAACAGTTCAGCAAAGCCAGACAATGAATCTTCAAACCATGTAAACAAGAGGGTCAGTTATTTTTTTCTACAAACAGCTCCCACCCCCATCCTGCAGTTATAATTAAACATGGTATCCATGAACTGAATTTCAGTTTTGTTCTATGGAAACAGTAGCTACGCATTGAAGTATTCCAAGTACCCCTTTACACAAATCATGGCAATCCTGCAAACTCATAACAATGAGCATAAAGCAACCATTAGTCATATTCCCCCAAAGGCAGGACACCATTTTATGTAGAACAGATTCTGCATTGACAAGCACTTTCTAGATAGAAGCACATAACTGCAATGCCTAGTATTTTTGACTGACTGACTGTAATACTTAGTGGTTTTCCAGGAGAAAAAAAGTATAGGAGAGACCATACTTTTTAACCTTTTAGCACAAGAAACCTGGACAGTATCAAGAATAATTGGAGGGGGGCAAAATTAGGGCCAGATTTTATGTATTGTTCTAATAAACTTAGAAATTTGCTAGAATATGCTTTGCATTAGCATGCATTTTCTGAATGATAGAGTCTGAAACTGAAATGCCTGTTATTGTATGTGGTAAAATAGGCATGTTCTGCTAAATCAGGGACACCAGCCCTCAGCCACCCAAAAGATGCGGTGTCTACCAATGACAATAAAACAAATGCATATATATATATATATATATATATATATATATATATATATATATATATATATATATATGTATGTATATGTATGTATGTATGTATGTACTTACCTCACACCATTGCTCTTTGTGCCAGACTCTCGTGCTTGAATTGTTTGATGTTTTCCTCTGTCTCACCTATGATCTATCTGATTCACTGTCTCTGGAGGTCATGGTCAGCATGAACAGGAGCCCAGCAAACAGAAAGGTAAAAACTACAGGACTTCTTCCCTCGGGTGCCTTTCTTGTTGCTCTAGCAAGGGTGTTTTTCTGGTCTTTATTTATTTTTTGTAATAAAAGAAAAAAAAAATAAAATAAATACCAGAAAAGAGCCCCTGCTGAATGGCACCCTAGGCAGCCACGTAGTAGGCCTATGCTTAAGGCCAGCTATGTTGGCATTACGAGTGCTGACAATTCAATACTCAAACATAAAATGCATATACACATATATATTTTTTTAATTTTGCACTTCACAGCCACAGTGTCTGAAAGGAGGCCATGTTGCATGCTAATGGTCTCTTCATTTTGTTAATATCCACCAATGCACATACAGCGTACCTATGACATTCTTTAGCCTTTCTATGCTCTGTGTGAGCAAATGCAAAGCTCTCTTGATTTCATATACCTCTTATACATTGTCTAAGCACTCAACTGCCGGAATTGAAATGTAACTGCAACCATAGCAAAACAGCAGAAGTACAGTGACAGTAACCCAGGCTTTGTTAATGGCCAGATTTTCATAATTACTTATGTGTATTTAGTTCCCATCCCTAGTTATGGCTGATTATGTCTACTGATGGTGCTCTATCTTGTACTAAAGAGCAATATTTGTAGTTCAGTTCTTGTTAAATCCTGTAGAACAAGTGGTTATAATATCCTTTTTCACTTTATTGCTGTGAAAACCATACTGCTATACAATAGGACATCTCTGTAAAAAAATGGGATCCTAGAATGCAGATTTACTCTGTTACTGTGAAAATGCTGTTTCTATTAAATTGCTATTTTAAGAATGCTTTGTGTATCTTGAAACTGTTTTGCTTTGTAAACTAATATATATAGATTGTTTTATGTAATCTAACTCACGCAATATGTTTTTTTTTTAATTATAAGTATTTGTCTTCTTTCCTTACCTAGTTGGCCCAGGGTATGACTGCAAGGATCTTCATACCATTTCAGAAGATATATAAAAATAAATAAGTAAATTATTTCAAAACGTAGATTAATAACCATTCAGTTGCATGCAAGGTAAAACACAGTATTGCATAAACAGAAGACTGCAAGCACACTCTGTTGGAATTATCATGGGCCAGACATAACCACATGTCACTGTAGACATCACTTGAGATATATTTTGTATAAACCAGTGGTTTTCTGCTTTGTGTTTCAATAAAATAGAACTCTATAAATGACTCTCCATGAAATAATGTTCTACTATGGCTTACTTCTCCAAAAAAGCAAAATATGTCATTGTGTATACTAAAAAAATCATGGAGCAAATGTATGTCAGTGATTGAAATTGTCTTGTCAGAGTGATTTCCTGTTTTGAGTAATGCCTTGGTTACAGCAGACAAAGGCAACTTTAATAGGCCATGTTACTGCTGGAGCATGTCATTTCATTAACAGTAGTTTCAGAAAGTGCAAAGGAATCAGAGACAGTTCACTGAAACCACTTTCTTGATGCTGGTGATTGCATTTTTATCCACTGTTGTGTGACCTTAGAGTTAGTATATCTAATTCTGGGGGACTGTTCCTTCACATGGTGGGTACAGGGGGGCTAGCCCCCCTGAAAAATTCATTTACCATTTGCTGAAGGAGGTTTCAGCGAACTGCTTTCAATTTTTTGTATTCGCTGAAACTACCTTTGATAACTCAGCATGACTCTGTAACATTCATACAGAATATTGCAGTTTTCTCTTACATTTTATCTAACATGTGAATGTAGTTTTGTAAATGTTAGAAGTGACCCTCCTATTCATGTGACATAACAGAGAAGTAAATTCAGGGTAAGGTATCGGCATTTTGTGACATCCTTAAGAATGTTTTTTTCCTGACTGGACTTTGTCAAGTAGAGCATTCTGTAGATATTTAGCGAGCTACCTCATCCTTTGCCTTATTCAAAATCAGAGGTTTTAATATTAGTAAAGCATATTATTGTGTAATTTTGGGAATTATACAATGACTGGCCAGTGATATTCAAAACCGTACATGCTGATTGGCCAGCCCAACCAGTGTGCCTGTTGTAAATCCAAGCATATACTAACGGAAAAAGGTCCAGTCACCCGGACTTTTTCCGTTAGTATATCTCCTGATTTTTTTTTTACTTTTTTTTGCTGAAGAACTTGTATAACATAGTGAGATATCTTAAAAAAAAGCAACGGAGATCTTCCTTTCTCCATTGCTACCTCTGCACAGCACTGATGTACTGCGTAAGCATGGGAACACAAGTCCCTTACGCATGCGCAATATATCAGAAGTGCCACAAGATACCAGAAAACTGTGGAAGGACAGCTTGGAGGCATTAATTATACAATGACATTATTTAAAAAAAGTAAGTATTTTTTTCTTAAATAATGTCATTGTATAATAGCAATAACCCACAGCTGAGTGTGGGCAATGCTGGATTTACCCATGGTTGGCTTTGTTTGGTCACTTGGGCTTCGCCCTTATGACCATACCACACAAACCGTGGGTAAGTCCAGCATTACCCACACCCAGCCGTGGGTTATTGCTTAAATAATCCATGGTAGACCAAACATGTTGTATCATTTGCACTCATCTTGCAATGTAACTCTTCTGGCAAGGAATTGATATTAACTTCTAAAAGGTATATGGCTCACTTACTATATTTTTAATAGGATCAAGCTGTACTAAAGTGAAATTGTGTTCTCACCAAGGTTGGTAAATAAGACACTGGAAATGCTGTAAACATTATACTTAGCACTCAAGTATATGTGATTTTAAATGACTGTACCGGCTTTGTCAAGCATTTTATTCAACCCCCACTTGTGATTTTTCTGACAAAACTGGGAATCATAGTCACTGACTTATTATACTTATGAGAATGCATATTAATTCAAATTATTTTATTTTATTTACATTTATGTGAAAATACTTATTTTTTTAAAATGTTCCTTATTTTGTACCTTTGTCCCCAATTCTTAGTGTAGAGGTTACAATTTGTTCATCTGGATTGCTGTAACTAAAAGCAGGTGCCGTTTATTTCATCAAATTGTACAATCATTGCACAGCAAAAAATGGGACAGCTGAGCAAACATGTTTGCTTGTTTTCTGTGCAAGCTCAGAAAGAGTAGGCATTGTGGAGTTTGCCCTTTCCCCACTGTAGAGCAGCCTCGGTGTTGGTATATCTAATTAGCAGGGGAGCTTGGGGTGCAGGGCACTTTTTTTTGGACTGACCACTTTTTGTCAGTCTGTTTCACTTTGATTATATGAATATATGACTAAATGTCATTTACTCCTAAAAGCATACATCTAAACTATCCCCCATTTTACCTTAGATTTTTGATCTGTTCCTCATGAAATTTACAATTCTTGTGACAAAGCAGTGAATGTTATGGTGATTAAACAATGCTTCTCTGTATTCTGAAAATGCACACTAATATAAATTTGTTTATACTGCCATTTTTGGGGGTCTATATTAGAACATCGAATGTTCTAAATAGTGAACGCTCTAAAGAGTGAAAATGCAGGACCTCAAAGTGCTTTTTTCGAGATCGGAGTACAGTGAAGATCAGAATAGTTGCCCTTTCCTCACTGTAGTGCAGTCTCGGAGTTGGAATATATATATTATGGGGGGTGCAGCCCCTCACAATAACAATTTTGAGGTCCTGAATTTTCGCTCTTTAGAGCGTTCGCTATTTAGAACATTCAATATTCTAATATAGACCCCATTTTTTGAACTGAATAATGCCAATAATTTAAAAGAGTCTATTATGAAACATCATGTTTCCCTTAAATGAGTCTCAAACTACTGGAGCTGTAATTTGTAAGCTTAACAAAATCACTGTAAACAACAGTACAAAACATTTGAAAGTAATTGCCTGTGTATGGGGCTGCACATCCAGATATGGGGGTTCGGTGCCATTCCTCCAATTTCTATAGCTACTACTCCAAGGCTGCACAGATCCGAAATTTTTTTAACTGATACTCACAATTTCCCTCTTCTCCAAATCCTGTAACCCTACAACAAAGCACAACACATTGAACAAAGCAAGCTCTGATGTACTAAGACATTAACAATGTGTAAATGACATTTTACATATGGCATATTTCAAGATTCAGTTGCAGAGCTTATGAAATCTCTGATTTTGGGCCTTTACCCAAATTATTTTTGTGGCTTTGTCCTTGACTCTTGTATTTAGAGTTTGTAACCATTGCATTCATGTTGCTGCTATTAAAGGTATATTTTATTAAATCTGTAGGAACATTAACATCCCTTAGTGGGGTAATACTTCATTTCCTTGGAATGGACTATCACAATGACTCTATTAGCACAATGTAAAGCCTGAGAAAAACAGCAGCGCTATGTTTTAAAGCAGAAGCACTAAAAACTTTATCAAAAGAGGCTACCCTAACGAGGAAAACTCTTGTGCATCTTCTAGCTTTGATGAATGTATATTAAACAGGTAATTATATATATATATATATATATATATATATATATATATATATATATATATATATATATATATATATATATATATATATATATATATATATATATATACACATATATGTGTGTGTGTGTGTATCTGTGTGATTAGTATGTTCTTAAAAGCAGGATTGTAGGTAATTCAGTAAGTAATATAATGATGGTTCATTTCATGAGATGAAATTCCAGGAACTGCACAGTTCATAGGTGTGTACTAGGCTAATGGCCCTGGGGCCTTTACAAGCCTAGCCACAAGATTACCCTGGCATCGTGCTACCCGACCTTAGTTCCCAGTGCCTCCGTCGAGTAGGAGCCACTGGAGTTATCCCGGGGTGAATTTTCTATTTCCCATCCATTCATCAAGATTTCTCTTGAAGAGGGCCCATGAGGTGCTCTGCTTGACATGTATTAGAAGTCTATTCCATAGCATGGGCAGTCTCTGGGTTATGAACCTGTCCCTCCAGCATGTTCTGTTGATTGTGGTAATGAGGTTGAGGTCTCTGGAGCGTGTGGTGGGGAGGGATTGGGATTTCTTTAGATGTAGCATTTCTAACAAAGCTGGGTCAGACATGACTTTGTAAGTCAAGCAGAGATTGCCTCTAAGTAGGCGATATGAGACAGAGAATAGTTGGAGAGTTTTTTGCGTCTGTCCATATAGGACAAGTGTTTAAGGCCTAGGATCCTCTTTGTGAGGTACCTTTGCAGCCTCTCCAGTTGTTGCAGGTGTCTAGTGAGGTACATGCCAAAGTTAACAAGATTAATTTAAAAAAAACTGAGGTGTTTTGCAGTCATTCTTTAGCACATCTACAAGTAAGATGAACACAAGTGCAGTAGCTACAGCAAATTTGAAATAATACATGTAGCTTGTCTACGGTGTTAAATGTCTTGAAATTCTGTGTTATACCAGTAGTCAGACACTCCATATTATGGAACTTTATTGGACAGCCAAGGAAAAACTGAAATATAAAGAAACACTTGCTTATAAATTCATAATTCATATTATATTCTTACACTGAGATATATGTTACTAGGTGACAGATGGAAAAGTACTAAAATAAATACATATTGCTAATTACTACAGACATAAAATTCTTCTTACAAAATGAAGAACTTTAAATGTTCCCTCTGATATGCTATTGAAGCAAACTCTGGACACACTATCAGGGAAATAAAAAAGCAGCATTATTACTTATTTTACCCAAATACCCATGGGCTGAATCATCTCTGAATACAGTTCTTATGCGCAGTGACCTTAAACCTGTCAGGTACTTCATCTTGGTGTAGACATCACAACTCCCATAAACACAGCAGAATAGGCTGTCCCTGTTTAACAGCTAAAGCTTAAAACTGAAATTATGCAGTGGTTGCTGTAGCATAATGTATTGCTGGTTACGGACTGTGTTGCTTCCTGCCAGTTAGAAACTTCTTGATAACTATTTTTCTTTAATATACAAGAGCTTTCCTGAGTGTCCATGCATGTTTTTGTGAAGCTCTTACATAGCATGATTTATGTTATGGTTGCTTTATTTAGTCATAGTGTTCTCATAAGTGGTGGTTGAGAAACAGTCTGAAACATGTTTTATGCATTTTTCTTTTCAGAACTTTATTATAGTGAAACTTTATTTTGCTGTAAATTGAATAACAGACCATATAAAATCAGAAGTGATTCTTAAGATGTAATGTCACCTCTGAGAAGATGAAATAACTGTTAGTATATTAAATTGTTATAGAGATAAACACCTTTCCTTCTGAAAATACATTTGCTAACAGTATTTACATTGCTTCTATAGAGTCATGCTGGTTACAGAATATACAAAATGCACACAGCAGAAAAACAGTGCACTAGATTGTCTTCCTGCTGGGCTCCTGTTTTGAAATCCTTTTCAGAGCATGTTAAATTAAGATCCACTGATCTCATTTTGATTGTTTTTCCCCATCCCTCTTTAATCCAATCCATACTGGAGTGCAGGTGCCAGTGCCCCCTAAGGAATGGTACCTCCCATTCCTTTTGTCCTGCCTGCCTGTCACTTGTCAGCTGAAACCCTCATAATTCACCCAAACCTGCAGGATTCCTTGTATATGCTATTCGGTAAGGATATTAAAGTTCTACATCAGCAAACATTACAACTGGCCAGCAGTCCAGGACTGCCACAAGCCTTTGTCAGGGTAGCTTTGGTAAAAGAGATTAAACACTATAGCAAGTGCCTCTCATGTGTACTCTAAGGGTGTAGCCTGATGTTGTTAATATTCTTCCATATCTGCTGAAGCTAGAAGCGGTAATTCTAGTGAAGTATTGAAATGCTTTGCTGAAATTAATGGCACTATCTGTACATGCAAAATCATAGTCAACAGACATTTCACTGCTTATAAATTAAACTTCACTATCTCACTCAGTTTCACTGTTAAACCTTTTAAGTGAAATTAAAGACCAGCTATATTACCTTAGCCAGAAACGTTATATTCATCTGGACCATAGTAGTTATACTGTCAGCTGATATATAAGTGGGTAGATCTGCTAGATGAAGAATATTTGCAAAAACGAGACTCTTGAGAAATATGAAATAGGTATATCTTTGAGGTTTGATAATTCTGATTGTGAAATAAATGGCAGATTTCTTAACATTTTAATACAAAACACAGAGACATTTATTGCAGTGCAAAGGGTTACCTGCTCATCTAGCCAACTGTTCTGTAGGCTGTCACTAATACCTGGCATAGACAATAGCTGATGCATAGTTTTTTTATATTATTTACTTTTCTTTCGCTTCCCTTTTGTGCATCACATTTTTTTTTTAATTAATCCATCGGTTTTGTCTCTCCCACCTCTGCAGGTAGTCACTTCCGAATATGTATCACCTTGATTATTTATCATTTCATTTTCCTCACATTCTCAAGGTCATGTATATAATATATGATATATTTATTTGTTTTTTGTTAACTAGATAAGTGAACTGGCTCAGCTTGCACCCTTTTCAGGATGTGCCTTTGTATGCCTTACCCATCCCGTAAGACAATCACATGCCTTTTAAATACAAAGGCATTACAGGGCCTGATAACTTCTAGTGTAACTGTTATACCATTTATTTAGCATTTTCTTAAATACCACCACTATTTCTCATAATGGAAATGCAATACTGAGTACATAAAATGTTAGATAAAGTTCTAGTAGTGATTTATATAGCATGTTTACCTTACCTTCTATTATGCAGATGTGCCCATGCCTCCCTTTAGATAGGTTTTTAATTTTCATTTTCATAAAAGAAAGTTAACTAACTTCTTCTTTAACTATTGCAGATACAAATCAGTTCTATGGGGTAGGGGGTGATGACCTGACTATGACCCGGATGATTTGGGTTCAGCTAGTGTGAGATAGAACTGGAGTAAAAAGCCTGATGCCTACTTGTTTGTTTGTCTTGGAAGCTGGGGGTAGGGTAGGTGTGGGATCATGCAGGGCATGCGTGACTACACAAGTCTCAATGGATACCAAGGACCAGTGATAACAGAGAGGGAAATGGAGGCTGCATCACAGTGGAATAGGGGCACAGTCTGCTAACACCTATATGCAAACCCACCTTGAATGTGTCTGCCAACATGTGTCGCGTGCACGCACACACACACACACACACACACACACACACACACACACACACACACACACACACACACACACACACACACACACACACACACACACAAACATACACACACATTGCAATATGACACCTCCTTGTCTGGCCCTATTCTATTCCTGGTGCATGAAGATTAACATATCTACTTGCACCTATTTTCCTTCAGAAGAGGACACTACCAGCACATTTTCACCCTGGGGCCCTGAAGAGTCATCATGTGTGAAGAACCATGTAGTATTTAAAAGACTGGGGAGATGGCTAGAAAGAGCTAAAAAAATCTTCTTTTCTATGTGCTAGAAAATGAATCTGCTTTAAAAGTCTTTATTTGCTAAGAGTTATGCAAGTGTCAATGAAATGTCCATGGTAGTGCTCCAAATGTCTAAGCACCAGGAAAGGACTCCCACTTCCATGATGGTCAGTTCACTGAAAGTCAAGATAAATGAAAGAGAATCTTTGATATGGCTTCTAATGAGCTAGGTGAGGGCAGACATTTTGCACCCCAGAAGTACTGTATCTCACTCCAAGGGTGTTGACTTTAGGGCAACAACACTGATCTGAGGAAAGTGGCCCTGGCTGATGAGTTCATAATCTGTCTGAGTTCACAGATGGACATTATAGAAGTATTAGGGGAGTGTTTACGTGTAAAATGCTGCTATAATTCACTTTAAAAAGAATGCTGACTCTGGAGTCAAAACCAAAGTTTGTTTTCTTCACAAGACATAATATGTTGTCCCTGGGTATGGGTTAACATTGCCTAGTTTCAGAAGAAAACATTGTTTTCACTTTTTTAAGTTCTGCATAATTTTATCCTTGATTTTTCAGACCTCAATGTTTCACCCATTCAGATAAAAAATGTGGGACATTTCTTAGAAAAAAAAATGAAAGGTTTTATTGGACAGTATCCATCTTGAAGTACCACAAAGGATTCAGTTTTAATTTATTATTAAAATGAATACTCTTAAAACATGTTACTTCCTTAAATTGTTTTGTGTTATATTAAGGTGCACCAGTTATAGTATCAGTTTTCTGCATTAACCACTAGTTCAATTAACAGTCAATGCTGCCAGGCTGTCACTCTAAGCCAATTCAGTAGTTTTAATATAACATTTCAGCAGAGTTTTTATATGTCCTCTCCAACACCAAAATTGGAATTGTGCAGCAAACTTTCAAAATGTCTTTCTCCTAACAATATATTCAGTCATTAGTTTATATTTATACAATTCTTACCCATTATTATATTTTGTGGAAACTTTTACAGAAAATGCCTGAAATGTTATCTTTAACAGTAAGCCATTAATTGCTGCTCCTCAAGGCATTTAATTCTTGGACTAACAAGTATAATTTTGTTGCTATCTACTAGTTATGTGTTCCTTCTGTGATACCTTTATCCTATTCTGGGTCACAGGGCAGCCAGAAATTATCCTGGCAAGCAATGAGTTCAAGGCAGGGAGCATGTTGTGGATGTAATGGTAGCCTTTCACAGGGCATATCTGCAGACTCACTCATACACACGCTGCATGCCTACCTGAGGATACTTTAGAGGATTGCCATTCTACGTAATGACAAGGTGATAGGATAGGGAGATAATGAAGCACCCACCAAAAGCTCACGGAGACCCACTGAGGACATTAATAATTTTAAGTATGTGCATCACATATTTATTGGTTGTTATGGCACTTAGAATTTAAATAGCACTTTGAATATGGAGACAGGTATTCTACAAATAAGGTATGTATGTATCTCTCCCTCTATGAATTTTTCTTAAGTAGGCAAAATGAGACATGGTTCTAATCAGGACAGACACAACACTATGTTCTCATTTACTGTACTGGTAGTCTCTTCTACATCCTCCCAAAGTACAGTCTGTGCATTTCCCCTCCCTTTCTGGGAAGCTATTCAGATACCACAGAACTAAGGTCATATTGCATTTCTAAAAAATAAAAACTTCTTAGGGGGACTTTTTGTGGCAACCAGACATGCCAATATGATTCTGAGAGGTGGGGTTGGGGGGCTAAGGAGAATCCTGTACATTATTGTTTGCACAAAAATGAAACCAGGATAAATGGCAACAAAGTCTGTTTTAAAATAATGGCAAAGATAATGTTGCTAGTCTAGTCTTCTCCATTAGAAGTTATACAAATACATTTCTGCAGAGTCCTTAGCCAGCCACACTGCTGTATAATGTTTAATTATTAGCACAAGCTACTAAGGGTGCTGACCTCATAATAGGAGAGGGAGATGAAAACTAGATATGTCAGCAATACCCTCTGCTTTCCCATTAAAGTAAATTGATCTCAAAGGACTTTCTGTATGTTGTACAGCCATTTAACCTTCATTTAAAAACCACTGTCTTTAACCTCTGTAGTTAAAATAAAAAAAAAAAAAGGAAGCCATGACCTTCTGAGTGCAGTACATCAATAGTAAAAATGCTATTTGATTTCTTTACAATCTTGATGTTCCTGAAGGTTTTTTTTTATTAAGTGCTGGCTTTCTGAAAATAATATTTGTGATCTATTTACCTGAGATAAAGACATTCAGATTTTTTACAGGGACCATATAAAATCCAATATGAAAGGGGTTGGGGAGATTGTTAAGATGCAAACCCAGGATGTGCTTTTTTCTCTGTTTAGTCCCCTTAACATTTGCACATAGCAATCTCTCACTGACAGTGCTTGTAACATTTTCTGTGTAGAAGTTATGCAGTTAGTTGTTGCATCTCTTTGTCTTAGTTCACAAATCTGTGACTTCTTTTCTATCTTCCCACATCATTTTTCTACTACTATAGGGCAACATTAGAACATCTTCAAGGCTTTGCTAATTGTGTCCTGCAAGATTAGAAAACGTATTTTGTAACTGACTAATTTAATGTTATCAAGATAAAGTGTTGTCCAGAATTGTATAATTAGATTGGTGATATGTATTATAAATTATGTATTTCTATGCAAAATAAGTCAATTTTTGCCCTATGTAACTTGATATTTCTTTTACAGCCATTCAGTTAAAAAAGCAGCTGTATGTCTATTAAAAATAATAGTAGTTTTGGCTGCATTGTGCTTACCTCATCAGGTCAGTGTTATGAAGCTGGCTTTCCTAACTTAGTGATCATTCATTAACTTTTTTTACCTGTCTGCTGAGGGCTTCTTATTGAAAAGTCCACACTTGTAATGTCGAGTACCAACACATCAAAAAAGCCTGAAAATGCAAAAGAATGAATATTAAACATTGTTCTTCTCCTTTAAAATTGTGTTTTTTTTTTTGTGTGGGAGGCAAGCACCCCCCCACCCGACCATATCCTCTGAACTGACATATACCATCTCAAAGATTGTCATATCTCAGAGAAAAGGGAATATTCTGAGAAGTTATCAGATTAAATATATGTAAGTCCATTTTTTGGCCATTTATTCTCCATATTATGGCACTTACTAAAGAAGATCCTGATCCTGATATTTCAAATGGTAACTGTCTCTTCTCCTAAGGCTTGCCATCTGATTCTAACCTGTTCTTTATTACTTTCCTACAGGCCTGCTCATCTTAGTGTAATGAAAGCTGAAGACGACATAAGTCAAGAAGTTCTGGACTAAGCCATGTCCCAGAGACTCAGAAGAGCAACCCCAAAAGGGACTGCTAATGAATGCTGCATTGTGGCCATCTCACAAAATATTTTACATTCCCCTTTTTATATGCTGCTTGGGTAACCATATTTTCAAGAATTACCAAGCAGTGTGTACATCAGATGAAGGCACCTGTTCCACTGGCATATGCCATTTGAAGCTGTACTTCTCTTATTTAGCATCTAAAGAAGGAAAATTAATTCACAGACTAAGATGCAAAGAAACTGCCTCATCTATCCCAGAAATTCATAGACAGCTAATAGATAAAGGCACTGATATGCTTCTATGCTTTACTGTCTCCTAAAAGGCAACTTAAATGATGTGAAATAACTTATTCAATATGTTTACATGAGTCCTGCAACTGTTGCCATTGCAGAAATGCTATTTGGGAACTACTTTTCACACCCACCAGATATTATGGTAAGATAATATCCACAAAATGGTTGTTATTAAGTTCAGTAGCAGAGTGGCTACATGCCTAATAGCACAATTTGTGATTTACATCTGCTCTACTCTGTAAGCTTCAAAAAAACAGAAAGTCACACTTGTTTTTTGTTATATGATATGCCCACTGTAATATCATTGAGTAACACAGTTCAGCCCCACCTGAAGACCCTCAGTGATATTGCTCTGGGATGTCAAATGCATATAATAACTCATTGAGAATTACAGCTTGTACTTTTTTTCTTTTCTTTCATTTAACCTTATTAGTTGCATACCTCCTTTTGCTCTAGTCAAGTTATTTTGCCTAATTTCTAATTCCACGGCACAGTGGAACAATGGAAAGCATTGTCAGTGCACACCAAGTGGTTCCCAAATTTGCTTATTAGTTGTGGTACCTTCTGTAAAGAATCTTCATGTCCTCTCTGTGTTTGTATGGGTTTTCTGTATATACTGCTGTCTTCCCACATTTCAAACACACGCAGTAAATGGCTTTATGGTTTCAAAACTACTCATAGTAGGGTACAATATGGAAGAACTAGCTGCTTTTTAGTGACGGGGTAGCCAATAACTCAAGAGCCTCCTCTTGGACAGGCTCTGGCCATATCTTGCCACGACCCACTCTGTGAGAAAGGTAAAACACTTACACCATTCCTAATTGATAGTATTTGCCTTAATAGTTAAACCTACCTGTCCTAGTCTACCTAGCACTTTCTTAACATGATGAGGGTGTGCCTGCCAGAACTAACCATAGATTACCATGCCATCCATGTAAACAGCAGCACACTCCCAGCTCCTGCTACACACCCCCAACTCCTGCTAAAATGCAGTCTGCCATCCTCTGAAACTCTTGTACTCGGATTTTTTGGACTGCCTATTTATTTCTTGGCTGCTCTTTTCACAGAGTTGAGGTGTGGTGTCCGAGAGAGAGAGAGAGAGAGAGAGAGAGAGAGAATGTTCTCTGTGTACTCCAGCTTACTCCCACAACCCAAAGAAATGTGGCAGTGGATTGGCAACTCTAAATTGTCTATGTCAGTGCAGTGTATGTGATATAGAAGAAAGGCCTGGCAACCTTCTTCCATTCCCTATGTGACAAGTAAACTCTGTAGATGACATTGGCTATTTATAGGGAACACTGTAGGAGTCAGATATGACTTGACAGCATTGGATGGATGGATAGAATTCATACTAGTGTCTGGTTTAACTACGTAAGTAGAACTGTACTTTAGTAAAAAAACAGATTGTTTATTTGAAAGATGTTGGCTGAGTATGCTGTGATCAGTTCCCCTAAGAGCAGCATGAACCAAACACCCTAGGACAAGGTGCTAACCTTGTCACAACACATAAACAGAAAACTCAGATCTTCTGTTAGTGGGGGATATTTTGTGAGCTCAGAATTTAACAAGTACACTTTCATACAAATAGAAGTTTATGATGTTGACAGATGTTAAATCTGTAATGCTTTGTAGGTCTGAAAACATGAAAATATTTTTTCAATTTTTTTCACATTATGCATTGCACAAAATAATGCAAACAAAGCCATAAACAAATATATTGTTCTTTGAGCACTGAATTATAGTAGTACCAGATGCTCTTAAAACAAAACAAAACAAAATATTGTTCTTTGAGCACTGAATTATAGTAGTACCAGATGCTCTTAAAACAAAACAAAACTTAACTTTCAAGGTTTCTTTGCTATCACAGCATACAAATTTGAAATTTGGTTTTGCAAAACACTGTAATGTCATTTTACATTTTTTTAAATAATTCCACTCAGCATAATAAACTTTCAGTTTCTGGCCTGCTGAAACTGAAGAAATGTTGACTTACATTGATGTTCGCTAAGCAAGTGTTTGTTTACCATATGCTTTTTCTGCTCAGTGGTGCAGTAATTATCTGTTCTATTTCCAATAACTCACTTTCCTCCTGGCCCGAAGAGTCAAGCTTAACCTCTCTGTCCCAATCTTTTCCTGCTAAGAAGGGGCAAATCCAAGATATAGAGTCCTGTCTAAAAAAATGTCTAGGTGGAAGGTTATCTTTATGTGGAACACCATCTTCAGATATTTGCTCCCTACAACACTCTGACGTGTGCCAGTGAAGCAGGTGCTGCAGTTGTAGGCCCTTGATGCATGCATCCATAGCTTACTATTAAAATGTGGAAAGTAAAAAAAATTGTAGTCAAGAAATCGAAAAAGAATGTCATATCTATAATTTTGACCTGCCTATAATTCTGAAAGACCCTTCTCTGACGTCCCCATTTGATGTTAAATGAAATAGCAGGAGGTGATGTCAGACACCCAGGCTATTTTGTTTAATGTCTCCTAAAACTTTTAATTATACAACACTAGTTTTTACTATTTTGCAGGGGGGGCAAGCCCCCCCCTGCACCCCTTACTCCCCCTGCAAATTATATATTCCAACTCTGAGATTGCACTATAGTGGGGAAAAGGGTAAATTTCCCAATACCTATTGTAGTATGAGCTGGTATCAGAACATCGATCAAACATTAGCGAATGCACAATAGCATTCGTTACTGTGGATTTGAACATTTCCAGATCGGTATTATGGGAAATGGGAAACACGCATTCGACCTTCCCAGTTTCGTGTAAGTGCCGATCCACATTTTAATAGTAAACCTGCATGCATACCTGCTTCCATGTATACACCAGTCATGAAGTATTGCTTGGCCGTTCCATGCATAAGGTTTGATCCAGTGCTCCAGTTTGCCAAACATCACTAACACTTGCATCATACTACATCCCTCCCCCAGTGCTGGTGAGCCAGCAGCAGGTGTTTACTCCCACCTTCCTTAATCTGCTCCTCCTAGATTGCTGATTAGTCGGGTCAGTTGTAGTCAGAGCTGTAGTTCTAGAAGCCATAGAGCTAATGCACTTCCGTGAGAAAAACATGATTTCACCCGTTTTAGCTTAGACCTATTTACTAACTCAGTGAGATAAAATAGTATTTCAGTATCTATGCTTAAGTTAACAGCTGAGGAAACTTATTCATACTGGTACACAGCTGGGCTAGTTCATGCATGGGCTAAAAATCACCACTGTTAGTTTCACTTGTCATTAGGATGCTTTTTGTTCTAACACTGTCATTTTTCTCACTTTTGATACTGGTTCATGGATAAGTAATACAACAGAATCACTGCAATGCATGCCAGATTCAGAGAACAATTCAGAACTGGAAAGTGACTCATTCTATATGTATGGCATCCATTCCTGAATAATCTGAAATCCATTCAAACCTTACATTGTTTTGTCCAGAATAATTTCTGAAGTCTACTTCAGACCTCCCCAAGTGGTATCCTCAAGATAAACTACTTTTCCTTCAGTGATTTACCTGTCCTTTGCATGTTTCACATGCTGGGCCTTTTGCAAGTTGTTTTTAAAATGAAAGGTTCATGGGTTCATAGGTAAGTACTAGGCTAGCTGTCCTTGCAGGCCATTTTAAGTCAAGTCAGCTTCCCTTTTGGAGCTTGAATTAACCTATCCATTTTGGTCTTAGATTGTTCTTACCCAATCCCATGGTTGATAATTATATATTACCCCTAGTGAGAACAACTGGGATCATACCATTGATAATTTGAGGGGGACATGCTTGGTATGAAACATCTAGGAGCTATCTCTGTCCAAAATAGTACAAGGTGCTGTCCTGGAGTAAATTTTCTATTACCCATCCATAGATCCAAGTTTTAATTGAATAAGGACAGGAATGGGCTTTGCTTACTTGGGTTTTTACTGCACTAATCAACATTACTCTGTCATTGAGAATATGTTCAAGTAAGCCATAAGCAGTGGAAAGTCTTCTCAAATAACTAATACCTTCAGATGTTATTTTAGGCTAGCTAAATACTTCTATCCATTTTGAATATGCATCCAGTAATATTGTGAGTACATTATTTATAAATGGCCTGATGTAGTTAATGCATAATCTTTTGTAACATTCATATAGGAATTTCCATGGGAGCAATAATGCTTAAGTGTTTTCTGCTCCTTCTGATATAGAACTAAGGATTTACACAACATTTTGATTTCTTCATCTAGCTCTACTGACCAGACTAGTACTACAGCCTTTTTAGTTAGTGAATCCATTTAAACAAGGCCATTGTGACCCACATGTAATTCTTTCATTATAGCTTTTCTTAGTTTCCAATGGAACAATTACTCTTGTCCCAAAGGATACAATCTTAGTCCCTAACATTCAAGCATAATCAGCTCACAGTCACACAGCCAGATTTCCATCAAACATAAATATCCAGGGAACTTGCAAGCATAAATTATAAGCAACGCTACTTGTGTGTGTACTTTCCTGCAATTTCCTTCGCTAAAACCTTGTATCTACAGGAATGCAATCATTCTACACAACAATCCCATATTCTCCAAACAACAGAAAGTCTTTGTCTGAAAAAAAACATTAGATCCACAGCCATATGTTCACAACATGCATCCCTTTCAGTGTCACAAAAATTCAATCAAATGAAAAACAAGCTTTCCCCTTTGCACTTCATCACAGCCATTCAAAATATTAAGCCTCTAAAATCAAACTATAAGACTTATGTTAACTTAAGTACATTGACACTGTCGATGCCCCTACTATTTATTCAATACCCAAAGAGTATAAACTAAAGCAAGCTATTAATATGTAGCCTTTTAAGAATGGTAAACACCCTCATAAAATTTTATAATTCCTTAATTGTGGGTGACAAGAATCTTTGGAATCATATTAATGTGCTCTGGCTGTGGGTGCTGAGTATTTCTGGTCAGTACAAACTGATTTTTAAATTTAAACAAAATCCCATCCTCAGGACACTTGTGGGATGATTATTTCACTACATTAATAATAAATTATTACTCTACAGGTTTCCGATGAAATAAATATGAATTGAATCTGGAAGTGAAAGGTCATGCAGCTTCTCACCTCCACCCTTCTAACACAGCCACAAGATATGAGTAGCCAGCTTATGTTCTCTTGCTTTGTACCCCAAATGACTGATAGTGACTGTTCTTGAAACAATCTCTGTGCTTTCCTGACAATCTGTAGATATTTTGACTAGAGACTGCAGAGGGGAGCAGACATACTGATCTTCAGGAATGCATTCTCTTGCAGCTCTGTTTTTTTTTTTTTTTTTTTTTTTTTTTTTTTGCGTTTTCTGCAAAGTAACCAGCTATATTTGCAGACAGTGGTAACAGCACATACTGCCCAAATTAGGATTTAGTCATTTTTATTATGCTGATAATTTTGGGGTACAGTAGGTATATTAGCAAGTTGAAATGCATTACTTTGGCCTTTATTCTTTGATTCTTTTTTGGGCAATTGTATGCCACCATTGATTGCCAGAAGTGGCTGAATGTATGTGTGGTAGCTTGTAGGTGAAAGTAAAGGGTAGCTATGGGTTCAAAATCAATCACTGATATGAACTGGTAGGGGCATTTTATATAGTCTGAGGGCAGCAAATTGAAATACATTATTTTGGACATTTTTGTTTTAGTTTTATCACATCTAACATTAGAGGGGCACATATAAACTGTCTTTCTTTTTGGGGATAGGAAGAGAGTGCAATTACATGATCAGTGTAAAATGATAATTGATAAGACTTGCCTAGGGACAGTGTATGTATCTATCAGAAACTAGTGGAAATTCATTGCTGATGCCACTATGTCTTTCATATTCTTCATAATCACCCAAAAGAAATGTGAACAGAAAGACTTGCTATGATGGCAGTCAATGTGTGAAAACAGGGGCAGTTAGATGATTAATGTAATGAAAACATAGATATGGCCTGTTGAGGGGCAGCATATATGCACCAGAGAGCAAGTTGATATTTTATTATTGTGATCATTTTTAACTTTCCTCACAATCAAACATGATGGGTGTACACAGGACGTGACTATATTTTTGCAGTAGAAGTAAGGAGACACCCTGTTTGTAGTGGTACAGGAATATTACATAATTATGTTACATGATCATTGATATGGATGGTTGGGGCAGTGTATGTGTCTGACATCAATAAGAAGATGAAATATTAACATAGACCTTATGACTTTCATTTTCTTCTGAATGAGATTTCAGCAGTGTACAGAGAGTGCCTTTTTGGGGGCAGGTTATGTGTCAAAGAAACTCCTTCTTCACTGCTGAATGGTCAGGGATATGGCTTGTTGAGGGAGCACTGCATGTCTCAAAGACCAACATGGCATAGTAGGGCCTCTGAATGGGCACTCTAACCCATAAGCTAAAGAGGGCTACTGCCTTGGGATTGGTAAGAAAAGCTCATGTTCTTTGTTAATGGAAGCCTCTTCATCACCTGCATTTCTCCACATATGTGGCAAAGCAGCCAATCATGTTTCTCATATAGATGTTTAAGGGGAGACTTCATTTAGGCTAAGACATGGGGAGTCAGAGATGCATGTAGCATAATATACACATCTAACTGAGGAGTGAGTGCCCAGACTTAGAACACTAGAATGCTGAAAAAGTTATTTTGTCTGAAAGGCTCAAATTGCTGTGAAAAAGTACTCAACAAGAACTAAACGGTTGAGGGAGTCTTGAATAGCTAAAATACCAGCATGCAAAGATACCCATATAATTTTAAAATTTATTTCAGAAGAATCGGTTTCTTCAACAGTTCCTGTAGCAAAAGATAAGACTCCTGCCATAAATGTAAACATCAATTTTGCTATTGTTAATTCTGTGATAAAGTCACTTTCTACAAAAAAAAAAAAGTTTTAATTGCTGAACAGTTAAGAAGGACTGGTGAGTTGGAGAATTTAGATGTTTCATGTGAAAACACTTCTCCAAAAAGTAGTGATGCTCAAACAAATGAAACTGTTGGTCTGGTTGAATTGCAAGCTAACTCAAAAGAGTAGTAAGACAGCAGAAATAAGATTGATGAAGTGACAATGTGTGATAATATAAATTATATGGCAATTTTACACATATTTGACACTACGGCTGACAAATTTCACTGAATAACTGAAACATTATCCATATTAGAAGTATCAGTTAATAGAATTGCTGACACGCAAAGACCAAATAATATAAAGCAGCAGACCAAGTGTAATGTGGGGAAATGCAAGAAAAAGTAATACCATAGATATTTTAATGGAAGAGAATAAAACAAAAACAGATAAAGTGGAGAATGATAATATTATGTCACAGGAGCATTTGTTATATATGGAAACAAAAACAAGATGTAAGAATTTGTGTATTGTAGGTGTGCTTGAATAATTGGATAATAAGATGATTTATACAATGTTTTAAACAAGATTTTCTTTTTTTAAACACATTTATTGAATTATCACTTGTGGCACAGGCAAATTTACATGCATACATAAATGGATAAAATATATTTTCAATACTTTTGGCATCAGTAAATCTGCTGGAGTGATAATTACAGTGAAATGGTCATGTGTTTATTCTTTTGAAGAATGTTTTAAGGATATTGAAGGAAGAGTATATTTAATTTCAATGTCTATCAATAGTATGATGACTACTGTATGGTCTGTTAAAGTACTTTTCAAGGATAAACTTTTTTATTTCCCCAGCTTGGTTTTAGGTAATGCCATGGAATGTTACAAAGGGAATGGAATACTGTTTTAAATTCCAAATTACATAGGCCTTACCTATCCAAAAATTATTCATATCATGAAGGACAATGGCACTATTTAGTTAAAATTTTAGAACATGAAAGCTTTGTTGATGGTTAGAGATTAAACTCTCATGATGTAATGTCTCATACACATATAGCCCATTCAACCTAGTTATGTACTATAATTTATATGCTTTTTATGGTATACACTCATTTGATTGGCCGGTGGATGGTCAACTGGAATGTGTTCGAAAGCAGTGCAGCAAAACCTCATAAATGCAAATGCAATTGTTGCGAATTGCAAACCCCCCCCCCCTTTTTGACCCATGGTAGCACTTGTTTAGGTGGTAGAGCAGATGGAAATGTCGCATTCGGTGTTTTATGCGACATTCTGACCATTTGGCAAGGGGAAATATGGTAATAACACTCGGTGTTATACCTGATCGAGCAATGTTAGCTCGATCAAATGAATGTATTCCTCTTTTTATATATAAGGACTAAAATATTTTATGCTGTTTTTCACAAGCTAATCCGTTCCTTGCACATATCATTATTTAATTGAAATAGCAATACAAACCATTCTTAAAATAAACTCATTTTTAAAAAGAAGAATGGATCTTAGCTGGTTCAAGATACCCAAGATGTGTACCAAAATAAGAAAAGCAATAGCTTATTTTTGGGAAAAAAAAGTCTAATGAATATATCTCTTTTACATACAAATGGGTGCTTTTAAAGCTACAATCTATAATTATATGTGTTCACGAATAATTAAACTTAAAAACAGTTGAATGTTTTGAATGCACTACTAGGTGTAAATTATGACAAAATATATTGAAGAATGGAAAATAAATCTAAAACTAGGCAAGGCAAAGTTTAGAAACCTCTTTTTGCAACAGGCTAAGGTAGGAAAATTGTTAGCTGCCCAATGTAGAAAAGATAGGGCAATAAATTATATATATTACAGATATAAGATCAGAAAGGTAATATTACTATAGATTATAATCAAATACTTGAAATAGTAACTCAATATTATCCTGGTTTATATGATCAGCAATGAGAGGAAAGTATGGAGGCTATTGATAATTGGTTGGATATGGTCCACGGGAGTTAAATCAGGTGTTTGATTAGGAAGCAATGTTAAATTATATTCAAGATTTAATTAAAACCTTAAAATGAAAAAAATATCTAAGACATGATGGTTTTATTAGAGAATTTCATCAGACCTATGCAGATATTATATCTCCCATATTGTTACAACTTGCACAATTGTTAACCATACCTAATTGGAAAATTCCAGCATCTATGGAGTTAGAGAAAGTTCTTTTAATAAAGAATTAAGGAAAAGATGGTGAGAAATCAGACAATTATAGACCAATTTCAATCTCAAATATGTCCTGTAAAATAATAGCTATAGCAATAACTAAGAAAATAATACCACAATTAGATAAACATCTTTATTTTACCCAGTTTGGTTTATGCCCTAGTAGAACAATGAATGAGGCTGATAAATTGTTGCAAGCTCTAATAATTAAATATGCTGATATGAATTTTATGGCTAAATCAATACATTTAATAAAGTTAAATGCCACTAAAACACAATGCCAAATCTATATCAAAAACAAAAATGCATATAAAATTAAATGGATAAACATTCAAAAATTTAAATATTACAACAGAAGTCAGACAAGAATGCCCTTTCTCTGGTACACAATTTATGTTACCTATTAATCCATTATTAGTTAAATTATATAAACAAACGATCTTACAAAAACAATAATCTTATTCCTTCTTTGATTGCTTACAGTGATGATTTTTTGCTAATATCTCAAAAATTTGATCAAGATATTCTAAAAATAAATTATGTGTTAACACAAGAGGGTATGGTAATTGAGTATGTTTTCAATCATGAAAAATTAGAATCCTTGCAATTAAGGAAGTAGAACACTAATTTCAGCAATTGTGCAATGCCTTTTGTTGAACCCATGGAATATTTAGAGATAATAGTTACATACCAACATTCTAAAACATTGGAGATCACCTTTAAAATTTATTTGAAAAGATAAATACTTTTACTGAGATAATTTAGAAATATTTTTTCATTAATTTGAAAGAGTAAATCTAAAAAAATGTAAATTTTATATTTGATTTTGTTTCCATTGCAGAATTTGTTAACACCCCTTAAAAGTGAGTGGGTCTCACAAGTCAAAAGAATTGTCAATATTATTTTATGAAGGCATGCCTCACCATGTATTCCTTGCAAAATTTTAACATTGCAATTGTTTTGAGGGGAATTGGTTATATCGTATAAATATAAGTGTTAAATTTATACTCATTTTTTAAATTTAGTAAATTTATAATACAAAGAGAAATTTAATAATTAGGCATATTTTGATTCCAAGTCAATGTCCAATTCCCGTGTTAATAAATTTGAAATCAGAAGAAATAATTCAAAAATATTTTTCAGTATAAGGGAGAATTTAATAATTCATTTTTAAAATTTATATTACCCTGGGAAAAGCATATTATTACTAACTATTATCTCATACTATGATATATAAACCCTTGCATAGGTAACATTACTTTGGTGGATTTTAAAGAAAATTGTATGGGAAATTGTAATCTAGAAGATGCATTATATAATGAATTTCAAGTTTTGTTTTGTGATGGATTACAGCTAGAAAGGAAAAAAAAAAAGCTTTGGGAAGTTAAAATTCAAATTTGCATTGCATATTCTTTATAGTAGAATGGTGATAATGAAGTTGTATTTCTAGGGAGAATTGGGTAGGAAAATGAATTGACACCAAGTAACCCTTTATTTGAAATGAATTTGCCAGTCTCATTAGAAAATAGAACGAAGATAGTTGTACCTTGTATGGCAACTAAAATAATGATTCTTCAGAACTGGAATGCAAATCCTATACCTGTGCAATATTTGTGGAGTTAGTATATAAAATATATGTTTAGTTGTTTTGATGAAAATATTTCTTTATCTTTTGTAGCACATTATTACATGTACTATGTTACTCTTTTTTATTTCCTTTCTTTTTCCCCAAAGAGGAGAGCAGACCATGCTTCTTCACTCCTTGCCCGCCTCCTCCAGTGCTGTGGCCTCTATTTGAACCAAGGATCTCTGGGTCACAGAAAGTCCTTTGTCCGTCTGTGCTACACAGTCAGGTCATTCTCAGGATACATCTTGTTCTAGTGCCTTTCTATTAGGTCTAATTATCTCAAACATGTTAAGTACAAACTTTGGAAGGCACTGCACCATCCTCAAAAATCTCCTTAATGCCTCTTTGTCTTTTGACTTTGACATCTGTGTTATTGCTTTGACTTTTTCTTCAGTTCCTCTGACGCTAGGACATAACTGATATTTTTTTTCAGAATTGTAATTTTATCTCCTGTTTTTGCTGGTTCTTATTAGTTTAAGGTTACATTGTCTCAGATTGTTTGGCAAGTGTATCAGTTCTTCTTCATGTTTATTTATTCATTCATTATATTAAATGGGTAGGCAAGCTTATCCATGGACCATTTTAGCCATGACCCAAGCCACTAAGGTAGGTATAGCACAAATACATTGCAGTTTAAAAATCAAGATATAACATCAGTAAAACTAATTTAATGAACATATATACCTGTAATAATATGAATTTTGTATATTACACCACATAAATATTGTTTTTATGTACAGTATTTACAAAAAAACTGCAAAGACACAGACACTGTTTTGTTTTGAGCATCAGTTCATATTTTGCTGCAGCTGGTGGTGAAGTACAGAAGAATTAATAATGTAAAGTTAAGGGGGACTACACTAGTCTGAATCTTCAAACATCTGCAGTTATACTCCTTTTTGATATATGATTTTAGCTGCATTCAGCATATTTTAAGGTCCTTGTCTTCTGGTGTTCATAATGGATTTTCTTCTTGTCTATAACCTCACTCAAACAGCCCATCAGCTATCTACAAAACCTTCTAAGGTTTTATTTACTTGTGTAACTGTTCTTTGAAATACTTCTGGGGAAAATTAAATACCAAATGGAAGTCTAAAGAATCAATACATTCCTAAGGATAAATTAGCTGCATACAAATTAAAGCTTCCTACATCTAGCTTTATCTGCCAGAATTCTTGCTTCATGTTTAATATAGAAAAAATAGCAGCTGGCATAGTTGAAATCACTTCCTTGTCTGTAAGTATTGGGTAATGTACTATTTTAATAGTTTTATTTGGATTTTGAAGACTAATACACATGTGAATCTTGTCTTACTTTATATTAGTGACCATAATACACTGTTTCTTAATGACTCCTAAACTTTCCATTCACTTTAATTTCTCCTCAGCACTATTCCTGATAGCTAATGGTATTTCATTTGAAACATGCATTACTGGCATAGTATCTACACTTACTTGATTATGCATTCTCCTGGCAAACTACTCAAGTCTGCAAATAGATTACCATAATCATATAAGATATCAGTGTTATGGCTCTGTAGTATTTGAGATGGTTCTGCATCTGTGTTTCTGTTTTTCTACACAGTTACTGTCAGTATTCTTCACCATGCCCAATGAGTCACAAGTCAGTGACACAAAATATTAAGTGAATTACAGCTCTTGATCTAGTTTCATTATTTGAAAGAAGATCCTATGCTTCCTTTTCTGATATTCACATGACATCAGTTAATGCTATCATAGTATGCATTTCGCTTTACTTTAAGTGTCTTTTAGTCCTAGCACATTAAAAATATTATTTCTGGCAAAATATGACACTCTATCAGTATAAAGTTTAAGTTCAATGTCTTGTTTATTGATGCTGAAACTTTCTTACCATTCTATCTGATTTTCTTGTTGCAGTGTCTATTTCTCTCTGATTTCACAGAATAACTGCCTCTTTACTCCCTGACTTCAAATAGTGAAGTCATTCTTTTAACTGCACCTGCAAATTTCATGCTTTTTCTTGCCTTAATAAAATGCAAATTATTTTAAATGCTCTTTTTTACTTTGTAGTTAATTGCAACATGATTATTTCTACTGCACATCTACTAAGCTGATTAAATACTGACCACTCCTTCCTTTCTTACTTATTGTCACTTTATATGTGAGGATAGAATTTCAACTGTGGCACATTCCCAATATACTTCAAGGGTCTCTTTCTCAGTATCATTGATCATATTGCCTATTTTCTACCTCTTTACTCCACAATTTCAAAAATATCAACTCATTCCCTTTTAACTGCTCTTGTAGATTTCATGCTTTTGCTTCCCTCAATAAAATGCAACTTATTTTAAATGCTGTTTGTTTCTTTTGCAGTTATTTGCAACATGATTATTTGTAATCTACATCTACTAAACTGCTTTAATACTGACCCATTCTTTCCTTCTTGCTTTGAGCTACATGTTATTCATGAGGGATGAAATTCAACTGTGACACACTCACCATGCACTTTAAGGCTCTCTTTCTCATCAACATTGATCATATTGCCTAGTTTCAGTTTAGACTTAAATTCTGTTTCATTGACTCACAATTTGTCTAACACGTGTTCATCTCATCAATTAACTCATTTAACTGTGTATTTGTAATCAGGAACCAAAAAGATAGAGAAGCACAGCTTTGCTTGGCAGAATAATTGTTTAACTGGTTAGTTATTTCATTTCTTTGAGTAGAAATTTTTTCGGGTTTGAAGAAGTTTCTATTTAAAGAAACAAAAACACTAATCAATTAAACATTTATTCTGCCAAGTAGAGCTGTGGTTCTCTGCCTTTTCAGTTCCTGTGTGCTTTGAGTTTGTTCACATTTCAGTTTGTATTTGTAATCAGGCTTGCTCAACACACATTCTCAGCTTTGGATAAGGTCAGGTCTATTTCTCTCAAAAAAATCTGTTTCTTTGTTAGTCATTTATTACATTACAGAGTATTTGTTTCTTGTCACTAGTCTCACAGTCTTTGTCTCTGTTATTCAGCTCAGTAACATAAACATCTATAATTTCCATTGAGCCTTGGTTTCTTGGAATGAATAGATGATGATGAATAAATACAAGATTTTTTTTCTAAGCCCACAGTAATTCCCGATTTTTTCTTGTTGACACTATTGTGCCTTTTCATATTCTTGAAAGGTAACAGTATTAAGGACTATTAAGGCTTCCTCCCTGTGACGTGCAGAAGTGTGGTACAGTGTGCTTTTTAAGCTTTGCAGATACTCTACTTGCATTCAAGAGCAAACAGAATTTCAGGATCTGGTTTCCTTTCAGATTGCCTTACAAGAAGAAAGTCCTGGTGGTTGCAACTGGATCATGCTTTCTTTGAAAGAACAAAATACTCTCAGGGTTTCTTACAAATTATGGAATTGAAACATAAAATGTTAACTTAAAATTTCATTTTAAACTGAATTATATTTTTATAGAATAGAAAGTAAATGATTCAAAAACAAAAACCTTTTCAGTCTTAACACTTCCAACACCATTTAACATTTATATTATTTTTCAAGATGCCCAATAATTACACAGATAACTAGAAGTGTGATAAGTGACTACTTAGCCTTTATTATGACTGCCAAGTGTTGCCAGGATTATCAGGTGACATGCATACCCAATAAGAATTATCGATCTTTCTTAAGCCTTTCTCCCTGTTACTAAATATTGGTGTAAGTTGCCCTTCCTTCATTAGTAAATAATATTAATGGATCTGTGAATGCTGTCTCCCACTAGTATTAATACAATATATTACTAAAAAGTCTGCATATCCTTTTAGTATTACAAAAATACTGAATACACCTAAATGAAAAATACATTTTACAAGACTCGTACATTAAGTACTGTATACTATGATGAAAACATTGAAGTCAAACACATTTTCCAACATGCTGTACAGTTTGATTGAACAGAAACAACTGACATTTTTTTTTGTTTTTAAAACAATCAACTATGTTTTAAATACGTATTATTTTATGGTACTAGTTAGAATGTTAGATGCTTAAATATGGATCTGCTACACAAACCTGAAATCCCACTTACCCAACTTTCATAAAACCCAGATGACAAAGTTGAAAACTCAGAAGACTGACATCGTAGAATACAGACTTTCAACTCCAGGTAAGTAACCACTTGGCCAAACAAAAAAAATTAAAACTGAAGAAAATTAAACCCATCCATGTATGGGGCTTCATACCCACTCTAACTAAATATACCAACTCAGAGATTACACTACTGTGGAGGTAAAGGGCAAAGTTCAACATGGTGGCCAAATGGTTACTTCCCTGGAGTTGAAAGTTGGTGTTCCAGGCGGTCAGTCTTCTGAGTTGTCGGCTCTGTTGTCTCAGTTTTATGAAAGTTGGGTAAGTGGGATTTCAGGTTTGTGAAGTAGACCCCTTAAATATATGATGTGAAAAGCCATTTTCCTCTGTATGTAATAGCATACAAATGCAAGAGTTTCTTTTAGAAAAGCATTCCACAAAAACATCTACAAACTATGTTGTAGCCTCATGAGTTTAGGATATCAGGTTCACTATGTGGGTTCACCATCAGTTAAATTTCAAAAGATGCAAGTTAGTAGAACATGAACATAAAATAAAGGATGCTATTCAAGTTAATTTAAAAACAGTACCCTGTAGGAACAAGAGCAGGGCAAACCCCAGAAACAAATCCACATGGTAGAACCATAACATCAACAAGCTTTGCAATAAAAAGAAGAGAATTTTGACCAAAAGTAAGAATTATTCCCAGAATAATAGAGCCCTCATCAATAAAATAAGCTAGCAATGCAGGAACTTAATAAAATCCATCAAAGCCGAGTTTGAGGCTGAAATAGCTGTCCAAGCCAAAGAGAATTACAATGCCTTTTTTAGTTATGTTCATAATCTCAAAAAAAAAACAGTGAGACAGTGTGCCGAGCTGATTGTGAACAATGTTACCTACATCAAGTATGAAGATATAACAAAGCTACTGTCTGGTAAATTCATCTCTAACTTTACTCCTCTCTCCTCACTCCATCTGTCCCTCAAGATATACCTGTAACTGTTTCATATCCAGCTGTTACACAAGAACATGTCCTAAAAGCACTATCATGAGTTAAAAATAATGCATGGAAGGGTCCTGACAATATCCCTGTATGTATCTTAAATAACATGAAGCATGATTTATCCACTCTCCTGTGAACATTGCTCAGCCTTAGCATCTATACAGGTTTTGTACCAAGTGAATGGAGAACAGCTTCAGTCATTCCCCTCCATAAAGGAGGACCTTTCACTGACTCAGGCAATTACAGACCCATATGTCTGACTGACATATGCAAAGCCTTACCATGAAAGTAATCAGTAGTGATACAGGGAACCTCCAAACATTGGATCCATCTCAGTTTGGATTCATCAGGGGCAAGTGATGCTTACCCAACCTGGTGGACTTTCTTGAAAAGGTCACCAGAGCAATGGATAAAGGTAAAATGACACACACCATATACCTTGACCAGAACAAAACCTTTGACATTATCTCCCACACAAACATAGTAGAAAAGCTAAATTAAATGGGAATAAATCCCTATGTCACCCACTGGATTCTCAGCTGTCTCACAGTGGAATGCAGGAAATCAAAATAGGGGAAATTAAAACCACAAAGAGACCAGCCACCAGTAGGGTCCCCCAGGGTTCTGTGCTGGGACCTCTCCTGTTTGACATCTACTTCTCTGAAGTAAAAGCAAATACCAACGGGCTCTGACCAACTAAGTTTGCAGATGACTGCAAGCTAGGAACAGTCATTGAATCCCAAAATGAATTAGTCATCCTGTAGAAAGGATTGTTCCAAATAACTAACTGGTGCCAAAAATCATGGAGTGAAACAAAATGCTAAATAATTCATTATCATATACCTTGGGAAGTCATCTACCCTGCAGAACTACCACATTCACAATATACCCCTAAGAGCTGACCCAGATGTTTGGAAGCTTATGTCATCCTAACTTATGCTTTCAACCAACATGTGTCCGTTGTCATAGCAACCCCTACTATATTGCATAGCTTATAAACAAAGGGATTATATTTAGATATAGGGATGTTAATGTTCCCCTTTACTCACCCTTAATTAGGCTAATTATTGAGTATAATGACCCCTTTGGCATGCATCTGTCTAGACACATACAAGTGAGTACTCCCAGAGACACCTTACTAAAAGGCATAAACAATATGTCCTAGATAGACCAACTCAAAGCCCTGTCACTATATCAGTATCCTATAGACTGCTAAATGGAGACCTGTATCTGGCATACAAGGCATCCTCCAACCCAATACTGTTGGATTTATTCCACATCAGCAAGTCAAATGGCATCAGAAATACTCAGTCTAGGGGCGGAGCCAAGATGGCCAACTGAAAACAACAGAAATTTAGAAATGTGCAGAATTATTCTTGATTACAGGAAAATAACCACTTTTATGCAGTAACTTTTCATCAGATATATTAATAATAGTATAATATTAATAATAGTATAGACTTTGTTTCTGTCAAATTTGGTGAAAATATACAACAAATTTCCTCTGAAAATCTACTGGAGACTATCACCTCAACTGAAAATGAACAGCTCTAAGCATTCTCACACTGACACATCCTTGAGGAAAGATTTACAATCAGTAACATCCACTCTTCAGGAGCCGTCTTTGAAAATGGATGGTTTTCAGGTAAGGCTGGCAACTCTCAGAGAAAATTGTCTTAAAAAACTGATGTCTTTAAAGAAATACTCCAACAGTATCAAACTAAATTATCTGACATAGAAACCTCACTGTCTGACATAGATGGCAGACTGAAAGAAGAAGAATCCCAAACTGACTTTCTTCTCAAACAGAACACCTGGCTCCTTAATAAAATCAATGACCTTAAGAACAGAGGGAAGATGCAATATCAGAATTTTTGCTTTACCAGAGAAACTGAAGGTGAGGATATAACTACTTTTTTTTAATTCTTGGATTCCACAGATTTTGGGCTTATAGGAGGGCTTTTCCTAAGGTAATGAAAGGGCTCACAGAGCAATAGGCAAGCCAGCAGCTTCATCACCTTCATCTCTAACAAGATCTACTGAAATAAAATTGTTATCTTACATAGACAAAGAACTTGTACTTAAAACTGCCTGGAGGAAAGCCCCTTTGAAGTTTAAGCATAATCAGATTTGATAACAACTATTCCTCTAAAGTTATGGATATGAGTTAAAAAGCTGGCCCTTTGTTAAGTTTCTTAAAATAATATCAAAACACATGTTATCTATCCAGCTAGAATAAAAATTAATTTGACCAATGAAACAAGAACCTTTAATAACCTTGAAGAAGCTTTTTTTGTCAAAAATAATAATATAATACTTATTCCGGAAGATATGGCTTGGTCTACATCATCTCTGAAAAGATCCTTGGAAAATAATTCCTGGTCTGATGTTAAAAAGAAGAAACAAAAAACAGATTCTATTACTGTGACTACAACCAAATCTCACAAACATCAACTTCCAAATGAATCTTATCTAATTTTCTTAAAGATTTATATTAATCTGAGTTCATTCATTTAATGTCAAATATTAATTTAACTTACGATTTTGTGTTTCACTAATGCTTCAAATCAACAACTCAGAAACTCACTTATTGTTATATAACCACGTTCATTTGTTAGAATAACAGTTTTTTTCCCAGGTAATCTTTATTTGCCATTTCTCACATTATAACTACGGGTATCCATCTCCTTGTGAACAATGGTTGTTATGTTGTATTTTACATTGTCCTATACTAGAGAATTGTCCTCCCATGCTTTGGTGCTATATTTGAGTTTGTTTGATGTTGGAAGGCACGTAAGGAAATACCCATTAAGTTTGATTAATGATTTCCTCATTTGTGTTGATTTTTGACGCATCCAGTGGGTAAATGGCTTAATCTTAAATTTGTGTGCCGCTTGGACTAGTAATCTACTGCAATTGAATGGCTTTGATAATTGCGAGTGTTCATGATACTATGTATGTGTGTTTTGATGATTTATTTCACTTGGTAAGTTACTTTTCAAAGAAGAAAAAGTCCATTTTAGCTTGAATCAGCTCTTCAGAACTAGTTTCAGAGGTGAAGCTTTTTTACTTACTTTGAGACATTTCATGACCTGTTTAAGTGAGTGGCACTTACACTCATAAACGTGGAGCTGTTGTTCCATACCCTGCGATGTTTGAATAGGTAATTAAGAGATGTATTGATGCGGTAACTTGTATGTATTGCTGCATAACTGAACTTTACTGTGAACATGCCTAGGATTTTGAAGCTGATGTGTCCACTGATTAATCAGGTAATTAACTTAAAGGGCAACCATGATATTGTACTATTTGAATTGTTTAGTGACGAGATATGTACTACAGGACTAAAACAGTTTGTTTAGCAGTTCTGTGAAACTTGTGTTTCTCTTGTTATAATATGTATACCCCTTAGCACTGAATATTTGGACAGAGTCAGAAATGATTAGGGACAGAGTCCCAGGGATGGGTGCAGTTTTGAGTATTGCTCTTGTGGGTTTGGGAAGCTGATGGAATGTCAAGTTCCATGTTACCTTCCATTTTTTCTGAGAGGAATGAGGTCTGGAATTCAATTGCTTGTCTTCATTTGGTTATATCAATTCTCTGTGATTTGCCAGAAATCAATTCATTTTGTAAGGAACAGACCAGAAATATAGGGCAAACATCTGAACAAGTATATGTATGCTAGAAATTTTTTTCTCTAATTTGTACTGCATCACTCACATCGAAATATACAGATCTCTTTGAATTATTTTGTGTGGACATACATTGTACTGTTTTCTTTAGCACACAGGATGTACCAGCCCATATTTATTTATTTATTTTATTTAACATTTGTTTACCAGGAAATTCTCACTGGGACAGGACCCATTTTCAGCAGAGGCCCAGGGAGAAATGCTCCAGACGCATGTGTTTGGAATGTAGCACCCAGAGGAAACCCATGCAAATGCGAGGAGGACATGCAGACTCTGCACAGAAGGCACCCCAGCTGAGAATCGAACCAGATGACCTCTTGCTGTGAGGCAACAATGCTAACCACTGCACCACTGCGCTGCCCAATGAATAAATCTAAGAGTTACAGGCATAAAAGTTCTCCATCCTGCTTCCAGTGCTTATAGTTATCCTGAGATTTATCCAAAGAAGCACATTTCCTAGAAAGTGTTAGTTATAAGGGTTATCAGAAATGTATCTAATATCTATTTGAAACCAAGTTTTCCAGTAAAATTTTTACCATAAAGTTGCGATGGCTTTCTCTACTTATTATTTCTGAGAAGTTAAGAACAAATTGTACACTGTATAAAGTCAATATTAATGGGGTAAGGGCAGTTAACGGAGGTGTATTTATTTGTTTTACATGTGTTATATTATACCCATTTTAACTGAAGAAGTATGTTTGGAACCCATGGTATGTGAGTTGACTGTGCTTCTGTACAACTGTACTAAACAGTCTAAGTTATCTTGATGTATATCAGTTAATAACAAGTTGTACGACACAATCAATCAAAACCTTTGTGCGACATGTCAGTGTAGAGGAGGAGCAGTTACACTGTTCCTTTATATTGCTGGTTAATGGCATGAAGAAACTGTTGCCCAAGGGTAAAAGGGATAAATTCTAAACTGGAAAAACTCCCTCATTAGCCCAAACAAGCAAATTAGATCACTAGTGAAAACCTCCAAAGTCAATTATGAATTGCAACTAGCCTCTGAAACAAATGTAAACCACAAAGCCTTCTTCAGTTATATCAGAAACCTCCATGGCAAGGCAAAAGTTTGTTCCGAATTAGTACTTAACAGTATCACTACACTGATCCTGTTAACTTAGCCAACCTGCTAACAGGTAGGTTCAGTGCAAACCTCACCCCCCTGTCCCCCCCAAAGGCCCTTTTGACATCCCCGATACTTGTCCTGTACCTCATATCTCCATAGATCAAGTGTTAAAGGCACTATCCCATGCAAACAACACAGTTTCCATGGGACCTGATAGTATCACAAAAAACTCCAGCTTTACTCTGTCACTAGACCCCTCTTGTAGTGGCTACCTGCCCAGCGAATAAGCTCCATTAAAGCTCCTCCAGGAAGAGGGAATCTGACTCTGCCACCATTCACTAGGCAGCACCTGCTCTAAAACCTGCCGCATGTACGTACTTTTAGTACCACTATTTGTTTGTCACAAGATAACGCTCTCCCTCGTGGCTGCCAGCAGCTTGCCTTACTCAACACCCTCCTCTCACCAGTGTCCGTTTCTTTTTTCCCACATTTTTTTTTTCATTTCGACTAGCCTGTAAGGCAATAGCTATTACAATATACAACCACTAGATGGCAGTATAAGTCTGCTTTCCCCTCTCTAGTTGTATTCCAGTCCGTAGGGAATTAACTTCTCTAAGCTTACTATCCACTCCCTTGAATCTACCTCAAGTAATCACATCTGTCCTACCCTGTGTCTCTTTCCTGTTTTCTTACATCCTCCTGCTCTTCAAACACTGACCCCTGTAGTGTTTTGACAATACTAACCTATACACATTAGTTTTTAACACTATCTGGACTCACTATATTTCTACAGTATCTATCAAATCCATCCTTTTACATCCTACTATTTTCCTTCTCTACTAGAAGGGCTCAGCTAACCCTGGGAGTGGTCCCAAACGGGCTTACTGATTGTTTTTCTCCTGGCTTTCTTTCTCCTTGGCTCGATTTCTGAACCTATACTTCTACACACTTATTTCCCCTCCTACTAGCTACCTCTACCACCAGTCCATCTTTACTAGGTTCTAGCTCCTCCCCCCTTCCGTGCTTAACACTTTTTCCCCTCCAACCAGTTATCTCTACCACCTGTCCATTATTCAGAGGTTTTGCCCCTTCCCCCCACCAATACCTACCCGCCTACAACTTTTCCCGCTCTGATATCTTTATATAGTCCCCAGTAGGCGCGGCGCCATTTTTAAATATCCTCTCCTAACCTATCTGCTTGTCCTGCTTGCTGCTGGTCTCCCCGTAGGTGAGTGCATGTTTTCTATGGTAAATTGAGATATTTAACCTGACAACTACTTTATTGTCCTCTCTTATCAGCAGTATTGCTGTAAAATGTTGTGGCACACTGATTAGGGATTTTGAGTGCCGATACCTATGAACTGCATGGATCGTATTTGCCTACGTCTAGCCTATGGTGACTGTTTCTATTTACATTACTCTAAGTCTACTATTTAACCTGCATTTGTATTTGGAAATACGAGTCTTAGGACTTCTGTAATGTACTGCTATTGCAAGTGAAACGTACATGCTGGCATTCTGTGTTGTGTATTGTTAAACTGTTTTGCCTCGCAGTTTTGATGCGTCAATAGCACAGTAAATCCATTTGTTACATATCTCATATTCTTCCGAACTGCAACATCCGTTTCATGTTTTCGGCTAAACCTTGCTGGCGTTTGAGCGTTGAGTCGAGCTGTATACTATACTCAGTTTCAAGACCTCATGCTCGCATGTGGATACAATTTTCATGCTAAGTTTCTACCTGTATTGAAATTGGTATTATAATAACCTTAAAGATAAGGATAAGCTTCACAGAATAGTAGAAATGTAGTTTTATTTCTTGCATAAATTGTTGAATATTGTAGCCCTTTGTTTGTTTGGTACCTTCTCTCTGTGTGTCTCTTTCCCTTACTATATCCTTCACCTTACTTCTCCTCTCGTTCTTAGCTATCCTGACTTATTTATACTTGCTTGGAGTTTCTGCTCTTTCATTTGTAGCCTCTTATCTCTCCCGCTACTTCTTAGCTTCAGCGACGATTGTGTGTTGTTGACGCAGTAACCCTACGCTCCTTCTCTGACATCTTCTTCTTCAAGTTGGTGATTAGTAACCGATGTGGCATTGCTTTCAGCACTTACTTATTCTGTTTTTCTGACTATTTCCTCAGCCTCTCTTCTCCTTGCTAACTCACAGTTGTAGCTTTACAGTGTAACTTGGGTTGCTATAGTCGCTTGACTAACTGTGTGAATCTTTTCCTTACAGCTGGCCCTCGGTTGTGTTTACTAGACCCCTCTTGTAGTGGCTACCTGCCCAGCGAATAAGCTCCATTAAAGCTCCTCCAGGAAGAGGGAATCTGACTCTGCCACCATTCACTAGGCAGCACCTGCTCTAAAACCTGCCGCATGTATGTACTTTTAGTACCGCTATTTGTTTGTCACAAGATAACGCTCTGCCTCGTGGCTGCCAGCAGCTTGCCTTACTCAACACCCTCCTCTCACCTGTGTCCGTTTCTATTTTCCCACATTTTTTTTCTTCATTTCGACTAGCCTGTACTGGATAGCTATTACAAGATACAACCACTAGATGGCAGTATAAGTCTGCTTTCCCCTCTCTAGTTGTATTCCAGTCTGTAGGGAATTAACTGCTCTAAGCTTACTATCCACTCCCTTGAATCTACCTCAAGTAATCATATCTGTCCTACCCTGTGTTTCTTTCCTGTTTTCTTACATCCTCCTGCTCTTCAAACACTGACCCCTGTAGTGTTTTGACAATACTAACCTATACACATTTGTTTTTAACACTATCTGGACTCACTATATTTGTACAGAATCTATCAAATCCATCCTTTTACATCCTACTATTTTCCTTCTCCACTAGAAGGGCTCAGCTAACCCTGGGAGTGGTCCCAAACGGGCTTACTGATTGTTTTTCTCCTGGCTTTCTTTCTCCTTTGTTCTTCCCGCTCCGTTCGCCCTATGGGCTCGCTCCGCTCCCCTACCCTACCCCCAATTCCCACCCACCCCCAGGGGTCCTACACTTATACATAGTTAGCCCAACCTACTTCCTCCTCCTCCACCAATAAGAACCTACTTCCTTAAAACGACGTACAAACCCCACCCACACTTACAAACTTACAAACTCCACCCACACTTACTTGCATCAATCTAACTTACTCCTTACACATAACTATCACCTGCACCTTCTACACTCTTATCACTCACTATGAACAATTCTAGCATGAATACATCATACATCCTACTCTACTCCTTCATACTGCTAAACACACTCCTCATCTCTTACTCCCTCACCTACCTTGAAAACAGAAAAGTATTTCTATCCCATCCAACACTAAAACAGGCCACTACCCATCTTATAAACACACCTCTAGTTCACAGCAACATAACATCAACATCCCCTACCTCTCACCTCACTACCACAGAACAGTTCATATCAAATTTTTCCAAAACTGGAAACCTTTTACAATTTCTTCAAGACATCCCATAAACACACATAGTCACCAACAACTACTATGTCTTTATGGCAACATTCACCCTAATCCTGGCCCAAACCATGACCAACCCATTATGCCAACTAACAACCCTACTGATCTTATTAATCCTATAACCAAGACCAATACTCTCCAGATTGCTCATCTCAATATTCGGAGCCTAAACAATAAAATAACCCAACTACATGCTCTCCTAGACCTCTACTCCTTTGATATCCTATGCCTAACTGAAACCTGGCTAAAAGTAGACACCAAGAACAATGACATACTACCACCAGGTTATAACATCATAAGACTTGATCGTCAGATCAAAAAGGGCGGAGGAGTAGCAATACTCTACAAAACTGAACTATTAGTTACCTTAGTAGAGTCTACACCACCTTCACTCAACAACAGTGAAATCTTAATCACCAAACTAGAAATTAATAAAAATAAATCCATTTACATAATTTGCGGTTATATCCCTCCAGGTAATAATATCATTAGCCTAGAAAACCTACTGAACTGGCTCTCAACCTCTTTCCCTCAGGAAACTATACTATTAGGTGACTTTAATATTGATTGGAACTGTTGTATTTCCCAATTTCCAACCTCTCACATCAACCTCTATGGCTTTACTCATACTATTACCATCCCAACCCGTATTAATAAAACCAGTTCCAAACAGAGTATCCTGGACTGGATCCTAGTTAACACTAACCCTATGTGTTATATCACAGGCACACTACCTGATAATATCAGTGACCATCAAATCACTTTTATCAACCGACAAAAAAGCCCCATCCCCACCAATACTCAACTCAGAACTAATAGGAACAAAACTAACTTCAACATACACAACTTCCTATTAGAGCTAAAAGCTTGCAACTGGTCTCCTCTGAAATATTTGCCTCTAGATGAAGCTGTCTCTTACTTTAACAATAAATTCCTTCAAATCCTTGACCACCATGCCCCTACAAGAGTAACAAGAACCAAAACAAAGCCTGCTCCTTGGCTATCCAAAGAAACCAAGCAAAAAATGTTACTTAGAAATAGAACATGGGACAAATGGAGAGCTACCAAAAACCCAGCTGACCATGTGACCTTTAAACAACTTAGAAATCAAACAAAGAAACTGATAGTCACTGATAAAAGAAATTACCACTCAAAAGTCCAAAATGCACAACATCAAAACCCCCAAAACTTCTGGAGTGGCATCAACAAATTACTGCACCCAGGTAACTCCAAAACACCTACACCCTCAAACCTCACTCAGACTTCCCCAATTCAAATTGCTGATGCATTTAACTCATTTTTCAAAGATACTGTTACTTCCCTAGCTTCATCCCTATCCCCACCATCCACACAAGCACCCAACTCCCTAAACAATAATCCTCCCTCATTTAAACTACAACCAGTCTCAACAGATCTTATTCATAAATTACTTACCAAGCTAAAACCTTGCACCCCTTCAGCTGACCTCATTCCAGCCGAATACCTACAGATTGCAGCCAAACCACTGGCCTTCCCTGTCTCTATTTTAATCAATCGTACCATAACAGAAGGCTGTATCCCAATCCTTTGGAAAGTCTCTCATATCATCCCATTACATAAAGGTGGCAACTTAAATGACCTCTCTAACTTCCGTCCCATAGCCTTACTTTCCCCTTTAGCAAAAATCATGGAAAGATGCATACATAGGCAATTACTTAATCACCTCCTCCAAAACAATCTCCTTGCAGACAGTCAACATGGTTTTAGACCTCATCACAGTACTATTACTGCACTCTTGTCTTTCACTGACCATATTAATAGAAATCGGAATAATAACTTACTGTCATCTGCTCTATTCCTAGACCTCTCTAAAGCCTTTGATATGGTCAACCACACTCTCTTACTTAGCATCTTGAAATCTCTTGCCTTGGACGCTCAGGCTATCCAGTGGTTCGATTCCTACTTAAATAAAAGACAACAAGCAGTGCGATGGGGAAATCACTTATCATCTCTTCTTCCTATCAAAATAGGTGTACCATAAGGCTCAATTCTTGGACCTCTCCTCTTTTCTATTTTCATAAACAACCTAGATAAGACCCTTCCTCAATCAATCTGTATTTAATATGCTGATGATTCAACACTCATATGCTCAGCTTCTTCCATTAATGACCTTCAAAATATCACTCAAAAAGCTTTCATAGCAGCAGAAAACTGGTTCCAACAACATTGCCTCTTACTGAATCCAAAAAAGACTAAACTATTACTATTCGCTCCATCATATAAGTCATCCTCTCTCTCCTTCAATATATTCTCTAACAATGGTACCATAATATCCCCTGATCCTACAACCAAACTTCTTGGTGTCACAATAGACCACAACCTCAACTTTGATTCCCATGTTAGCTTAACTATCAAGTCAGTCAATAGAAAACTTGGATCACTCTACAGAATTAAAGCCTTCCTCACTCCCTCAGCCAGAATTACTTTAGCACAGACCCATCTACTCTCTACCCTATTTTATGCCTCTCCAATCTATACAAACCTAACAAAAGTAACCTCAACAAACTAGCAACAGCTTACCATAACATAGCCAGATTTGCAACAGGAGCCCCATTTCGTACCCATCATTGCTCTAATCTCAAACAGCTAGGCTGGCTAGAATTACAAAATCATATACGACTTCTGCAACTGACCATTACCCACAAAATCTTTCATCAGCCCACTAATACCACTATACTCTGTTCCCTTATTACCCCATATAAAAACATCTCTTCCCTACGCTCTGCTACCAAACTACTAGCTGCCTCCAACAAATCCAATAACAAAGCTGGGGATAGTCTGTTCTCCAACTGGACTGCGCCCATCTGGAACAAACTTCCAAGTGAACTTATGTCTACTACCTCTTTACCAACTTTCAAGAAGCATGTAAAATCATGGCTTTATTCCCAGTGGCTCTGCCCTTGTTCTAACCCTGACTAATCCTAGTTGGTTCCATGCCTTTTCCTCTCTCCTGCCAGCTATAACAAGATAGTCTCTTAATGTTTCTTTACTTCTCTTTTAGTCTTGAATTCTCAATACCACTATGATGGATGGATGTTTAAAAATAAGAATCTAATGTACTTTTTCCTGTTGATGCTACTAGTCATTTTAGACTTTTATGAAAATGTTATGTACTAGAATCTGTCTTTAAATACACCCTCTGTACATCTAAGTTTGTAAAATTATGTCTTACTGTGGAGCTTTTCTCCCCAGGCCTCTACTGAAAATAGACTAGCCCGGTCAACAAATGTAAAATAAAATAAAAATAAAATAAATAAATAAAATGTATTCTGCACCATCCCAAGCAAAAACTGGCTTTGTCATTGAACACCCTATTCAACCACAGCCTAAGTACAGGCTTCGTTCCAGCAGAGTGGAGAACTTCCATTGTCATCCTCTTGCACAAAGGTGGTGCCACTACTGACCCTGGAAACTATCACCTCATTAGCTTGACAAGTCTGATCTGTAAAGCCATGAAGCGTATTATTATGGATCTCATAAACAAGGATATAAGCAATCTCCAAGCACTTGACCCCACCCAGTTTGGATTCATCAAGGGCAGATCTTGCCTGTTGAACCTGGTTGACTTCTTTGAGACTGTCGCCAAGGCCCTGGATGAGGGAAAGTTAGTACATACTCACAAAGAGGATTATCGGCCTCAAACAGATGCCCTGTGCAGACCATCTCAAAAAACTCCAGCTTTACTCTGTCACATATCGCCTACTCAGAGGCGATGTCTGCCTAACATACAAAGCTATGTCAAATCCAGAGCTGTTGGACATGCTCCATGTGAAGAAATCCCAATCCCTCTGAGCTACACTCTCTAGGGACCTAAACCTTGTCACCACAATAAACAGAACATGCTGAAGGGATAGATTCCTATCTCAGAGACTTCCCGTACTCTGGAACAAACTACCTATCTATATCAAACAAAGCTCTCTTCAAGAAAAATCTTGATGATTGGATGGGAGATAGGAAATTCACCCTGGGGATCACTTCTGTGGCTCTGCTTGACAGGGGCACAGGAAAATAATTTTCTTGTGTGGCAAAAGCCAGCGTACCATTTGCCTAGGCTTATATAGGCCCTAGGGCCAATAGCCTAGTACCTACCTATGAACCTATGAACATACAGCTTACCTTGACTTGGCCAAGGCCTTTGACACAATCCCCCACTTGGGCATCATTGAGAAGCTAACACAACTTGGCGTAAATACCTTTCTCATCAGGTGGATGGCCAACAGCTCACCAATAGTTCCCTCAAGGTCAAAATAGGTGCCTCCACCTCCAGTAGCAGACATGTCACAAGTGGAGTCCCCCAGGGATCTGTCCTGGGACACCTACTGTTTGGCATCTACTTCTCAGAGGTCCAGGCAAAGACAAAATACCTGCGGCTTACCAAGTATGTGGATGACTGTAAGTTCAGTGCTGTCATCGATTCCCCAAATGATGTTAACATACTGCAAGAGGATCTCACAGCAACTGACTGCTGCCAAAATCATGGCCTCAAGCTAAAGGCAAAAAATGTATCATTATACCATTCATCAAAAACATGGCCCCTACTTATTACCACATCAATGGCAACCCCCTAAGCACACAACCTGTGGTGAGAGACCTGGGTGCTCAGGTTGATAACAATCTCACATTCGACCATCATATAGCGGCAGTGGTCAGAAAAGTCTTTTACTTGGTTCATCTCATAAGTAAAGGGATTCCATCCAGAAAAAAGGAGGTTATTACCTCTTTATAATCCTCTCTCATTAGACTAATAATTGAGCATAATGCCCTATTTGGTATGTACCTCTCCAAACATCTGCACTACCTAGAAAGGCCACAGAAATACCTCACAAAGAGAATCCTTGGCCTCCAAAACCTGTGCTATGTGGACAGGCTCAAATCACTGTCACTCTACTCAGCATCATACATATTCCTCAGAGGTGATCTGTGTCTCACCTACAAAGCAATCTTGGACCCTGCCCTACTAGAGATGCGCCATATCTGTAAGTCTAACTCCTCGTGCATTACCCACTCAAAAGGCCTGAATCTAATATGTGACATCAACAAAACATGCCGGAGAGACAGGTTTATCTCCCAGAGGCTGCCCTGTCTCTGGAATAGACTTCCCATACACGTCAGAGTACCTTACTGACCCTCTTTAAGCGCAAACTTGATGAGTGGATGGGAAAACACAAATTTGTCCCAGGGGTTCCACCTGGGTCCCTCATTGACAGGGGCAGCAGGTGCTGACTGAGGTTACTTTTTGGGATTAAACTCTTGGCTAGGCTTGTAAGGGTCCCTGGGCCATTAGCCTAGTAACCTCCTATGATCCTACATATGTTTTGATTTCAGTAAGGTATCTCCAAGGGTATACTTTTAAAATATTAAATATAGTTTCTTAAAGTTGTGATGTTAGTAGGAAGTTATACAACCTCGTATTCATCCTTTACTTTTGGTCTAACAAGTCCTCTTTAGGATACACAGATTAACAATTCAACATTAGTTTTTTCCTCACTGCCTTATTCAGTATTGACATATTCATAGTGTATTAATGTACAAAGTATTATTGAAGTTTGCTTTTCAGATTGCTGAAGTTAAAGACAACTGAAATGTTATAATAATCTGATCCAACTTATAGTTCTTTCTCATATATGGTAATCCAATTCTCAAATACTTGTAGTAATAATTGTCTTTTGAAACATTTCAGTGGATACTTAAGGATTAATCTTTATCTAAAGGGATATGGCTCCTCACATTTTAGATGTTATTTCAGATTACATATTGGTTAATATCTTTCCTAGTTTGATTAAGAAGTATTGACTGTAAATTTATTTCAATAGTTTTCCTTTATGTATTTATTTCTGCAGAGCTCTTCTTGGCATGGTCTGTTAATCATGAAGGGTAAGCTGATAGATCTTAGTTTGTCTATTAGACTAGGAATTCTGATAATTCCACATGCATTAATAATTTATCTTTATATTGTTAATTTGTTTCATAAACTATTTTTGTTTTTGTCATTCTACATTAGGTGTGAATTAGTATTTCTTAAATTTTTCAAAATTAAAATATTTATGCTATTTACACTATTTAAATTATTAAAATTCACACAATACTTTTTGGAAAGGAGAGATATTGGGATCCACAAACAAGAATTATTTTAATCTCAAATTTCTTTATAAACACCGATGGAGTTATCATTATTGTGCTTAAATATTAATGGATTAAATAATCCTAGGAAAAGATCAAACTTGAGATGTCTGAAAAATAATAAAGCACAAGTAGTCTTCCTTCAAGAAACACACTTTAAAACTGTTGAAAAAGATATATGGAACACTGGTATTTTTTTAACTCTGGCTCATTCCTCTTATAAAACCAAGAGTAGAGGGGTTACGATTCTTTGAAAGAAGAATATCATTAATTCTCAAATTATTTATAAATACAAAGTTTAATAATAGGCTCTGGACATTGGTTAATGTTTATTGGTTTCCTGGCATAGGAATAAATATAGCTAAAAAGCATTTAGATTTCATTATTAACACACACAAAGCCAACCTAATAATGGGACGGGACTTTAATTGTATCTTGGGCAACTCAGAAACTACTAACTAAAGAACACTTAGAATTACTTACACAGATAAAAAAATCTTAAAAAATGGATTGAATCACATGATGTACTTGATATGTTTAATATGAAAGACACTAAATCTTTAGATTTTTCACATCAAGATTATAGGTTTGGTACCAAAACAAGAATAGATAAAACATTGGTCTTCTATGATTTATGCTCTAGAATTATACACTTCTCCATATTCCTTTGTCCTTTGTCTGATCATGACTCACTCATATTTAAACTTCAAATGGCCTTCAAAGGTCTTACTATTGCAACTACAATTCCAGCTTATATAACAAAATTAAGGACTTTAAACCCATGGTTAATTTCAGAACTACAATTTTTCCTCAAAACGAACTTTACTTCATATGTTGACATTGTTATGATTTGGAATGCACTAAAAGCTTACATTAATGGAAAAAAAATTTACTTGGTTTAAAAATAAATTAAGACTGGGATTCAGAATTACAAGACATTGAATCCCAACTTTTATCAGCTAAATCCAGTCTCTCCAAAAACAAATCTGAAAACAAAAAGAAAATTGAGGAACTAAATAAGAAATACTTTGATATCTTATCTGATTAGTCAAATATAGCTATGGAGAGATTAAAAATCATCTCTTATTCTTCACCACCTAAACATATGCATAACCTTTCAATGAGAGTTAAGATGCATTCTAGATCTACCAATATTGTCAAAATATTGCATGAAGATACAAAAAAAGAAGTATCATATATTAGAGACATCCTTGATGCCTTCAAATATCATTATACAGACCATAATAACTCTACTAATATAGAGACCAATCTTTCAAAATTAAGTTTAGCTTACCCTAACATTAAGAAAATTCCAGGGGAATTAAAATCAAATCTTCAGAAAGAAATTATATATAAAGAATTTATTGATAAAATAAAGAACTGTAAATCCAACAAAGCACCAGGAATAGAAAGAATAATCATACAAATATATAAGCTTTTCCCTCCATCTAGTAAATCTTTCTTTTGTAAAACTTTGGTGGAAATTCAATCACAAGGTAAGATTCCCCCATCTTGGAGATACTCAGTAATAACTCATATTTTAAAAGAGAATAAAGACCTTCAGTTTTGTAGCTCTTACAGACCCACTTCTCTACTAAACAATGATTACAAGATCTTCATGTCCATTTTCATTGACAGAATAAAAGTACCAATGACTCATATAATCGATGATCAAACTGGTTTTATAAATGATAGACAATCACACAATAATATCAGAAGAATATTAACCCTTAATGAATATTTGAATAGGGGAAAAAGAAGCCTTGTTAATTAGTCTGGATATTGAAAAGGCTTTTGATTCTTTAAATTGAGATTTTCTATATAAAGTTTTAATCCTCTTTGATTTTCCCTCTTATTTTATTTCTCGCTTAAGAAATACCTATATTAACCTAACTTATGTTAAATTAGGAACTTTTACTTTGAATGCTATTCCTTTAACAAAAGGTAGTAAACAGGGCTGTCCTTTGTCTCCTATTTTGTTTGTTCTAGCCATTGCAATTTTCACTATTCTAATTCATAATAATCCAATTATTAATGGCAAGACCAGACAGGAGGAGAAGGTAACCACACACACACCAAACCCAGTCCCACATAGACCTACCACAACTGCAAACCAGACACATAAAAACACAAAGACATACTCGGAGGCTCTAACAAATAACGTACCAAAACAACAGAGGCTCCCAAAGCAGACACCCAAAAATCCACCAACTCAAAACATAACACATGCATCACATACTTCAATAAATCAGTGAGTCAAACAATCACAGCCCTTAAGGCCAAACACCATGCCTGATACACTAGTAATAGGTGACTCTATAGTCAGACACACTGACGTTCCGCTTACCAGGCTGAACAAGAAGAGGGTAACGGTGAGCTGCTTATTGGGATCTAGGATCCGCCACATAACACATGCACTCAGGTCACTCCAAAGCAAGTACAAATATGACTCCGTCATTGTCCATGCCGGCGTGAATGACCTGAGATGTACCTCCCTGGACTACATGAAAAGAGACATAGAGGAGCTCTCTGATTATGTAGCCCAGGCTGGTATGACCCTGACCCTGAGCAGCATCTTGCCCTCACCAAGAATGATGCCACAATACAAAGACAAGATGACTAGCTTTAATAATTGGCTCAAATACTGGTGTCATTCTAGGGGGATCCAATGTCTGTCTGCTTGGGATGACATGCTGGACAAGCCACGCTGCTTCGCAAGGGACGGCTTGCATCTGTCACCACTGGGCTTCTGGATATTAGCTAAGGCTCTTGCCTCCCCCATAGTGCCTTTTTTAGGCAAGGCTCAAAAGACAAACCCACCTCCTTAGAAAACAAAAATGGAAAAAAATTAAGGGTAATGCTGCTCAACGCCAGAAGTCTAAATCTCAAGATGCAGGCTCTCGAAGCACTCCTCAGTATGGAGGACATCGATGTCTGTGCAGTAACTGAAATCTGGTTCAAGGCTCCTGAGAGCACCCCAGCACTACCAGGCTATACCTTGTATCATGCTTTTCGGCCCCAAAACTCAGGCCAAACCAAAAAGGGAGGAGTGTCCATATTCATCAAGGACACCCACACCTCCAGGTTAGTGGCAACACATGAAGCATCAGAGACCATCCAGGTGCAACTAACCATAGGCAAAACTGCTATACAACTGGTAGCATGTTACAGACCACCCTCCCAATCTCAGGAACCCCACTCAGCCTTCCTGAAGACATTGGAGGATATGAATGTCTCACCAAACACCATCATATTGGGAGACTTCAACTACCCTAACATAGACTGGGTGCATTATTCTAGCCCAAACACCCTACCCCAAAGGTTCCTGGAATTCATAAATTCAAATGCAATGGAACAGCTAGTCACCTCTCCCACAAGGGGAGATAATATACTAGACCTGATCATCACAAACATGGGGACAAAGTGCTCCACACCAGAAGTATACCCTTCACTAGTGAGATCTGACCACAAACTAATCACCCTGGATATACATATCCCACCTCCACCCCCAACACAAAAGACTACAGTGAAAAACTTCTCAAAAGCCAACTTTACACTTCTTAAAACTGAGATGGTATCCTTTAAGCTCACTGGGACAGTGGAAACCACATCCCACAATGCAGAATCCTTCACAAATGCTTTCTACGGACATCTCCAAGAATGCATGGATCATGCAATCCCAAATAAAACCAAGACCCTCTCCACCAAGAGCAGGAGTCCTGTCTGGTGGACACCAGCCATAAACAAATTGTATAACAAAAGAAGGAAGCTACTGCACGACAGAGCAAAATCCCATAAAGAGAAGGCATCTCTGATCAGCACTAGTAGAAAGCTACGTTCTCTCATAAAAACATCCAAGGCCAACTTTGAGAGAAAAATCGCTATGGACACTAAAGATAACCACAAGGCCTTCTTCAGCTATGTTAGAAACCTGGGCGGAAACCCTCAGATATGTTCAGAGTTAGTTCACAATGACAAAAAATACACTGAACCCACAGATATTGCCAACATTCTGGCAGACAGGTTCAGTGCAAATTTCTCCCCTTCCTCACCACCAAAAGAAGAAATACTTATCCCAGCTGAATGTAACCTCCCTGTCATCTCAGATGTCCAGGTGAGAACCGCCCTCAGCAAAGCTAAAAACACAGCATCAATGGGACTTGATGGTATCCCAGGTTGTGTGCTACGTGAACTCCAAGAGGAGCTAAACCCGCACATAAAAATGCTATTTAACCTTAGCCTTACTACAGGATATGTACCTGAAAACTGGCGTACAGCAACAGTAGTCCCACTCCACAAAGGAGGCACCTCTACTGACCCTGGTAACTACCGCCCCATAAGCTTAACCAGCCTGGTCTGCAAAGCTATGGAAAGAATCATTATGGAACTAATAAACAGAGACATTGGGGACTTACAGACACTTGATCCCACCCAGTTCGGCTTTGTAAAAGGCAGATCCTGCCTTTTAAACCTGGTTGATTTTTTGAAACAGTCACTAGAGCCATTGACGAGGGCAAAGCAGTCCATACAGCCTACCTGGACTTGTCTAAAGCTTTCGACACAATACCCCACTCTGGCATCATAGACAAGCTCAACAGCTTAAATGTAAATCCATATGTCATAAGATGGGTGGCAAACTGGCTAAAGGATAGAACCCATAAAGTCAAAATCGCTGGAGCCATGTCAGACTCAAAGCCAGTGACAAGTGGTGTCCCACAGGGCTCTGTCCTGGGAACCCTCTTGTTCGGCATTTATTTCTCAGATGTGAAAGCAAACATGGGAGGGTTGTGGCTGACAAAGTTCGCAGATGACTGCAAACTAGGCGCCATAGTTGATACACCAGCTGACACATACATCCTACAGAAAGGCCTCACTGAAACGGACAACTGGTGCCGGAGTCATGTCCTTAAACTAAATGCCAAAATATGTATAGTCATCCTCTTTGGGAAAAACAAAGTGCCCACAAATTATCACATAGGCGGTAACCCACTGAGTACAGAAAAAGTAATCAGAGACCTGGGGACCCAAGTTGATAGTGACCTCTCATTTGACACCCACGTTGCCAAAGTGGTTAGAAAGACTTTCTACCTTGCCCACCTTATCATGAAGGGATTCACATCCAGATCAAAGGAGGTCATTGTGCCCCTGTACTCCTCCCTTATCAGGCCCATGATTGAGTACAATGCCCCATTTGGTATGTACCTCACCCGGCACTTGTAACAGCTAGAGAGACCACAAAAGTACCCCACCAAGAGGATCAAGGATCTCCAACATATGTCATATGCTGCCAGACTAAAGAAACTCCAACTCTATTCAGTAGCATACCACCTACTCAGAGGTGATCTGTGCCTGACATACAAGGCCATGTCCAATCAGGAATTGATGGACATGCTCCACCTCAAAAAATCCAAATCCATCAGAACCACGAGAGCTAAAGATTTGAACCTCAGCACAAATATGAATAGGACATGCTGGAGGGACAGATTCATAACTCAGAGGCTTCCCATACTCTGGAACAGAATCCCAGTTCATGTTAGGCAGAGCCCCTCACTGACTCTCTTCAAGAGAAATCTTGACGAGTGGATGGGAGATCGTAGGTTTACCCCAGGGGTCATCTCTGTGTCACTACTAGACAGAGGCACAGTAAACTAATTCTATTATGTAAGGGGGTCTTCACTGTGTCACTACTAGACAGAGGCACATTATTCTAAATCTATTCTGTACACTTTTGTACCATTACATGGGGTGGCGAAAGCCACATCACTATGGCTAGGCTTATAAATGCCCCAGGGCAGATAGCCTAGTACCAAACTATGAAACTATGAAACTATGACATATATAATCAATACTGCTCTAAAATTATGCTTTTCAAGGATGACATTTTGTTAACTGTAACTCAGAAATAACTTTATTAGAATTAGAAACCTCAATAAATATTTCTCAATCAATATCAGGTCTTTAGTTCAATAAACAAAAATCAAAATTATTGTTACTGAACAAAAAGGAAAAATACAAATGAGTAAAAATAATATTATTGGGAAACAAACAAAATCTCTAGATTATCTGGGTATAGTTATATGTAGTGCAATAGAAGATACAGTAATAACTAATTTTGATAATATTATAAGCATAATTAAAAATTCCATAGATGGAAGAGAATTTTTATTTCCTTTGAAGATAGGCTTCAGTTAATGATAGGCTTCAGTTAATAAAAGTGATCCTTTTACTAAAAAATTCTATGTCTATCCCAAGCTCTGTCAATACTTCCAGATAAACACTTCATCGAGGATATAAACAAACTATTATTAAAATTTATGTGGTTCCCTAATAGAAATAGAATAGTTTTTTCACATCATATCAGACCATGGGATGAGGGAGGAATAAACTTTCCAGATATTGAAACATACATCGCAGCTTCAATTTTTTAAATTCTATTGAATTGGGAGGATCCAAATTATTCTTCTAATTGGAAATATTTACACTTAACTATCTTACAAAATGAAAACAATATTTCAACAAACCTTTCTTTAGAAAAAAATCCCAGTAGATTTTGGTATTTCCTTTGTTCTATCGTATAACATCTCTGTGCTAACTAAATTCAATTCCATAAATTGTATTCTAAACAATTTTAGGAAATTTATCATTGCTAATGCTGATGTCAAAATCTGGTTTGAAGTTTTAATACCTTTCAGTATTACAACATTTTTTGATAAAACAAATAAGAATACATTTGCTTCATGGGAAACTAAAAACATCACTTGTTGGCTACAATGTATTAAAGAATACAAAGCCGTTGATATTCATCTCCTTATGAAAGATTATGACTTGGTTTTGCAGGACTGGTTACTCCTGCAAAGTATATTAGCTCATTCCCAGGATCTTTGCAAGAAACTTAGCAATTCCCTTTTCAAAGAGAGAACCAATCTAATAAACTATTTATTTGGAATTATATACAATAAATCTAAGATAAACATTTTTTCCAAACTATATAAAATATTACTATATTATAAATCACAATTACAACATAAATTTTGGAATTATACTACTATGGGACACCTTCCATATTTATCTCAAGAAAATAAATCCAATATCAGTTCACTATCACTTTGATGAAGTGCAGGGTATCGAGATGCACATGTTTGAATTGCAGTTGCAAATGTGCATAAAAACAATCCAAAAATGATCGACTACATAACCATGAATGCTAGTGTGCATTCGCTGTTGTGAAGTTGATGTTCTGCATGGAGATCGCACTACAGTGGGGATTGAGAAATGTGCCCATTTTCTCACTATAGTGCGATCTTGGAGTTTGTATATATAATTAGTAGTGGGGGGAGCAGGGAGGCTTGCCCCCCGTCAAAACATTGGTTGGACATAGCTGGCTGGTAAGGTACGCTGGATAATGTCGACTTTGTTGAAAATGGACTTGTCGGCATTACCAGTTTCATCTTTGTGCCTTTCCAGTGTTTGAAATTTCAAGTTTATTTGTCAAGTAAGTCATTACTCGATGGAATGCCTTTCTAGGTTTTGATAGTAAACCTCCAATATTTCATCATCTGTTAACACTACTTCTTTGGTCACAGTATTGGTATATATTCACTTGGAAATATCTACATAGACATTTTTAACCCCTAATAGTATAACTAAATTTAATAAATCCAAGAACACTCTCTGTTGTAGATGTTTACAGGTATGCAAAGCAGATTGGTTACATGTCTTTTATGATTGTCCTATGTTAAAACAATTTTGGAGTGATCTAGATGACTTCTTAAAAGCTTTATTTTTTCACTCTTTTACACTAACTAAAGCCAATGTCAATGATGGTTTTACTTTGAACAAAGATAATCTTTTTTTACTATGGACTATACTTGCGAGTGCTAGAAAAACTATTACAAGGAAATGGAATTCTACATCTCCACCACTCATCAAAGATTTCTTATCCTTCTTGAAAGAAATTGTGCTTAAAGAGACTAAAGTTAAAGTATACATAATTTATTCAAAACCTTACATCAACAATCCATGTGAAAAAGGTTGTTTCTCTCACTGACACTCTACAAATGGATTCTATCTCTCTCCAATGAATGACTGAAAGTTATTTTGCATTGTTATTCATGTATTGAGAAATGTAACATTTTGAGTTTCTTCTTTCTCTCTTTTCAGGCTGTTGTACATATTGTAAATAGTTACACTTATTTAATTTGTTAATTAATGAGTTTTAAGTATGTATCATTCATTATCTTATAATCAGAAAATGGAAATTTATTGAGCAAAAAAAAAGAAAGAAAGAAAGAAAGAAAGAGTCTATGGATTTAAACCTCTTCTGAAACATCAATAGAATGGTTTGGTGGAACAGGTATATCTTGTAAAGGATATTGCTGCTCTGGAACAGATTCCCTATCCATATAAAACAAAGCTCATTCCTGCCCATATTCAAGCACAACTTGGATCTATGGATGGGAAACAGAAAGTTTACCCTGGAACTGCACCTGGTACTACCAGTGGACAGTGGCAGCTCCTAAAAGTTTTATCCCATGCACAGGACCCCTCAAATTATTTATGGTGTGATCCCTGCTATTCTCACTAAGGGTAATATATAATTATTGACCATGGGATGGGTAAGGTCAATCAAATACCAAATGAGATAGGTAAATTTAAGCACCAAAGGGGAAATTAGATAGGCTTAAAATGGCCCACAGAGGTAGCTAGCCTAGTACTTATCTATGAACATATTATTATTATTATTATTATTATTATTAGCTTGAGTCCACACATCAAAATGTTAAATTTTTATTTTTTATTACATTGTAAAGAAAAGGGAATCTATAAAATGAGTATTCCTAATCAGCATTTTGTTTTCTCTGAGATTATATCCTTCCATTTCCCTGTTCTATTATTTACTCACTCTTTGATTCATTCAGTCTTATGTTCGTTTTCATTCATTTAATGACTTACTATTAATTTAGTGACTTACTTGCGCATTTACTCACTCCTGATCACTCGGTGAATTTCATGAATTTGTAAGATTTTGTTGGCATAAGTCTGCAATGAACAGTAGTTCACTGATGCATTTTGTCATCTCAATAGATCATGAACAGTGCAAGTCAAGGAAAGCCTTTCACTAAATTCTTCCCCACTTCCCCTTTTTATACTGGTAATGGATATAGTGCAGTAGTTTGAATGTATTTCATTAAATGCTGTTTCTCTGCATAGAAATTAATAAAGTTAATTCACTAAAAAAAAAAACACAAATTGAAGTATTTTATGCAGTAGCCAGGGCAATCTTCACATACACCGAGGGACAGACAGATAGACACATACACAGAGCATGCAGGGGTGCAGTGTCTCCTGCACTTCTACTTAATACAATTAAATGAGATGTCTACATGTTGGGAGAATGGTACATTTGGCATATTGTGATGATTTGAATCACCGCACACATCTTAGAGACACATAGACATGAGCACAGACATACACGGGATTGCAGATTCAGAGAGAGAGAGAAAATGAATGAGACACACACACGCACATATACAGACACACACACACACACATATACAGACACACACACGCACATATACAGACACACACATGCACATATACAGACACACACACACACATATACAGACACACACACACACACATATACAGACACACACACACACACATATACAGACACACACACACATATACAGACACACACACACATATACAGACACACACACACATATACAGACACACACACACATATACAGACACACACACATGCACATATACAGACACACACACATATACAGACACACACACGCACATATACAGACACACACACACACATATACAGACACACACACATGCACATATACAGACACACACGCACATATACAGACACACACACGCACATATACAGACACACACACACACATATACAGACACACGCACACACACATATACAGACACACACACACACACACACATATACAGACACACACACATATATACAGACACACACACACATATACAGACACACACACACATATACAGACACACACACACACACACACACACACATATACAGACACACACACACACACACACACACATATACAGACACACACACTGGAAACTGGTTTTCATCTATTTCAAACTGAAAAACACAGCTTCTGCAACTTACCAAGAGCTGTATGCATTTGAAAAGACCACTTTCAATAAGTCTGGTTTGACAAAATTCTATTTAGTTAATTCTGCTCTTTTTATTAACCCTGTATCTAATATAAAGTGTAATAAATGCAAGGTGGTAAAAGGCATTATTTGAATTATATTGATGTACAGCTGTCATGTCAGTGACCTCTGTTAATTTCTGTTTGCTGACATAATCCCAACAAAACAAATGGTTCAGTGCTTTCACTTATACTCTGTGCTCAAGTTGTGATCATTTAGGGCCACCTGCTCAGTTACTCACTTGAACTCATTTGATGACGTTTTCTTATGCATGCTCACACAATACCAGGTTACCCTTTGACTGTTTTATTCATTCACCTTCACTCAGCACTCATACATTCATCCACCCACTCATTTACTCAGTGACCAACTCTCTTACCCACAAGATCTTTTACTCTTATTCATACATAACCATTCACTCACTTAGACTCCTTCTTCCCTTTCATTCAGTCGACTCAGTACTTACACAGGAACACTTTTGCTCATACACACTTGTTAACTGCTAACTTAGTCACTCACCATCTTGCAAACCATTCAGCATCTCAGCAAGGAAGGAGGGACCTCACTCAAGCTATGTCAAGCAAGGATACAGTAGGGAAGTATTGACCTTTACTGGGAAGGATGCTGGTAGGATGAGTGAACATTTTGAGGAATTGCTTAACCCCAGTGGACATACTCTCCTGAATGCTCTAAGAAGCTGGGGTTCTTCAGTGTAAAGTCACTGGAGTGGACACAGAGCTCTGAAATGCTAAGGCCTAAATGACATCTGGCTGTGTATATGGTTAGAACTTGACTATATTCATCTTCTGTGCATTGCAACAGGTACAAAACCTCTGGTCCAGCAAATTAGGATGGTGGTCTTCATCTCTATAAAAGTGGTCCAGACAATTTGTTCCCATAATCTTCCATCTCCCAAAATGAGGAAAATGACCTCTCTCAGTGTGTAAATAATGGAAAAAATGTGGAACACTTACTATCATCTTTGACTTGGTAGCTTGCGGCATGGTTAATAACTTTTTTTACATACACTGAAAAAAGTTTTTTTGATAAATTAGTCAATATTACTTACTATGGGTATTTGTTAAAAAAATCTCTTAACAATGGAAGCATGACAAACTCTTTCAATGTGGAACTTCTGGAACTGAGAAGAACATGGACATTTTAAAACTCAAAGTGAGGAACATTCCTCATAATGAAGCATATTTTGTAGTCATATTATTCCTTTTACTGGGGTTCACACTCTTCAGGTATCCTGAAAAAATCATGTTCCTATTATATAATCAAAGATGCAATTCTTCAAATGCGTTTTAATCAAACTTGAAAGCACGAGACAGCAAAATAGCAAAACGGCATATAAGCAATTTCTTTCCCTGGGAAAGAAATCACTTGGCCACCTCCATTACTTTGCTGTTTTCCTCACTGTATTGCGATCTCGGAGTTTGTATATTTAAATGGGGAGTGAAGCCACCCACTTTATGTAATGTTTTGAAGTTTTTATTTTTATTTATTTATTTTTTTTGGAACAGTGATTTTTTTTTCCCCTGGGAAAAAAATCCCTGTTCCAAGTGTTCGAGATTGTAAGCTTTCGCTTACATATGGGGTCGATAAATCAGCATTCACTTTTTTAAGCATTCGCTGATTTACTATAGACCCAAAAAATCTATGCCAGACTGATAGAGAGCAACATCTGGCCAGTAGTTGAACCATTTTTTTCAGGATGAACACTACTAATTACTTATGAGTTTCGTAATCTAGTCTACACATTTGTTCTGCATTCATCCTGAATGCCTATGAGCACATACATCATGTGGTGTGGGTAGTTCTGCTGCCATATGGGGTACCAGAACTACTGTTGTATACTTTCCCATCCCTGCATGAATATAGTGAGATTTGCATCCAGGTTTTTGGCAATGAGTCACATTCATTCGAGGAAGAGATCAAGCTCAACCAAGAGGGTATCTTATCATTACCCCTGTTCAATATTTTAATGGACAGGATATCAAAATACTACAGAGGATGGAAAGGGGGCTGGATTGAAGAGCTACAAGTGCACCTTGTTATTTGCAAATGATGATGTCATTCTGATCCCATGTGACCATGGCCAGTGACAAATACTGAGTGATTCACTGCTCTGTGGAAAATAACCAGTATAAGAATCAGTAGACCTTAAGTAAAGATCACGCCACTCTCCAAAAAGAAAGTGAGATAAATCTGTTCAGATGGAGGCAGATGGCTGCCTTTAGATGAAGAGTTTTAGCACCTAATAGTCTTGTTTAATATTATTCATTTATTCATTTGCATTTGTTCACTGGAAATATCCAAATGGAAGATCCTATTTTTGGTAGAGTTCTCTGGAGAAAAGCTCCAAACATATATAAAACACACAATTAGTCATAAATAGGCATTTATGTATGCAAATAAACAGAAAACTGCATATATAGCTTCATATCTACTTAGTAATAAACAAAACAAGCAATTGACGCTGTATACATATAAGTAATACACATCTGGTATAATAAGTATTATTCATATGTGCTTACTAATAACAAAAATAAGGATTATGTAGTCAAATATAAAAACTGCATTCAGTTAAGTAAGGCATATGTAGATGTCATTCATTATGGATTCATGTTAAATTTGTAGTCTCAGTAGAGTTTTTCTCCCTGGACCTTCACCGGAAAAGTTTTTTTCGGCTCAGTCAGACTTTCCTGGTAAACAAATGCTAATAATAATAATAATAATACTAATAATAATAACAATAATAAATGGCATCATACAAGTTTTTTGTTACATCTTGTGCATTTACATTGCCTTGTGAAATTCCCTTTAATACTTGTTGAATAGCATGGCTCTTTGAGTTAGTCCAAAGCTTGACTACAAAGCTGGGGTAGAATGCAACCCAATATGTGAATTTAAGGATATGCATTAGACAAGCAGTCGAAGACCAAAACACCACCAGGGTTTAGTCATTTGGTTAGTGCTGAGCCCTTATTGATTAGTCTGTGACAAAAATTTATCCAAAAAAAGAATAAGAGATTTTCAAACTCAAGCTAGTTTTGAGTCTGCAGTGAAAGGTAATGTGTTTTTGTGAAATTCTATATTTTAATTTAAGCTTGGGGATTACTAGTGACTATAGGTAATTCATCGGGTGTGCTGAGTAAAATAGCGAAGGAAGGAAGGATGTACACTACTACAGTGTCTTGTATTGCAATATAGAGAAGGACTTTTCTGACGCTGTAAATATATCTTAGTACTGTGCTAGTTATAGACAATTAGAATATTAATGGAGGTGAAACCTTTATTGGTTACCAGTAATAATTTCTAGCAATACCAGCTGAATTCCTGAACCACTGGAAAAAAACAAATGTTATGGGTCTCAGCTGAAGTGGAATTAGGTAATAGGTCACCTACAGCGTGACATTTCCTAGCAAATAGCATAGCCTTAATCTTTCAAGCATTAAGGTGCAGTCATGCAGCTGAAAGCCATGATTGGAAAGAGCTGAAACTGCATTTTATCTTAGTATAAACTAAAGTTAAAGGTGGATCATCAAAGAAGATTGTTTCATCCTTTGCTTGTTGTACTAGTTATACAGTTCCACAGTGAAAGGAGATGGCTCCATTATCTTATTGCACTAATTGAGCAGTTCCATAGTGAAAGAAGATGGCTTCATCATCTTATTGCACTAGTTGAGCAGTTCCATAGTGATTTGTCATGTCCTTGATAAAGACTGTGAATAACTGAGGTCTTAAAACCGAGCTTTGAAGGACCTGTTGTGTCACTGTAACTGGGGATAGACTGCATTGTGTTACCTTATTGACTTTAACCTGTTTGACGACTAACAAACCACCTTGTGTTGCTAAGTTACAGTCTATAAATAGAATTAATATTTAGTAGTATGCTGTGATCAATCATATCTAAAGCCTTTGAAAGGTCAAAAAAAGAGTGTCCCAATGACTTTGGTTCTGTTTAGTTGCCCATGTGAGAAATATCCATCCAGGATGAGTACTAGTCAGAAGTCCTGTTATGTCTTGGAAACACTTGAATAATGGTTTAGTTAGATGTTGTTAGAGCAGTGGTACTGGGAGTATGAGATTTATAAGTGAATTAGGGTAGGGGACAGAGTTTTGTGGGTATTGAACTAATGTGGCTGTGAAACATGAGATTATTTCTCAGTCAAACCTTGCAGTTTACTGGTCATCCTATATCTCATCTTCACCTATGGGTGAAAGCTGTAGGTTCTGACCAAAAGAAAAATATCACAGGTTAAAGTGATAGAACTGAGGTTTCACTGCAGACTTATTAGGATTATTCTCTATGAGACTCTGAACATCTCAGTGATCTGGAAGAGTCTTAGAGTGCAGCCACACCCTCTTCATACAGAGATGAGCTAACAGTAATAGTATGAAGTATGGCTGTAGCTAAAGTTCTTGGAACTATAAACCACCTTCCAGAATGTAGCCACCCTTCCTCACAATTGTAGCCCACCCAAACTCAGAAAGTGCAGGTACGAAAAAAAACGAATTTAGCCAGAGGCATTCTGAAAAATAAGTAATTTGATAAACTACATAATCATAACTCATGATAAATATGGCAAATGCTTCTGAAAAATGTAAATCCCAGTACATCTCATAACAAAAGAATAAATTATTTTAATAAAGCATATGCCTGGTTGCTCACACTGTATGAACATCTTACACATATGCTCAGTTGAAAACATCCATTGGAGTTGTTTTGGAGAAGACCTATTATTAGGAGGCTTTGGTGCAAACTCAGTATATGTTGGAGGGACTATACCTTTCACCTGGCTTTGAGAAACTTGGGCATCCTACAGGATAAGCTGCAGTTTGCAGCTAGGAAGTGAAAGTGTGCTCTGCTATGCATTTGCTGCAGCTTGACTCTCTCCCCCCCACATTCACTAACAAATACAAAGGATCTAGGTAGTTTTGGGAGCCAATGAACACAGCAGCTTTGTCCTCATTTCTTACTCTTTAAGTCTGTACAGCAGACTAAGAGGATAGAATAAATCTCTGTGGAGTTTTCATTCATTCATTCTCCAAGTATCTGCTTAACCCAATAAAGAGTCATGGGGAGTTGGAGCCTATCCCAGCATTCAGTGGATGAAAACAAGGCATAGAAGCTCATCCTGAATGGGAACCAACCCACTGAGGATGTACACACACACACACACACACACACACACACACACACACACACACACACACACACACACACACACACACACACACACGCACACACGCACGCACGCACGCACGCACACACACACACACACAAGCATACAGCATGGACAAATTTACAGGGAGTTTAAGGGAATCACCAATTTACTTATGGCACATCTTTGGGAAATCAGAGAAACAGGGAGAATGCTGAGGCTCCACACAGAATGCTCCTTAGTGAGAACTGAATTGATTACCAAACTCTGTTCAGCATCACTGCATTTTAGTGAGTATTTTTTATATACAAATTAGCATTTTTTTAAATGACATGTTTAATGAAGGCAACTATTTTTTGTTTACAATTTGTACTTCATTTGCATAGTGTCAGACTACATTGATGATATGATTTCAGTATACCCATAGTTTCACATTTTTTAGTTGCTCGTTTTGAATTTGTTTAAATGCATAATTCTGAACTGCCCAGAATTTTACAGACTGACCAGATTTTTGCGTCATATTTTGGGTATGTTTCTCATAAAATGTCTGGTTTCCTGATCATTGAGAGGTGAAATCACTAAAAACGAGGCAAATTAAAATTTCAGACTTCATATCTTAAAATCAACTGCCAATCATTAGCGGACTGGAGTTCTGCTGTGGCGACCCCTAACCGGGAAAAGCTGAAAGAAGAAGAAGAAGGAGAAGATATCCTTTAGAAAATACAAGCCAGTGCAAAACCTGTTATTCTAGCAACTTTCTAAGTTTATAAGAACAATATTTCAAACCTGTCCCTGAGTTTAGGCCTTTGTCCCTCCATTATTTTTTGGATTTGTCCAGGATTCTTGTGCTAAGAGGTTGAGAGGTATATTTACATGCTATAAACAAAAGATCTCTTTCATTCAAAGGACTTCTTCAAATTATTTTATTCTTAAAATTAGGTATTGACCAAAAAATAATGGAAAGCCAAATAGAAATATGAGGCCAAAGATCGCTCTCCCTTTGCTATAGTATTTTAGATTATATTTATCTACAATTTATTACAAATCGCTAGATATTCTCTGAATTAAGTTTTCTATCAGCCTTGTGTAGCAATTTGTTGTTTTGTTTGTTTTTTCAACCAGCAAAGTGATCCACATGCATGTTATTTTCTTTATTTACTGTACCTGTGCCATTATTTATTTACTAATGAGTTAGTTACTAACTTAATACACAAGTAATCACATGGTGCTCTCTAGAATTGTTTTTTAAGGGAGACCTGGATGATAGGCAATCCATATATGTTAAAATGCAGTTAGTTAACAAAATTCTAAGATTATAATAGTAAGAGGTCATGACTTAGTGCAAAGATTAGAGGTATGTTCAGGTCTGGATGGTTTAGCAAAAAATGGAAGTGTTGCAAAGAGGTAAAAGCATTTATAAAACAAAGTTAAGGGTTCAGTAAGGAAAGAAGCAGTACAGAGATAGCAGTTTTGGTAAATGCTGTGCTGAAGAGAAAAAAACTAAAGACATTAGGAAGCAGAAAAGTATTAGACTGGAAGAAGGAGCATTAACAAATCAAAATTTGCAGATGGAAACATAAAAACTGAAATACCGAAATGATTGGCCTGTTGGTTTAGTATCTGTTTTTTGGCATACAACACTGTTACCTTGGTTTCGGTACCAGGCAGCTGGCTGCAGAAGAAAAAGAAAAGATAGCCATTGATCACTATCTCTCCTGGGGCAGTACTTTGGTACAGTAGAAGAAGCACCCCTCTCATCACACTGTACGTGAGTGAGGATATGCAGGTGTACATGGTCACAAGCATATCCATAACCATGAAACCATCACACAAAGAAAAAAATGTGAAGCTAAACAGTTTGCAAAAGCTGGATGAGATGTCTTGCATAGCAGCCCTCCTACACACTCAGTAAATAGGAATCTTGTGAATGTTGACCATGTGTTCATTGTGTGTTCATTCAACTGCTGTACCTTAGATGAATAGTGAACAGAACAGTCAGGGCACATGTGCCTATGTAATAGGGCCTGTAGCACTGTGCACACATCTGCAGTAAATGCCAACATTATCAATTAAGTGAAAAAAATATCTACCAAGGAAATAGCAAAGTAAGAAGTAATATGGGATGAGATATAATGTGGAACTTGTAGAATCAGAAAGAGTGATGGGAAGTGTCATTTAAATAAGAATAAATAAAAATATGAAAAATATTAAGACTTAATGCTAGAGAGAATTTATAAATGTGGTATAACTACCTTTGTGCTTCCATACCAAGAGTCCTCAGGGCTATAATGAAATAGAGGTTAAAGAAAGACTTGCAGGGCAAATAGAAATGAGAACAACAGAAGACAGTGATAAGGCAAACAGTCTGGACTCAGGATGAAGAAGGAAGGCTAGCACAGGAGAAAAGATAATCACCAGGATAGCAGTTAAACTGCAGCATGAAGCAATTTGAAGCAAATGCAATTTTAGGTACAGTGTTAATAAACAAAGATCAGGGCCAGTGCAGTAGTGGAGACTGAGTGCTCCCATCTGCAACACTGGTGATGTGATTTTAATCAGAAGCCTGGGTTTGAGAGAGTAGACTGGGATGGTGGGGAGTGACTGCACTGGTGTCACTAGCTTATTGGACATAGGTGAAATGAGAATATAAAGAGTGTGAGCATGCTTATGTTCTCAAGGTAAGACATACAACAAAACCCATAAGCATGCAGTATGATGGAGCAGGGTATTTCATATGGTGACCACCAACACGCAGTATGATGGAGTAGGGTATTTCATATGGTGACCACCAACATGCAGTATGATGGAGTAGGGTATATCATATGGTGACCACCAACATGCAGTATGATGGAGTAGGGTATTTCATATGGTGACCACCAACATGCAGTATGATGGAGTAGGGTATATCATATGGTGACCACCAACATGCAGTATGATGGAGTAGGGTATTTCATATGGTGACCACCAACACACAGTATGATGGAGTAGGGTATTTCATATGGTGACCACCAACACACAGTATGATGGAGTAGGGTATTTCAGATGGTGACCACCAACATGCAGTATGATGGAGTAGGGTATTTCATATGGTGACCACTAACACACAGTATGATGGAGTAGGGTATTTCAGATGGTGACCACCAACATGCAGTATGATGGAGTAGGGTATTTCATATGGTGACCACCAACATGCAGTATGATGGAGTAGGGTATATCATATGGTGACCACCAACATGCAGTATGATGGAGTAGGGTATTTCATATGGTGACCACCAACACACAGTATGATGGAGTAGGGTATTTCAGATGGTGACCACCAACATGCAGTATGATGGAGTAGGGTATTTCATATGGTGACCACCAACATGCAGTATGATGGAGTAGGGTATATCATATGGTGACCACCAACATGCAGTATGATGGAGTAGGGTATTTCATATGGTGACCACCAACACACAGTATGATGGAGTTGGGTATTTCATATGGTGACCACCAACACACAGTATGATGGAGTAGGGTATTTCATATGGTGACCACCAACAGGAGGAAACCACTGGACAGTATAAGCAACTGGAATGCATCAACCCTGGATACCACTGTGTTAGGGAAACCAAACACTTAAACAAGATCACAGCAAAGGCATTTTAAACATGATTCATTTCAAATGCACTCAAAATGTATTTTTGGTTAGATTTTGAAAGTACCAAGAATCCAGGTTTGATAAAATAAAGTGGGTGAAAATGTTCTGTGTAAGAAGGCAACATAGCTCAAAACACTAATGCCACAAAACTTAGGATGATGGTTACATAGTATCTTGTTTGGATCAGAAGTAAAAACTGACTTTGCTTACCGTCCTGTTTGCATTGTCAGTGCAAAGTTTCATATAGCTTATAAGGCAAACCTCAGTACCAAAGAGTGATGATTGCTTTATACTAGGTTAAGAAAAACCTATTACATTAGAGGACTGTTTAATTGTGCACATTACAAGTTAGCCAGCTTAGAGTAAAGGCTATGCATGCTTACATGTTCAAAGTATTACTTGCCAGATCTCTATTGAGTCCTTTGTCCAGTGAATATAAAAATGTCTTCTGCCTTTATTTTGAGGCACTACCAAGAAAACAATCTAAATTGCACTTGAGTACTGGCAACTCAGATTTTCAACAAATGAGGTGGTATGAAAAATTAGTGGTGGTATAAATTATATGATACAACAATAAAAACAACTTAAAGAGTATCTTCACCAAATATTCATGCAGGCCATAAACCACCATCTTTTAATAAAGAAATCTTGAAGCTGATTATTTATATTCCTAACCAAATGGTTTGGTACTGCTTAACAGAAAGACAATGGTGTGTTGAATTTGACAAAAGGTAGAATAGAGGAAGATGAATCAATTATGCCTCATAGATCTATTTTGGGTCCCTGTTTATTTATTATCTAATAAAAGGATATTAAGATCAGCAGATTAGTTTTTAATGGATGTTCCGCAGATAATATAAAACAGGGAAACTTATTTATAGAAAAAAAAAAAAGATTGTCAGCTTCTGCATTTAGCACAAAATGGTACTGTAACTTGGGCAAGGAAAAACGAAATCCAGGTAAACTGCAATAAAGATATATATATATATATATATATATATATATATATATATATATATATATATATATATATATATTACTTGTGTGAAGAAAGCTGATAAAATGGGAGTTTTGATGTTTACTATGTGCTCATAAATCAGATGCCAAAATACTGAATCTACTATATTTATTTTATGAGATGTTGATGTGTTAGTATGTTGGAGCTTGTTTTCTTGTAGGTATTCTACTGTGTTGTGAAGTCACGAGAAATGGAGATAAGACAAAAAATTGTGTTCTTGTTTTGTTAATACTTTTTACTTCTGAGTTTTTGCAATCATTGAGGTAGTATATACAGTGGATATAAAAAGTGTACACACCCCTGTTTAGATGCCAGGTTTTTGTGATATAAAAATATTAGAGCACAATAAATAATTTCAAAACTTTTCCCACCTTTAATGTGACCGATAACCCATACAATTCAATTGAAAAACAAACAAATATGTTAGGGGAAAAATATAAAAAATAAAAAACATACAATAAGCTGGTTGCATAAGTGTGCACACCCTTAACCTAATACTTTGTTGAAGCACCTTTTGATTTAATTACAGCATTCGGTCTTCTTGGGTAGGAATCTATCAGCATGGCACATCTTGACTTGACATTATTTGCCCACTCTTCCTTGCAAAAACACTCTAAATCTATCAGATTGAGAGGGCATCTCTTTGCACAGCCCTCTTCAGGTCACCCCACAGATTTTCTATTAGATTTAGGTCTGGGCTCTGGCTGGGCCATTCCACAACTTTAATTTACTTCTGGTGAAGCCATTCTTTTGATGATTTGGATGTGTGCTTGGGGCCATTGTCGTGTTGCTAGGTGAAATTCCTCTTCAACTTCAGCTTTCTAGAAGACACCTGAAGGTTTTGGGCCAAAAGTGCCTGGTATTTGGAACTGTTCATAATTCCCTCCATCTTGACTAAAGCCCCAGTTCCAGCTGAAGAAAAGCAACCCCAAAGCATGATACTCCCACCACCATGCTTCACCGTGGGGATGGTGTTCTTTTGGTGATGTGAGGTGTTGTTTTTGTGCCAAGCGTACCTTTTGGAATTGTGGCCAAAAAGTTCAACCTTGGTCTCATCAAACCATAACACATCTTCCCACATGCTTTTAGGAGACGATGTATTGTTTTGCAAATTTTAGCTGGGCCTGGCTGTTTTTCTGTGTAAGAAAAGGCTTCCGTCTTGCAACCCTACCCCATAGGTGAGACATATGGAGAATACCGGAGATTGTTGTCACATGTAGCACGCAACCAGTACTTGCCAGAAATTCCTGCAGCTCCTTCATTGTTGTAGGTCTCTTGGCAGCCTTCCTGACCAGTTTTCATCTTGTCTTTTCATCAATTTTGGAGGGACATCCAGTTCTTTGCAACGTCACTGTTGTCCCATATTTTCTCCACTTTTTGACGACTGTCTTCACTGTGTTCCATAGTATATCCAATGCTGTGGAAAGTTTTTGTACCCTTCTCCTGACTGATACCTTTCAACAATGAGATCCCTTTGATGCTTTGCAAGGTCTCTGTGAACCATGGCTTTTGCTGTAGCAAGCAACTGAGTAAATGTCAGGAAAATTCTACTAGGACAGCTGAACTTTATTTGGGGTTAATCAGAGTCTCTTTACTTGATAGCAGGTGTGTATCCAAGAAGACTGAATGTTGTAATTAAAGCAAAAGGTGCTTCAACAAAGCATTAGTTTAAGGGTGTGCACACTTATACAACCAGCTTATTGTATGTTTTTTATTTTTTATATTTTTCCCCTAACAGATGTTTTTCAGTTGAATTGTACAGGTTATAGGTCACATTAAAGGTGGGAAACGTTTTGAAATGGTTTATTGTGGTCTCATTGTTTTCATCACAAAAACCTGGCATTTTAACAGGGGTGTGTACGCTTTTTATATCCACTGTATAGTGATTGGGGGGTAGGGAAAGAGTCCCCACAAACAGGTGGCAAGGGGCCCAGCCCCTGAATTTTTTTCAGTTTAACACTGTTTTGCACTGAAAGATGTTAAGTCTATGACTTTGTTAGGTTTTGATATTTTAGATTTGATATTTTGCACTTCAGTTAAGGGTGGTGCCGTATTTCATAGAAAATCCTGATAAAAACAGACTTTCCTGAGGCACAGAATATTCCAATATTTAAAGACCTGGGGGTGATGGAGGATTCTAAATTAAATTTTAAATGGTATATTTATAAAACCTGCAGTAAATGTCATAAACTGATGACTGATAATACTTTAAGATTTATAAAAAAAACTAGTAGCACTAATCTCCTGCTTAGTCCTTACTGTTTTAGTTCAATTAGAATTGCAATTTGACAATATGGAGCTATGGTGTAGAAGGATGAATCCCTCAGTACCCACAACATGATGAAGACAGATTAACAGCTTGGTTGATGGTGGGGCTGGATAGGGCACATTTCAAAAAATAGATAGAGAGACTGAGAGTTAAAAATTCAGTATGTGAGTTTAACAAATCCATCTATCCATCCTCAGCCCCTTTTCCCATTTTAGCAAATGGGTTTGGGGTGTCACTTCAGCAGTGACAATCACCTTGAGTCAAGGTTTACACTGCTGGGTGGCTAGCCCTGCCAAGTTTAGCAAATGATAGGGTAAATATCTAAGATGAATCTTCGAGGGGGAAAAAAGGGATAGTCCCTTCTGTTTAGATGGTGAAAAACATTTCGTGAAGTACCCCTCAACATGAGTGGAATTGCAGGAATTTCTAAGTTTGCTTAATTATTAAAATTACATGCCTAAGCACAGTACAGTGTTATAGGTAGCTGATGAATGTCCAAGCACAGTAACTGTGATCCTTAGAGCACTGAAAATGGAAATGGTAATAGGGGGAATGTAAACTAATTCCAAGTTTGTGGCATCTCAGAGTATTTCTCCTACTCTGAGGCACATAAATCTCAGAGGCAGTATATATATATATATATATATATATATATATATATATATATATATATGGGTTTGTGTCACTTCATTGAAAGACCATTTTACTGACACTCATTTCACTGAGACCAAATCACCTAAAGTTCATTTCACTTAAAACTCATTTCACCTAAAACACATTTCACTGACAAGTAGTACTCTAAGGCAAGTCAAAGGTATATGTCCTTTTCCCCACTGTAGTGTGATCCATGTGTTAGTATATATAATTAGGGGGAGTGTGGGGGGGTGTAGCCACCCACCTAGTTTGGTTTTACCAAATAATGTAAAACAAAACCAGACAACAGAAATAATTATATATATATATATATATATATATATATATATATATATATATATATATATATCTGTGTGTGTGTGTGTGTATACATGCACATATATCTATATCTATCTATATATATATATATATATATATATATATATATATATATATATATATATATATATATATATATATATATATATATATATATATATATATCAATGTCACACGTCAAGGATGCTAAATGCCTTTACAACTACAATAACAAGTTGTTGTTTTTGTAAGGACTGCACTTCAATTTTCAAATTGTCAGAGTCAAAGTATTACAGCTTACCATTCTGATAAGAAGCTCTGCTGTACAGGTTTGTAAAAGGTAAAGTGTCAGGTTTCTGAATGACATAGTGGCAAGAAGAGGTAACTTGAGCAAAAGGTTTTCAGAGAATGTAAACAAGTGCTAACTTCTGAAAATAAATGTTACTAAACCATAATCAAGATTTAGCGATATATCATTTCTTTGTGATGCCTCAGCTTATAGTATACATGCAGTAATTCAACATACCATGCATTCAGAGGATGATAGGAAATTTGTTTATGTCTCAATAAAATGTTGTGATTTAAAAGCATGAAAGAATAGAAAATGGACATATAAAAGGGGAATTTTTAAGACTGAACTTGATTGTATGGTTTATTCTAAAGACATGAACAAAATAACAGGGAAAGTACAGATGGCAGAGTTTTCATGTAATGGAGCAGTATGGGCTGGAATAGGGGGAGACATCAAAATAATAAAGGAAGGAAAGGGAATAAAGAGATTAACTACAGAGTTTAAAATATGACATTGAAATATTATGGAAAGATCACATGGCAATGAGACCATTTTATAAATATTGGAGGTAGTGGTATGTAAGGTATAAGGAAAAGTATAAAAAATATTTAGAACTGGAAAATAGAATAAAAAAGTACGATGAGATATAAATAAATTTAACAGAATTAAGAGAAAGAGATGGAACAAGGAAATTAGAAAATAAGGAAAATAGAAAACAGATGTATGAAAAATAATAAAGAAAAAGTAAAAATTATGTTATATTGGAAAAATTTATTTTTATTTTATTTATTTTACATTTGTTGACCGGGATAGTCCGTCTGGATTTCATGTCCATTTTCAGCGGAGGCCCGGGGAGAAAAGCTCCACAGTGACAGTGATTAATACATAGAGATAATACATAAGAAAAATACAGAAAAATCATAATTACACTCATACAAAAGAGGAGATACCGTAAAGTGTTAATTATACTAAAAAATAAACATAAAAAGTGTAAAAGTATTATACAATAATGAGTATACAAAAAATCAACACAGTTTCCAGTGTACTATTTCTCCTATTGAGCACTAAAACTTCTTTAGTTAAGAGGAGATGAGAAAAAAAAGTAGTAATAAAATTAGTGGTATACTCATGGGAGAAGACCTATACAAAATGGAGAAAGGATTAGTCAGGATTGGAGCATTGACAGAGCCAGTTTGACCTTAAATGGAGATGTAATTTTTTTTTGAAAGAATTTTAAGAGGAAATACAGGAGAGGCTAGGAGGGAGGGAATTCCATATTTTTCCAATGGTATTGGTAAAGAGTGAGTCGCCCCCTACATTGTTGGCTTTGATTGTTTGAACTAGGAGTTTGTTTGAGGAACGCAAGCTACTGAGATTATTGTAGGGTTTGATTAAGTTATTTAAAGCTGGTGTTTTTTCAGGATGCTTCAGGATTTTAAATGCTTCTATAAGTTGGGTCTGTTTTAGAAGGTTAGGGTATTCAATCCAATCTAGGTTTCTTAGGTTAATACAGTGATGTGTTCTGTAAGGCATTCCTGTGGCAAATCTAGCAATATGATTGTAGCATCATGCTAGTTTATTTAGTTCCGATGTATTGAGGTTAGTAAGCATAGGAGAGGCATACAGGAGGGTGGAGAGCAGATGTGAGTGTGCTAGTGTCACTTTTGCTATAGGAGTTAGAAATGATTTGATCCGGTATAATGATCCGAGTTTTTTGTTAATGGTTTTAATGGTCTGGTTGATATGAATATCAAATTTGAGTTTGTTATCTATGGAGACTCCTAGTAGTTTGGTATAGGGGTCTGGGGAGATAATAGTCCCATTTTTGGAGTAGATAGAAAAGGGTAAAGGTGTGATCTTTTGCGTGGGATGGAATAGTAGTAATTTTGTTTTGTTTGGATTCAGGATCAGTTTACGTTCTGATAGCCAATTTTCTACTGATAAAAAGCAGGATTGAGTTTTAGATAATAGGTTAACAGGAGATGTGTCAGAACAAATTAATGTGGAGTCATCCGCATATTGAATGCAGGTGGCTTCAGGGATGGCCTTATACAGGTCATTTGTGAAGATAGTAAAAAGGAGAGGCCCCAGTATTGATCCTTGGGGTACTCCTATGGTATTTGATAAGAGGTTAGAGAGCTTTGATTGCCAAAGGACAGCTTGTTTCCTATCAGAGAGATAGCCTATGAACCAGTCTAGAGCTTGTTTATCAAGCTGTAGGTTATCTAGTGTATGATAGAGTAGCTGGTGGTTCACCATATCAAAGGCCTTAGATAGGTCAAGAAACAGTGCTGAAGATATTTTTCTGTCATTTCTATTGTGATTGATAGTATCGGTAAAAGAGAGAAGAGCAGTGGTAGTGCTGTGGTGGGGTCTAAAGCCATGTTGTGAGTTGGTTAGTAGATTGTTGTGGATAAGATAGTGAAGTAGTTGTTTGTGTATGCACTTCTCCATGATTTTGGATAGTGGTGACAGTATTGCTATGGGCCTATAGTTTGATAGTTCTGTTGATAGACCACCTTTGTGGAGAGGTATGACATGGGATATTTTCCATAAAGATGGAATTTTAGATTCTGCTATGGTTCTATTAATAAGTGTCGAAATAGGGAAAGCAATGGCATCTGCTGCTATCTGTAGATATTCAGCTGGGAGAAGATCAGCAGAGAGAGTAGTTGGTTTAAGTTTCTTTAGTAAGGATCTTATATAGGAAGTAGGGACAGGCTGAAATTTGAAGGTGGATTGAGAATGTTGGAAGTTGTCTGTGTTTATAGTATTGGTGACCGGTAGTTGGTTAGCTAGGGATTGTATGATGTCAGTGAAGAAGTTGTTAAAGGAATTCGCTACTTCTTCAGGGGTTTTGTCACTTAGTTGCTTTGGGGTGGGTGTGGAGGATTTCCCTGGGTGGAGAAGATTGTTCAATCCAGACTAGAATTTTTTAGGGTTGTTTTGGTGTTTATTTTGGAGTTGGCAATAGTAATTTTTCTTGTCAGATATTGTTGCTTTTTTGGTTTCGTTTCTTAGTTGTTGGAATTTAATGCGGTCCGAGGTTGATTTGGTTAATCGCCATATGCTCCATGCTTTGTTTCTAAGTTTAATTAGAGATGTGGTATTTTTAGTTAACCAGGGTGCAATCCTGGTTTTTACTCTAATTGATCTTATGGGGGCATGAGACTTAAGTATGGCTAGAAATGTTTTGTTAAAAAGAAGTACAGCTTCTTCTAAGGGGAGATGTTTAAGGGGTGTCCAGTTGAATGATTGAAATTCTATCAGAAATTTATTGAGGTCAAAATATTTCTTATTTCTGACTAGCCTATACATAGGTGGATTGGAGTCTATAGACTTTGATTTCCTAATATAGGTGATGAGGTGGTCACTGAGGTTGTTAGGAAGGGTCCCTGCTGTATATGTGTGAGGTTGACTGTTGATGAGGATCCAGTCCAGGATGCTCTCTTTTTGCTTATTATTACCTATTCGGGTAGGGGAAGATATTAGTTGGTGAAAACCATATAGGTTAATATGGGTAGAATTGGTTTCAGAGGAGCATTTAGTCCAGTCTATGTTAACATCTCCTAGGATAATGGTTTCTTGGGGATACTTATTTGATAGCCAGCTAAGGATGTGCTCAAGTGTATCAGTGTTGTCTCCGGGGGGAATATAGGTCACAATTAAATTAATATTTTTGTCTTTGTTTATTTTTAGTTTTAATGCTATTATTTCAGCATTTGAGATTTGAGGTGGTTGAGGGGAGTTGGTAGTGACATTCAGTCTGTTCTTATAGATCACCACAACTCCACCTCCTTTTTTAGACTGTCGATCGTTTCTGAATATATTATAGCCTGGTGGCATTACCTCATTATGCTTGGTCCCTTGTTTTAGCCAGGTTTCTGTTAGACACATTATGTCTGGGAGGTGCATTGCTATGAGGGCGTGCATATCATGGACCTTTTTATTTAAACTTCTTATATTTAAGTGATATATCTGAAGGGAGTTTGTTGAGGTAAGTGGTTGGCTGTTTGTAGTTGTGGGGGGTGTGGGGCCAGGGTTTGGATGGATACCCCCATCCATGGTTATATTTTTTCTTAGATAGTCTAATAGTCTAATGAGTTTAAGTAATAGTTTAAGTTCATGTTTGGATTTGGTGTATTTTGGGTAGGGTTTGAGGGGGTTGTGATGATTGGGATGGTATATTTTACTAGGTAGATGGATAATATGGTTATGAGGACAGTTAGGGGGTGAGGAGGTGCTAGTTTGGCTTCTGGGGCAATAAAAACCTGAGAGTGTCTGTCCTTCATATCTAGTTAGCAGATAAAGTTTGATAATGAGAAGTAGAATACATGGTACAGTTTTTAGCGTTAGTTTATTTGTAGACGTCATTATATTTGGGCGATAGAGTTCCGAATTTGATAACCTATTGGATGTTGGTTGGGAGGGGTTTTAAGGTCAGAAATTGTTTGGCTAACGAAATAGAGGTGGGGGTGTGGTTATTTGGCTATAAATTTAGCTACACTGGGGGCGGGTGGGATATGGGGGCAGGGCGGGGAGCGGAGCGAGCCCGAGCGGAGCGAGGGCGAGTGGAGCGGGGTTTCTTCCACTCACAAGAAATGGTAAACTTTCAAATTTTTTTAATTTTAGCACCACTCTTTAACGTTTGGCGCCAGCCTCTTACAGGTTACAGTGTTGAACTTTTGCAGGCACTTCCAGTTATGTTGAGTACCAAGTTTTAATGCAAAAGTATGATTTATGGGTTGGACAGGGAGTAATTGCTGCTGCGATCTGATCCCAGAGCGCTAGTGATCCCAGGGGTTGTTTAAACACATAAGTTTGGGGAGAGCAGATAATTGCAGTACGACACCTTGTTAGGATCCTTTGGAATTGGGTTAGCTGTTTGTCCTGCTGGTCGCTGAATTAGAAATTAACTGCTTTTGTGAGCACGAAAATATTCTTTCAATGGGGACTTGTTTAAGTTCGCCAGGGGCAAACACAGTGTTACACACCTAGAAACAGATAGAAAAAAAGCATATACAGGAATCAGGACTTGTCGCAAAAAGCGGCTAAAGGTATATATGCAGTTTCAAGTAGTGGTATCAGGTTAATATCCCTTTAGCGCTCCTTTTTATTTACTAATTAGCTAACATATACATACAGGCCAACGCTAAGAAAAGAAATATATACTACAATTTAGGACCTTTTCTGGTAGGAAACAGTCACTTTGCTAGCCTGCGAAAACATCATGCTACATGGCAAACGTTAACATTAAATGCACTGAGTTGCTCAAAAACATCTTATGCATGCAGTCTTGTTGCTCCTAAATCTGCCGCTTTTCAGGTAAGATACAGTACCTTAATATAACTATAATAAGCCCACTGTGAGTCGCTAAGATATTCACAGAAATATGTTTAAACAAAGATAAAGATATAGGATACGAACCCTGTAATTGCGACTACCGCCTGGGTTCAGGATCACAGCAGTGACTCATAAGAAATGTCGGAACACCTGGGTAACTTTGTAACTTCGCATACGTCAGAGGCGAAGTTTCTTCCGCTGGAGCGGGGTTTCTTAAGAAATGGTAAACTTTCAAATTTGGGTTTCTTCCACTCACAAGAAATGGTAAACTTTCAAATTTTTTTAATTTTAGCACCACTCTTTAACGTTTAAATTAAACGTTAAAATTAAATAGTGAAATATGGAATATTCCTAAAAGGGCATCGTAAAAGTAGGTGTGCATTTTCTTTAGACAGAAAATCTCTTTGTAAGTGATTGTACAGAATAGTGTGGATTTTTTGGTTTCTTCCACTCACAAGAAATGGTAAACTTTCAAATTTTTTAAATTTTAGCACCACTCTTTAACGTTTGGCGCCAGCCTCTTACAAGTTACAGTGTTGAACTTTTGCAGGCACTTCCAGTTATGTTGAGTACCAAGTTTTAACACAAAAGTATGATTTATGGGTTGGACAGGGAGTAATTGCTGCTGCGATCTGATCCCAGAGCGCTAGTGATCCCAGGGGTTGTTTAAACACATAAGTTTGGGGAGAGCAGATAATTGCAGTACGAGACCTTGTTAGGATCCTTTGGAATTGGGTTAGCTGTTTGTCCTGCTGGTCGCTGAATTAGAAATTAACTGCTTTTGTGAGCACGAAAATATTCTTTCAATGGGGACTTGTTTAAGTTCGCCAGGGGCAAACACAGTGTTACACACCTTGTTAGGATCCTTTGGAATTGGGTTAGCTGTTTGTCCTGCTGGTCGCTGAATTAGAAATTAACTGCTTTTGTGAGCACGGAAATATTCTTTCAATGGGGACTTGTTTAAGTTCGCCAGGGGCAAACACAGTGTTACACACCTTGTTAGGATCCTTTGGAATTGGGTTAGCTGTTTGTCCTGCTGGTCGCTGAATTAGAAATTAACTGCTTTTGTGAGCACGAAAATATTCTTTCAATGGGGACTTGTTTAAGTTCGCCAGGGGCAAACACAGTGTTACACACCTTGTTAGGATCCTTTGGAATTGGGTTAGCTGTTTGTCCTGCTGGTCGCTGAATTAGAAATTAACTGCTTTTGTGAGCACGAAAATATTCTTTCAATGGGGACTTGTTTAAGTTCGCCAGGGGCAAACACAGTGTTACACACCTTGTTAGGATCCTTTGGAATTGGGTTAGCTGTTTGTCCTGCTGGTCGCTGAATTAGAAATTAACTGCTTTTGTGAGCACGAAAATATTCTTTCAATGGGGACTTGTTTAAGTTCGCCAGGGGCAAACACAGTGTTACACACCTTGTTAGGATCCTTTGGAATTGGGTTAGCTGTTTGTCCTGCTGGTCGCTGAATTAGAAATTAACTGCTTTTGTGAGCACGAAAATATTCTTTCAATGGGGACTTGTTTAAGTTCGCCAGGGGCAAACACAGTGTTACACACCTTAATATAACTATGATAAGCCCACTGTGAGTCGCTAAGATATTCACAGAAATATGTTTAAACAAAGATAAAGATATAGGATACGAACCCTGTAATTGCGACTACCGCCTGGGTTCAGGATCACAGCAGTGACTCGGCTGTTTTTTCTTAAAGGAAAAAAAGAAGAGGTTTCCCCTTATTTAGGAAAAGAAGTAAAAATGAGAGAAGGTAGGAAGGATGGATGCTATCTTAGATGGCCAAGGAGATATAAAATACAAACAAAGATATTATGGCGGTGGTAGAGTTTTTTTTTTTTGTTAAAATGTATGAAAAAGGGGAAATGGATAGGTAAGAAGTATGGAAAGTGAAAAATGTCTGAAAAAGTAAATAATTTTTTTAGAAAATAATGTAACAATAAAAGAAGATAACAATTAATCAACACCAGGATTGGATGATATAAGCTATGAACATTATAAGGAAATGAATAAAGATGAAAGAGAAGGGTTTTTTTTAAACATTAAATGAATGGCTGAAGCAAGGTATAAAAGAAGAAGAAAATATATGTTGTGAAGTGATCAACTTTATATGGAAAAGAGGTAAAAGAAAAGATATAAATACTAAAGGCCTATAACACTACAGAATACTGACTATAAAATATTTATGAAAATGCTACAAAAAGGATGTAGAAAGCATTGGATAAGGTAGTAGGAGAAGGGATCTATGGTATAAAAAGAAGAGGGGAGAAAAATGTTAATTATAGTGAAAGAAGTAGGGCTATATTCATGACAAAGTGTACACTTTCTGTATTCAAGAACATACCTACCACATTTTTTGTGCTGTCTATTTACTCAGAAATATTACAGTAAGTATAAATGTAGGCTACACTTTGTGATAACCTTTATGAATCCCTGGATATTTAAGGCTGCAAAAAAATTAGGCGGAAAATTAAATTATAAGGAAGAAGTTGGGAGTTATCCTTGTGATGTCTATTCACTCATTATGGTATACACTTAGTGTAGGCATTCATAAATCTGGCCCTTAGTAAAGATGATAGTGAAAGAAAACAGTGAAATAAGACTTATGGCATGCAGTGCAGATAAAGCCTTTGATAAGGTTCTTATTTTGGAGGCATATGGTATAGGATAAAAAATATTAATGTATTAAAGGAATTATATGGAAATTCATAGGTTCATATTATGATAAATGGAATGACAGAACAAAAATAAGTATTAAGAGAGGAATAAAACAAGGATGCCCCATGAGTGTGCGCTTATTTGTATTAGTAATGAATGCAGTACTACATGCATGTATGAAATAAGGGAGACAAATGGAAGATGGAAAGAAATGTTCTCTTACTAATATGTATGACAAATGAAGATTATTTAGTTTTAATAAGAAAAAACAAGGGCTGGATAAGCAAGGTTGTAATAAGGACTGAAAAGCTGTTAGAAAAGCAGGTCTGCAGTTAAACTGAAGTGTGAGGGATTTGGTGACATAAAAAATAGAATGTATTTCATAGAAGAGGAAATGAAGATTTTTGGAGTGACATTTGATGATTATAAACATGTAATAAATCAGTGGAGAGAAATAATGAAACAAATGAAAAATGTTAGCTTGGTGTAAAAGTATTATCATTTCAGAAAAAGACATATATGCTTCCCCACTCAAATGAAAAAAAAACAGAGTTAGCAGAAATTGTTTAGCTTCATTTGGGGCTCAATGATGAACCCAGGGGGAAGAGGGATAATTTATCCTGAAAAAGAATATGCTAGTTTGAATTTAAAAATCCAGTGGTACATTTAAAAGTATATATTTATTTGGGGTAATGAGAAAGGTAAAAGAAGGACAAAAGTAAATGAAAGGTAAGATGATACAAAAAATATAAAAATGTATGTGAAGAAAAAACAGGGAATATAAAAGAAAAAAAGGACTGGATGGATTAAAAGAATACAAGAATAAAATGAAATTATGGAAGATAAAAATAAGTGAGGTTGATGAGAAAAGAAAAGAATGGCATAATATGATTTTAGAAAAAAGCTGGTGTACCTATGGATAGAAATAAATGAAGATAAAAAGGCACTAAAAGACAGAAGAAAAATATTTAAAAATTCTTATGAAAAAGAGGATTTTTTTGTTGAGAACTTTGTTAGAAAAATTACTGGTGAAAGGGAATATGAAATATAATGTAAGGTGTTTATCTACCACAGTAGTAGCAGTAATTCAGAATCAGATAATATACTGTCAACTCATGGTTATCAAAGAATTTCCAACAGTCATGACAATACTAATGGATTCATAGATTCTCTGGAGCTTCATTACTAGAAATTGTAGATAATGTTACAAAATGTGTCAAAGCATATGTGATTGCTCTTAATGGGGAATATTTTTAGGATAATCTTGTTAAAACTGACTTTATAGGCTTAGTAATTGGAACCCACAAAGAACTGTCACAAGTACTGCATTTTGTGTAGGAAGACTAGCCAATCCCAATTGCAACAAACTCTAATAGAAGTACAAAAATTATTTTTAGAAGAAGGTTTGATGTTTCAGAGAAAAACAGGCTGTGTCTTTTTAAAACACTATTAAAACTTTTAGTAAAGATAAAAAATAGAACACTTTCAACATGCTAGTTATGTAATTAACTAATAATTATTATTAATTAAACAGATAAAAGAAATTACTAACGAGTAATTGCTCAATTCTTACGTAAATTTAAAGAACAGCTATATATCCAAACAACTTATAACAATGTATCTTGGGTCAGTATAAAAAAGTACTAAAATTATATAGTATTATCTTTTTATTTTTCCAATGAATGAAAAAGTCTGCAATTAATCTAATTTTGTAATCTAATTTGTCTGTTTATATCTCATCTTTGTTAATGTTAATTTCCTTTTTATTCACAATACAGATTATTTTTAAAAACTTTGAAAGGAGAACTATTACAATTTCTTTCCAATTTTTGAAAATAGTTTTATCTGTAACTGCTAAAAGACTCCAAAGAAGTGGAAACTGAGCCTTATGAGTAGAATTGCAGTATTAAATAAGACTAACCTAGGGATATAAAATTACTGGTGGTAAGAGTTGTGGCAAAAAGGGGATGTTTACACAATTTAGGAATTTATGATTCAGAGACATGTTAACCACAATGAGGAAATACCCCATTATTGGATAATGTGCATGTCACTGATTTACCCTTAACTACCACTAGTGCTAATCAGCAATTTCCTGCATCACATTGACACAGGGACCCCCCCATTCACACACACACACACACACACACACACACACACACACACACACACACACACACACACACACACACGTGCATGCACACACACACACACACACACACACACACACACACACACACACACACACACACACACACACACACCTCTTACCTGTCCCTCAATTGCTGAATTGACAGGAAAATTCCAGATTATTTTTTATGTGTTTATCATTGCCCTCATAAATCATGGCTCATTAGAACCAGTCAATAATGCTAGATATTCAAGTTAAATTCTTCTTTGTGTTTGCACAGTGCATAGTGATGCCAGTTGCTCTCTTAATTTTTAATGTAGTCCCAGTAGTTATTTACATATTCTCCCTGGTAAAATATAGTATTCCTCCTAGCATTGAACTAATGCCTCTACCACATGGACACACTCCCATTCCTCTCAACTGTTTGTCCATGGCTTTATAGGACACTCCTGCTGTTGCCTCTTACAGGTACCCTTTCCCTCATAAGTCATGGAGTTTGTCCATAAATGTTTAGTTGGAATTTATCTGGTCACGATGATTGAGAAAATAATTGAGATTTATACAAAATTCTTTTACCATACTTCAGTTATAAAAATATATTGAAAATCAGTATTGAGATCTGTACTATATCTATAGTCATGAATAATGCATTTAATATTACTTCTAAATTCTGTGTGGAGTAAGAAAAGCTCTGTGGATGAATTTCCTTATTAAGTGTTTCTAAAATAATGATTTGTTTTGTCTTTTTTTTTTTTTTGCTGAGCTACGTATTATACTCTCATATATGTCCTATGCCTAAAAAATACTGTAGTTGGTTTGATTTAAATAATTCCAATAAGAATTTGGGATAGATGATTTATATGATAATATGATTTTATACAGCTGATATAAAATTGAAAAAGCACTAGAGTTAATCAGTAAAATAGCTTTTATATATTTAAGTAATGCTGACTATATTTCTAGTTCCATTTCAGTCATATGTTTATCTTTGTGGATAAAAGCTACCTAAAACTCTATAATAGCAACCAGTCTTCAGAATCCAAATCATGCACATTAGCAATGTTACCAGGTGATATAGTTGTGATGCCTTTTAAACAATTAAATCAGTACAATGAACTAAGGTCAGTTCATTAATTTAAATGCTATCACAGCCTTCAATAAATCCCAAATGAGATTGGAGAGATTAGGGACATAGAAAAAAATACTTTAATGAGTGAAGGGGTGTGGTATTCTTGCTTCTCCCACAGGGTGGGTATGGCAGTTGGCACATGGGGAGCACATGGGGAAGTGTGATTTCTTCAAGGAGACTTGGGAAACGACTACTACTACTTGAGCACAGGGAGTATGGCTGCTTGCTGATAAAGCCCTTTGTATATGTGAGGGATGACTAGTGTAGGCAACCCATTGCACAATCCTCTTTGTCTCTGGAAGCTGGGTTGCTGCAAGGAAATATAGGGACGAAGAAACAACACTCACACCTCCCAAGTGGCTGTCTAAATGATGGCCCCTCCCAGTCAAATCTTGTCCTGGATATAGGAAACAAATGGGGCAATTGGCAAGGTGGAGGCTAATGGGTAACAGGCAGTGGGGCAAAAATGTATGTTGGTTACCTGTTTAAAAATTAGAAAAATCAAAATGATGTTTATAAAATTAGAAGTTAAAGGGGCAGCAATATACACATGCACATAATTTCATAATACCCATAACATTTGGTCCATAAAGTTTACATTTTGATTAAATTGTTTAAATGCTTTTTACTGCATAAAGCTCGTATTTATTATTTTCCAGTTTGCCATGTAAGTTGTGTCCAGCAAGTGAACTATCGCTTTGAATATAGATGTCATAGCACAAGATTCTGTAGCCAGAAATCATATTCCTCCATTCTGCTATGATCTAATATGGTGCTGACATGCAATTATGGCTTTATTTGGATACCATAATAAAGTTACAGGCATTGTATTTAATTGTTTAATATGAGTTTTACTTAGCACTAGAGATACCATTTGACTTACATTAAACTACTTTAGTCAAATGTTTTTATCAAGTTTATCTTTGAATGGAAAAAATATATTTTTCCAATTTTAGATTACATATTTTATGGCTTTCATAATCTTTTAATAGTTAACATAAATAATATCAACATTTTACATACTGCAGTTCCCAAATAGTTCATCATTTTACAATACCAATTATTTTTATACATCTACTACTGAATGAGCTACCTTATGATTTATTAGTATTGTATTTGTTTTACTCTCATTACATTTTATAGTGCAGATATGTTAACATTAGATAATATCAAAATTATGGCATGTGCAAACTGGTATTTTTAAGATGTACTCACTCTGTACTTCGAAACCCTTCATATTACTGTTTTGTCTGATGAAGTTTGTTAACAGTTATAGCACTAAAGCAAATGTGAGAAGTGAAAGGGGACAACCCTGTTTAGTTACCTTTGTTGCTGTTATTGCTTGAGAGATATACATTTGCATTTTAATGTACCTTAGCAAATTGTTGTTTATCAATTTTATATAAGAATCAGGAAACTCAAATATTTCCACAACCTTAAACAACAAATGTTAATTTAAAGAATCAAAAGCCTTTTCAATATCTAATTTAAATATTGCCATTTGTAATAATGTTATTATTATTTTACTGTTAAATTGTGTTTGTCTTCTGATAATAAATCCCATTTGATTCTCATATATTAGGGTTGGCAGCATTAGTTTTATCTATTAGATAAGATTCAGGTCACTATTTTATAATTTATATTTAATAATGAAATTGGTTTAAATAATATTCTAATTTTAAACTTTAATAGTTGATTAACAATTTTTGAAAGTATTTATAAGCTATAATGTATAAAAACTACATTAACATGTACCGTGAATATTCATCTTCAATGAGTGCTTTCATCCATGGTGATATAGTCTTCCTTAGATCAAAACCACAGTGATGCAGACTTTCTCAGTTCAAAACCAGACATTGTTGTAAACAGTCTTATAAAACATCACAAAATAACCATGTAACTGTTAGAAACAATTCTGATCACATAAAATTAATTATTAAACATATTTACATATATCTAAACATTAAGAAAACTGAAATTAAAATGTGAAAGCCAAGACAATGCTGCCATTTACTCTTTTCTAAAAATTGCACCCATACACAATCCACTGTTGAATCATACACAAATCTATAAATATAAAACTGTCATAAACATAAAAAATTATACAAAAGTTAAAAATCAAGTGACTGCTATCCATGTTTTTGTGCATACAAAGGACCTGTACGGTACTATAACAGTCTCAATTTTAAAATCATTATTAGACCAATGTATTAATTTAAATCTAGACTCCAATCATCTTGCAGTCTTGAGCGCCACTGTAATTCCCTTTTCTACAGCAGGCAGTTAAGGTTTCCACCTAACTGATCTTTTTTAATTGTAATGCTACATGTGTGGTTTATGTAGCTGCATGTTTATTATGTTGGTGAAACCAGCAGGTTGATTTCTATAAAGCTATATGAGCATGTATAAGGATTAAAAAACAAGAATAAAAATAATCCACTGTACAAACATAAATTACCTGTTTTAATTTTAAGAAATATTTTAAGAAGTTTCCATTTCTTGCCATGTCTAGTATGGTTTTATTAGATTATATTCAAGTTTAGTGCTATGTTCCACTCTGATATTTCATTTAAGTATTCTATAAATATAAGTAATTATTTCCTGTGTACTCAGGACTTTTTAACTTTTTTTTTTATCTGTTCATCTATGCTTAGGTTAGTGATAGGTTTTGTAAGATGCCTGATGCCTGCAATACTCCTTTGAAAATTTATTTATTTTCTTATTATTTAAAAAAAATGTCAGTAAGGTGCCATCTATTTCTTCTCTGCCCCATTTATAAATGTTTTTGTATTTTTTCTGAATGCCACTAACATATGTTCTATACCACTAATGTGTTTATTACTTCCTGGGATTTTCATTGATATTATTTTACTTGTTATCTGGAAAGAACTATAGACATAGTTGCTAGTCTGTGCAAGTCCTTTGGAGTTATCATATACAACTGAAAGGTAACCTTTTTAAAACTATTACTTTTTTATGGTTTGAAATTCATTAATATTGGTTTAGTTAAAGCCTTTAAAGCCTTAACAACAAAGTGCGGAAAGACACTTTTTCATTTCTGGACTTTATCATGGTAGGATTTAAATCCTCTTAAAGTTTAACCAAATTATTGTTCCTTTCCTTTTTTGTGTCACCAACCAGAAATTTTATCAAATCCAAATCAGTATGATTTGAAAGAGTTGCACAGCATAATGTAATTTATTTTTTTCATTATTGCACGGGAGTAATATTCTATTTTCTTATTAAACCATTACTTATTTTCTTTACATTTCACCACATATGAGGGAATTCTATTATTTATAATTTATTGTGAGTAATATTCATTCTGAATGTAGCAGCATTGTGATCAGACAAGAGACATAAAATTGCTTCAACAGAATCAGTCTTCACACTCAAATCACTGGAAATACAAATTCTGTCAATAAGTGTTTGAGTTCCAAAGGCATAAGAGTAGTGAGCAAAAAATGGAGCTGGATTCTGAAAAGTCATTTAATTCTCTTTGATTCAACATTATCCAGTTCTTCAAAGTCTTACCAGAAGCTGATAGCTCAAAGTCTGTGCCTAGTAGTGGAATCTTTTATATCTAAAATACAATTAAAAATACCCATCCTCATCAGTATGTCATTTGGGTTGCTAGATAAAATATTTAAATGCACTTTCACTAATTTTGCTCAAATTAATGGTATCTAATACATACTGGCAAGAATAAAAAGTCTGTTTCCTATCCAATAATTACTGTTTCAAACATTCTTTTGATGCCACTTTATGAAAATATATTCTTGGGCATAATACCTTTAAATGTCTGTAATTTTGTGGTACCTTTCCTTTTTTTCCAAAGGAGGAATCCATTAAGACTATATCTTCTTTAAAACCTAACTTCTGTATATTTTTCCTAACAAATGAGTTTCTTGTAGAATATATATGTTATTAACTATAAAATATTTGTTCATGGATCTACTTTACAATGGCTATTCAGGCCATTTATGTCTAAAACTAAATATTGTAGGGTATACAATTTGATTTTCAAATTATTTTGTTTTATATCTTTAACACATTCTGTGATACCTGAAATAGGTTTTCTTGAGCTTATTTTTCATTGCAAAGTGATAAACATTTCTGACAGCAAATAAAAATACACTATAAGTTACCATACTGAAATCTAAATATAACACATTCATAGAAACTATAACTTCTTATTACTGAAGTCAGGAAATTGTAATAAAAGTGTCCACCATCCTATCTAACCAAGATTAACAACCTATCTATATAAAAAGCCATATATTCTCAGATGACAATGAAAAGGAAAGCTAATCGGTACACTGTAATGCAGTAAATTGATTTATATCATGTAAAAGTAAACCATAAATTTAAAATAAAAATTTGTCAAATAAACATTTGATATAAAGCCACTAGACAACTAGTAAAAAGAAAGAAGGAAATGCAAAGGGTAAGGGAAACAGAAAGATGGAAAAAGAAAAATATAGTTATAAGTTTTTGTTTTAACTAAACGTCTAATTAGCACATATGTGCTTAAACCATGTCTTTGTGATCACATTTATCCTTCATGGTTTATTCAGATGTCTTGTTATAATGTTTTGATTATGAAATAAGGACAGTTAAATGTCTGCTAAATAATTCTTCCCTAAATTTATTTGTTTTGCTTTTTAATCTGTATGAAGTCACATAACATCAGATGTCACCAAGTACCAAATTATTGCTGATCAATAGCCTAGTCCCTAAGTAGATAAAAACTAGTCCTAATTGCTAGATAAAACAACCCTGCTGACAACTCTCTGTATTCTTCCAAACTCTCTACAATTTGGAACTCTGCTCCCTTGCTCTTACAGAAATACCTCAGTTGAAATCTTTCAAGCATCAATTAAAACAGTACCTAATGAACACATGGCTATGTACCTGCTCAAATCTTGGCTTATTACTGAAACCACTAACATTAGTTATAAAGTATTGGAAACACATATTATTGATATAGATGAAAAGGATGTAATTATATAATTAAATATAACTACATCATCATACACATACCATCTGTCAGGATAGTTAGGAAATATTAATTTTAGGAACAGATACTTACATAAAGTTAAAGAACATAATTCTGTATCTATAGACTAGCAGATTCCCCCTTCACTTTCTTCTTCTTATTTTTTAAACATCTTTATTAAATTATCATTTAAGACATAGGCACACATGCATTAATAGAAATAATAATTTTTTTCTCATCTACATGCATAATTGTTGCTGATATTTTCTTTCTTTATAACAACTGTCATTCAGTCCAACATAAGATAAATTGCTCTATTCCCAGGTTCCCTTAAATCTATTTCCTCCTACTGAACATTATACTGCATGTATTGTTTCTACAAGTTCCATTTATTTCTATGTGATTTGATTATTCCCTTTTCTAATGATAACTCTTCCAGTTCTTTTATCTCTTTTACAATATCCAAGACTTCATATACAGTTGGTTTCAATTTTGATTTCCAGTTTCTAGTAAGTACTTTTTTGGTAGACAACTGATTTAAACTTAATAAGGTCTTACTAAGTCTGGGCAATTCAGGACTTTTGTCCAGATCAAAATAATAATTTCCTTAGTGACATAGATTTGCTCCCCCAATATTTCTGAAAGATATTTTTAAAATCTGCTAGCTCATTACACTCCTAAAAAACATTTTCCTAGTTACATCTTTCTTGCCCATCATACCTCCAACATTTGAAATCTACTTGAGAAAAAAAATCTTTGAGGTCTGCTTGGGGTATAAAAATACCTCCAACATTTGAAATCTACTTGAGAAAAAAAATCTTTGAGGTCTGCTTGGGGTATAAAAATACCATTGCAAACACATCTAAGCAAAAATACTAAACCTTATAGACTTCGTTGTACATGTGAGAGTCATACATATGCCCTTATATTATTTCCTTGCAAATTCCTTTTCCAGTCTCTTTTCCAAATCTTTTCTAGTCTCCTCTGATTGATTCCTATAGTTACCATGCAATATGTTACATATTATACTAATCATTCCTTTTTTTTAACAGCGAAAGCCAGTCTCTAATATATTTTTCATTTCTTCCCTTTAGCAATCAACTTACTCTAACAAAAATATATCGTGTGTGCACGGCTTTTATTAAATATCAAATCTCATTTAAGCATGTACATTTTCCTTTCTTCTCTCCCTTTCTCATTTGCCCACACAGAGTTCCCTTGTCGCATAGCTAGGGTGGGGCAAAGGAGCAGCTGCCTAGTCACAAAGTGTTAGGGGTGTAATCGTCCTTCCAATCCATCATCCTGATTTCTGATTAGTCTTCAGTGCAATACTGACTTTTAAAAGCTAGTACTGCATTTGAGGTCAAACCTGAGCAGTACAGTGCTCTGTGTATGGTCTAAACTGTAGCAACTGCCTTTTTAACTAAAACCTGAACAGTGTAGTGCTCCATGCAGTGTACAAACTGTAGCAATAGTCTGACACAGTGTAAAAGAAAAAAAAAGATTTTTTTTTTATTTTCTTTTTCTCTTTTCATTTACTTCATTAAAATGAGAGCAAGGAGGGGCAGGACACAGAAATGGGCCATTTTTGGCTGGACAGGAAGGAAAGAAGAGGGTCTTATGTATTTGGCCACCTGCTTGGTGTGCCATTAGAAGGAACTTTTTTTTTTGCTATTCATTTGAAAGCTGGGGGGGGTGGATTAGGTACTGTGTGCAGTAAGCCAGTCAATTGGCATCCAGGAATTTTAGTTTTTGGTGCCATCACAGTGCACTGTATGAGCCAACTATGTATCTGGAGTTCTCCCTCTCGCTCCCCTTCTCCATTCTTCTCTTATTAATATTATAAAACTTGCACACAAGTTCTATGTTCACTATTATTGCAAATCATGCATTACTTTTCCTTCAGTCTTTATCTGAAAACAGCTGGCAAGACCACCACTCATTTTCTTTTACAACATTTCCCAGAACTCAAAATAACATATTTTCTGCATCTTTGGAGTGAGTAGATATAATACAGTAAATGTCTGCATATATTGGGGATCAGGTTGGGCAGGTATCCATCCTTTATTTTTTTTTTGACCTCGTTGCTTACCAATGACCAGACCCACTCTTGGTCTGTTAGCCTATTTGTTCCCTTCACCAGATGACAGTCATCTAAGTGGGTTAACCACTGAGGCAGCCATTTTGGGTGGTTAGAGGTTTTTCCATTTTCTCCTGGCTTTAACCACATATCCCCCCACACACACACACACACGCACATATATGCACATACACATAGACAGTGAGGCACCAGAATGGGGATGTGCAATGGGCTGACAATGGAGACTGCACTGTTCTGTATGCCTCTGAGTGCACACAAACCCTGCCCTCCCTGGGAAAGGTGAGTGAACCCTGGCTCTTCATTTCTTCCTCTCCCTGCCTGGCTTCACCAGTGGTAGGGCTGCTAACTGCACCCTGGTTACTTGGATCACAGGCAGAGCTCTATCCTTCTTTGCCATGAAGTTGAGCAGGAGATTTATTATTATCTGAATACACCCGCTATTAAGTGACAAAACTCAGCAAAGAAATAAGATGGTGGTGGTAGGGATAGCTGAAGACGTTCCTTCACTGAGGTCTTTTTAATGTGTAATAATTCTGCAAATCAGTTGCTTGTCAGTGTGTGAATTTCAGCTGCATTAGTACTGTTATTAGAGCTAGATATGATATTCAGGGATTTTAGAAACATCTTTCGTATGACTTTATTTTTTCTTCCACAACATTTTACAGCTTTGGAATTCACATTCAAGCACTCTTCTTTCTTTGAGAGATGAGCAGCACTACAAAATAAAGAAATGCATTACAAAATATTATTTAATTAAGCTGGTTAAGCAGTCATAGTAGTAGGAAGTTCTGTGCTGATACAGAATCTAAGGAACTTAGTATGCTAATAAATCTTAAATATGTAAATATACATTTTCTACACATGTAGACAGATATAATGTTCAGTGGGTTAAAATATAACTTGTGTGTGCTTGCAGTTTCATTCAAGATGGACAGACAGATAAATAGGTAGATGCATCAGTCAGTATTTTTTTGGACCCTTACATCATTCTCATGGCACTGGTACCCAATGCCCCACATCCATGTGCAGTCTACTAGCTACTCCATACCCCCCATATTTACATCCCTTACTGCTGTGGCTGGCCGTCTACACTCCATGGAAGGTTATTATTGCCCTACCCACTATTGCAGTTCCAAGGTGTTGGTCAAGGGACAAGTTTGCAGTGGGGGAATGCGGCGTTTTCCTTTGCCTCCCTAGCAGCTTGGCCACACCTACCACTCTACCCCCACTGAGCTGTGCCCCCTTACACAACTTTTCCAGCCCCTGCCAGGTGTCATAACTGGGAATGTCCCCATATTTGCCCACCTACCCCTGAAATGGACCTGTCCATTTCTCCGATGCTGCTCCGTCAGTTGTATGAACCACTAATTGAACACTGGTCAACTGGGCTATAGTCAGCACTTTATCCCTCTATGTCACCAGAGCAGCAGCCATCACAACTGATTCTAATAATGTGCAGTCATCACCTATTCACATGTACGGTTGTTTCAGCATTCTTTTACTTATAGTTATTGAGAAACAGCTCAAATAGAATTTATTTTGGTCAGCATATGTTATGAAATAGGAAACAGGATTTTTGTTATTCATTTAATCTGCTTATATTTGTCATATATCAGGATGAGTTTAACAAGCTATAAATAACTACAACGTAACTTGTAGCTAGTTATAGCAAAGGTGATCAAGTAGGCTTAAGTAAAAACACTTTACAGGACAACAGCAAAGCCTAGCTCAGAGTTTAGCTATTTCAGCACCTAGAAGTTAAAGGAAAACTCTACCTTAGAACTAAAAATATATATATTTTACTCTATCTTTGTTTTCTGAGACATTTTAACACCTCAAAATCACTGTGGCTGCTTCTTATAGAATTTTATTATGTTTTCTACAAAATGGCTATCAATATGTCTTGGCATATCAACGTAATCTTGTTTTTCTTCAAGCTTTTCTCTTTCCCATAATCCATTTCAAGTCTGCTTTATATGAGTCATGCTAGTCATAAGGAAGTAGTGGTGCATTCCCATGCCATTGACATATAATAAGATTAGTGTCAGTCACTGTCATCTTGCATAACTTCTGTAACAGGACTGCTTTTTTTCTTGAATGGCCCTCATTTGTGTGTGTCTCAGAGCTTGTTTTACAGTATGATAAGGAGTTATACAGTTGCAACCAAAAAGTAGCTAAATTGCAGGCCTTTGTCCAAAGTATCTTTTTGTATTGAAGATGAATTGACAGTACCCCCCCCCCAGACTTCAGCAAATGTGTTGATACTTTACAAGAATTACAAGAAAAAACATATTTTATGACTTTTCTCTAAGTGTCACAGACATCTTTGATACTACATTTAAGTTATAGTAAAATGTAAAGCAGTATAAACAACAAACATTTAAAGTTTAAAGCTTAGCCTTTCAATACTGTGATGGTGCTTATGTGAATTTTTCAAAAGAGGTGACAACTGCGTTTGATCCATTTATTGATTTAATTGTTCTATTTTGCTATGAAAGGCATGGCTACTTTGGAAGTAGATGGGAGTCATTGTAAGTTCTCTTCCTTTCTGCAGTAAAGACAATGGAAAACAGTTTCACACCTCTCCAACAGCAGGGCTAATTACCAAAATCAGATTGTCAGTAGCACCTGACTACATATTTCACTGTGTCTGTGGTGCGTCATGCAGGTATATACAAATTCCTGTGAAAATTATGTGAGATGTTAAGCTTAAAAAAGTGGGTGGTCTTTCCCTTTCTTTGATTTCCAAAACTGAAAAACAAAAACCTAGAGGAACCTAAGTGAACCCAGGAATAACAGAATCAGGTCACTGATTGCTTTGTGGCCTGATCTGTGAAGACAAATTGACCAAGACAACACAGTCCCAATGGTAAAGAAGGGAAAGTGGCTATTACAGGGTTAGGCAATAGCTGGTATATCCTTAGAAGGACATTTCTGGCATATTTAAGTAGCTTTTTGATTTAAGGTCATCACAATAATGACGTTAGACCAATAAATCTCTGTAATATGAAATGTCCTGAAGAGGGCATTTTAACAAAGCTGTGTTGAACTCCTCATCTTAATCAGGACTTTTGTATTATTGTCGGCTTCTCTTTGTCTTGATGAGGATGTTTGTATTTTAATCTTTTGGTATTAGGTTGTCCTGTTGTATGCATCATCCTATAGAGGGTGTTTTGGTCACTTGTGTAGGTCTTCTCATCCTAATAATGACATTTGTATATTTTTACTTTCCTTGCTGAAATCCCTGTCTTGCTAACTTCTTCCTTAAAGGGGCATTTGAGAATTTGTAGTTGTAGTCTTATCCTGATAAGGATGTTTTTAGTCCTATGGCTTTAAATGAAGCCAAATCAATGGAAGCCTTGGTTCTTTTTAAAATTCTTTATTGAGCTGGCAAATGATCACTGTTCCTTAACATTAGAAAACCATGGTCAGAGTTACAGTATTACAGTAACTGTGGGGGACGTGTGAGGAGTGCTGACCACCATTGGGTTTGTCTATTGGTTGAGACAATCCAGAGGTGAATGTGTTACAGTAAATTCCTGTCCTCTGGTGACTTTTGCTTTTTTATCTTTTTGTTGTAGAAAAGGCACCAAATATTAACAATAACAAAGTCCAAAATATCCAGAGGAAATATTAACAACAAAAAACATGTTTTTTGATTAAGTTTGAATAAACATGTTATAAAAATTCTAGTGTTATTTTCACAAAGTATTCTCCTTTTATTTGTGAGTCTCAGCACTTTTGTTTTTTTTTTGCTTCATCAGATCTGTCTAAAATCCCTGCTATTATTTGTTATCAAAGGTCCCCCCAGAAGGAAAAAAAAGAAGAGAAGAAAAGAGGAAAGGAAAAAATTGATGATTTACTTGTAGTAAAAACCAACTGGTCTTACATGTGTTTGTGTATGTTTCTTTTGTTAACCTAGAAAAAAAGAGAGAGAGCTTTGCTCCACATGCAAAGCTTGACATTAAATAGATAAGGAGAAAGAAATCTTCAATCTTTAAGTGAAAGCTGTGCATCAGGGAAGTTTTGTTATTCTTGGTATATTCATTAGACTTGTGGTGGGAGCTCAATGGCTTATGGGAGGGCTTTATTAATGTGCCCTTAAGTATTCTGCCAGTGATTTTAGTTTAATCATAGAGGAAGTATTCTAACATTTGAAGCAGTGAACTTAAAACTGATTAGTAATGGAATTAAAATTAACAAATAAAAAATAGAACAAAGATCATTTCCTTATAGTGTGGGGGAGAGGAGATGTTCTTGTGTGTATGAAGTTTTAATGTTTAGGTGTTTTAACTCTGTAACATTTAAATTACTTTTAACATGCACTAAGGTGCTTTATTACAAAAAAAATTAATTTTGTTATCATTTTAGCATTTATTGATTTTTACACTTACTGCAGATTAAAACATGTTCCAAATTAATGGAAGTTGCTATGGGTTGGAAGTCTTTCCTGTCTGGAGGCCATCTTTAAACCAAAGGAGAGGGACCATAGGTTTATGGGAGTCCTTTGACATTGTTTGTAGATGTGGGATCACGGGTAGTAGTAGAGGTACAGGGGTAAAGAGTTAAATTAGTGGTTTAAAGCAATAACTTGTTTGAGTTTCTAACGGTTGACCACCCATGATTCCCCAACTTTTTTGGGATCCATAACCCCACAAAAACATCAAAGATCCTCCCAATACACCAGTCATAGCTGAACCAATTTCAATTTACCTAGAGGTTCAGTTTAAACTCTTGGCCAAGAAAAACTCATCTTTCATTCTGAACACCAATGATTTCCTAAGGAAAATCAGAGAAATCCCAGTGGATAATAACTCCATCTTAGTCAGTGCTGACATAAAATCCCTATATACAGTGCTCCCAAATGACTACTGGATTAGAGCAGTAGTAGAATCTTACATCAGCCACTGAACAGCACTAGCTGGTAAGACTGAGACCCTCAGCAGGGTTCTAAAGCTACACCTAGAGAATAAATATTTCAAATTCAATGAAAATTACTACTGACAAACCAGAGGGATTGCTATGGGAGCTGCTATGGCCCTGAGTCTATTAACATGGCCCTAGGAAATTGGGAAAGGGAGCATTTACATGACTCTGCATTCTACCACCACATCAGTTGGTACCTTCACTTTATAGATGATATATTTATCTTTTGGAATGGAAACAAATCAGAACCTTAAGACTTCATAAACCACATCAACAATTCAATCACTTTATTTAAATTCACCACAAACCACATTAAACAAATGGCCAATTTCACGGACTTACAAATTAGGAAGACCAATAAGGGACAGCAACTCGCTAATAATTTGTTCAGAAAACCCACCAGGGTGAACCTCTTACTGTATTGTGATAACATGCACCCTTTCTAGTGCAAAATTAATGTTATTGAATCCCAAGGTCTAAGGATCACCAGGGTGTCAAAGGAACTCAGGGACTTTACAAATAACCTAATTGACCTAGAAAGGGATTTTCTGCTAGAGGCTATTCCCTAAACTTGATCAGAGGAATCCGTAACCCCATCATCATAAGCAAAACTACAGACCCCAACCTTTCAAAACCACAGGACCACATCTGTGAGGACTCTGACCTCTGAAGGACTGCAAGGCATCAAAACAACAATGAACACTGGATCAGCATGACAATGACTTACTCAACTGATTACAAAGACCTGTTTAAGACCATCAAAGATAACTGGACCATCATCAACAAAAACAAAAATATTAATATGCTCCTACCACCCATCCTTTTACAATAAAAAGAAACAAAAAGATTTGTGATTTTATTGAAAGCAAGAGGGAAACCACTGGCTTGAACTTATCCCATGGCACCTACCCATACAGACTGCCTTATGGCAACTACTGCCAGTTCATGAGCAAAAAAAAAAAAAATCAGGATTCAGATGCCCCAACACCAAAATAATTTATGTAACCTTAGCCATTGGAAACTTTTTCACAGAAAAAGTTGTATATAGAGCCAAATGCTGAAACTGCAAAGCTTTCTACATTGGCAAAATGGTTAAGAAACTTAAAACCAGGATTGCTAATCACTTCACAGGCATAAGTCAAAACTCAACCAACTGATCTCTAGTGAAACATGGAAATGATAAACCAGGACACAATGTAGTCAAGTTTCACATCATTGACAGCATCAGACCCACAGCATTTAATGGATCCATCAATGACAAATCAGAGAAGAAAGAACTAGAATGGCAACTGAGACTTCACGCCTGCAAATACCGTGACTTAAACATGTCCATGTCTAGCAACAGCATCCTAAACCTAAGGATACTTAACCACAGCACATTCTATTAAAGACAAAATGGAAATGGACATTTTGAAAAAGATAGAATGGAATTTGAGACTTTGTAGAATGTCTGATTTTTATGGTTCATTGTTCAGTAAGTCTTTAATAATGCTAATGCTGTTTTAATATATTCATAAAAGACTCGCTCACAGCTATATATGGAAAACATGCCTAACTAAGGGACTCAGCTTGATACTCTCACATTATCCAAGGCAGCTAATTATCAAATGCATAGTATTTATCCTATTTCCTTTTTCCTAATGTCTAAGTCTCCTCCCATCCATGTTTAAAGTTAATGTTGAGATATTATTAATTTTATTTGCTTGTTCACTGTTTGTTATTATTAATTTACTTTTATTATTATTCCTAAGTTCCTGCAATTTACCCTTGATTGTGACATTGTTAAAAACCCCTACTACTTACTTTGAGCCATGTTTCCCTCAAGCTAACACCAGGACTTTCCATTTTTTATAGTCAACATTGTTTATAGGCTTCTTTACCCAAGAACTCCTTGCTCCCACCCTTTCACACTAATACAATCTTTCTTTTATTGTTCATATTCCCACTCCTTTAAAAGATGTCAGTCATTCACTTGATTAATTTAACTGGCTGCCCCAATGTTCACATGTTACTTTGTAAGGCATTACTCCTCCCTCTTCCACTGTAAACACATTTCCTCCATGATTGGTTGATCCATTTCATTAATAATAATATACTGGGGTAACTATACCGATCTGTACATGCCTGATGTAATCATACATAGCTCTGGACTTAAACCCCCCCAACGATTTTTTCTAAATCAAACTTCAACCATATACATAACTTAATAAAACAAAAAATTCAAGTATTTTTTTTCTCTTTTGGGGGGGGTGGTGCTGCAACAGCTTAATCTGTAAGTGGGAAGCAGTACTGCAGGAAATAAATGGTAGAAAGCAGACCTGCTTGCAGGAACAGCTCAACCTGTAAGGGATAAATTGTACTACAGAGATAAAATGGTGAAAATCAAGCCTGCTTTCAGGGACTTGATGCATCAATAAACAGACTAAATTCAACCAGCCAAACATTCCCCTTGTCACAGCACCTCATTACTGACATAACTATTAATTAACAATCTATTTTCAAAAGGCAGCTGGCTTTTAAACCACTAATTTAACTATTTACCCTTATACTTCTACTACCATCTGTGATCTCATAGATGCAAACAGCATAAATGGAATCCCATAAACCCATGGTCCCTCTCCTTTAGTCTAAAGATGGCCTCCAAACAGGAAAGGCTTGCAACCAGTCATAATTTCTGTTTATTTGAAACATGTTTTAATTTGGAGTAAGTATAACAATTAATAAATGCTAGAGTGCTAATATAATGATTTTTTTGTAATAATACAGCATCAGTGCTTGTTAAAACCCTCACCCACACTTTAAGGAAATTTATTTGCTAATTTTAATTCCATTACAGAACCACTTCAAATGTTAGAATACTTCCTCCAGGATTACACTAAAACCACTGGTAGAATCCTTAAGGGCCTGTTAATAAGGCCCTTCTATAAGCCATTGGGTTCACACCAGGAGTTTAATGAATAAACCAAGAATAATAAAACATCCCTGATACACAGTTCAAACTTAAAAACTGAAGGAGATTTCTTTCTTCTTATCGGTGTAATGTCAAGCTTTGTACACAGACCAAAGCTCTCTTTTTTTTCTAGGTTATACACTAAAACCACTGGTACAATCCTTAAGGGCATGTTAATAAAGCCCTTCCATAATCCATTTGGTTCACATTAGGAGTGTAATGAATAAACCAAGAATAATAAAACCTCCCTGATGCACAGTTCAAACTTAAATGAGATCTTTTGTTTTCTTTTTTTCCTTCTAGGGGACCTGTAATAACAAATAATAGCATGGATTTTAGGCAGACCTGATGAAGCAAAAAGCAAAAAGCACTGAGACTCCCAAAGAAAGGGGAGAACACTTGGTAAAAATAAATAACTGTAGAATTTTTATAACATGCTGTTTATATAAACTTAATCAAAAAGTTTTTTGTTGTTTTTAACATTTCCTCTGTCTATTCTGGACTTCAAAGGTGACAGCTCCCTTCACCCCCACCCACAGTTGCTATAATAAATACTGTAGCTCTGACCATGGTTTTCTAATGTTAAGGAATAGCACTCATCTGCTAACTCAATAAAGAATTTTAAAAAGAACCAAGGCTTCCAGAGATTTTGCTTTATTTAAAACCATAGAACTATCAGAATGAGACTACAACTAGAAACACTCAAACATCCTTTTAAGAACAAAGTAAGCAACACGGAGTTCACTGAGGAACGTAAAAATATACAAATGCCCATATTAGGAAGAGAAGATCTACACAAGTGACTGAAATGCCCTCTATAGGACGTTACATGCAACAGGATAAACTAATACCAAAAGACTAAAATACAAACATCCTCATCAAGATGAAGAGAACTACACAGCTGGCCAAATTGCCCTCTATAGGATGTTTTAGGTAATAAACTAGATAAAATAAACCACAAAACAGCATACTACGTAAACTTGAAAATAAAAAAAAAATGCCACATCAATAGTCCCAGCCAAATGTTTATTCACCACAGTTTTAGCACTTTCATTCCAAAACACAGGAACTTCATCAGAAACTGTACCAGTGTAACTTCCTTCCTTTTAAAGACTCAGAATGAAGCTCCATGCCTGGACCAGCAATATTTAAAGAAACACACAGTCTTAAATACACACTTAAAAGTAACTCTAGAAGTACACACTTAAAAATATTTACATAAAATATACTTACATAAAATGTGTTGCATAAAATAAATATATGTCAATGTTCCTTCAAATAATGAATCTATAATAAATATATATTTAAAAGCTTTCATAAGAATAAAATGAAAAAAAGTTGGTGGATGTCGTAAAATATGCATATAAAAGTATTGAAAATTACAAATGTTCTTGACCTTCCCACAGTAAGACAGGCAATTAGATCTGATTTTCAAAATAGACTGAATAGATATTGAATCATTAATGCCTGGGGGGTGTTAAGTAAAATTTGGCATCGGAGTTCTCTCTTTTCAACAAATGTTTCCCAGTCACCACCTCTTTCGTAGTGTTCTACTTTCTCCAAAATAGTGAAAGAAAACTTTTTAAAGTCATCACATTGCAATTCATGTTTATAAAGGGCATTGAATTGATGTGCCTTACTGATTGCATATACATGCTGGTAAATTCTTGCCTTTAAAGGTCCAGGCATGGAGCCTCTTAGTGTTTAAAAGGAAGGAAGTTACTCTGGCACAGTTTCTGATGAAGTTCCTGTGTTTTGGAATGAAAGTGCTAAAACTGTGGTGAATAAACATTTGTCTGGGACTTTTGGTGTGGCTTTTTTTATTTTCATGTTTTAGGTAACAGAGAATTCAATTTCTTTCCTTAAGTCCACAATAATACAAATGTTCTGATTAAGATGAGGAGTTCAACACAGCTTTGCTAAAATGCCCTCTTCAGAACATTTCATATTACAGAGATTTGTTGGTGTAATATCATTATTGGGATGACCTTGAATCAAAAAGCTACATAAATATGCCAGAAATATCCTTTTAAGGACATGCCACTGCTTGCCAAACCCTTGAATAGTAAATTTCCCTTCTTTACAGTTGGGACTGTGTTTTCTTGCTCTATATGTCTTCCTTTGATTCCAAGTCAAGAGACTGAAAGTTTTATAAAGTACAAGCAGGTTTTTGGTACCTACACAATACTGTATCCATACTGTAGGGAGAAATACAACCTAAAAGTTGAGTTAAACTGTAGGAGAAGGTGGAGTTTTCTTTTAAAGAAATTAAACAGTTTTTATCCCCTAAACACGAGGAGCAGCAATGGTCTTTTATGATAGAATATCCCAAATCCCCAGAATGCAGTAACCCTATAAGACATACTTTGACACACCTTTCTGTGCTGAGAATTGTGACTCACACTCGCCATTGCCAACATTGCAATCCAAGCTGAGATGGCTGTCAACCAAATAAAGACTTTTGTATATGAAGAGGCTTTGTGGCAACAAATTAAAAACAAATGGCTCATTTAGAAGGCCACAAAACAGAGACTGAATTAAAAATGCACACTGACCATTTCATTTCCAAGCACCTTATTTTATCTCTGTATCTTTCATCTTAAGCTCTTTTTTACTTTCTTTACCAACATCTAATTCTTATTCTTTCTACCAAAATAATATCACTAGTTCATTATCTGTAACACAAACAAGAAGAGCTTGTGCGGTTAATTTAAACACATTTTACTTACTTCTATGCGTACAGGAGGTAATGACTACTACACAGTATAGAATGGCAACTGTCCATCTTCCTAAATTACCCTTTGCAGCATATTCGTCATGCTAAAGTTTAAAAGTACTACATATTCGCTCAATATTTCTTATCAAGGAAGCAGAGAACTACCTCGCAAAGTGAAACAATAAAGCCTCGGAGGGAATTAATGCAGCAAAACACTTTTATTGAAGTATAAAAAACACCATTAACGTTGTTAAAAATCTGTTTTCGTTTTAACACCTTCATCAGATGTGGGCTGAAGCATAACTCATCATGTTAAATATTCAAATATAAATGACATCATAAGTTAATTATCCAATGAAGATCCATTAAAATTCAGTCAAATGTTTTCCATCAGTCCTTTTGTATCACAGGATCGAACCTGCACAACCCATAGCAGTTGTGCCATATTAGTTGTGCTGAATTTTCTTTCCATTACATGCAGTAGATTCTGTTGACTTTCACTTGCAGTCTCCCTTGTTGTAAGAGTAAAGATTAATAAATCAAAAACCAATACAGGAATGTTTCCTATCTGTATTGGTTTTTGATTTATTAATCTTTACTCTTGGGTTGAGGCAGGTTCGATCCTGTGATACAAAAGGACTGATGGAAAACATTTGACTAAATTTTAATGGATCTTCATTGGATAATTAACTTACGATGTCATTTATTTTTGAATATTTAACATGATGAGTTATACTTCAGCCCACATCTGATGAAGTTGTTGAAAGAAAAACGGATTTTTAACTATGTTAATTGTGTTTTTTATACTTCAATAAAAGTGTTTTGCTGCATTAATTCCCTCTGAGGCTTTATTGTTTCACTTTGCATCTTAAACTTGGGTTGTGTCAGGTTCGATCCTGTGATACAAAAGGACTGATGGAAAATATTTGACTGAATTTTAATGGATCTTCATTGGATAATTAACTTATGATGTCATTTATATTTGAGTATTTAACATGATGAGTTATGCTTCAGCCCACATCTGATGAAGTTGTTGAAACGAAAACGGATTTTTAACTATGTTAATGGTGTTTTTTATACTTCAATAAAAGTGTTTTGCTGCATTAATTCCCTCCGAGGCTTTATTGTTTCACTTTGCAAGGTAGTTCTCTGCTTCCTTGTTTGTTTTAATCACCTCGTTTTTGCCTTACTTTGGTTCAATATTTCTTATGATATTTTCCACCTTAAATTATTTATCAGTTACCTATGTTTTAATTATACCTTCACTTTATTATTATTGTGAGTATCCTTAATCAAGATTAATTCAAGCATCCATTTGCCAACTGGCAAACTAGACCCTGCCTCCTGTGACTCTTTACTTGATGCTATCAAGAAAATAAATAACCTCATATCTTGAAAGAAATCTATCCATTCTTGTTTTCTAAATGATTACAAATGGAATTGCTTCAGAGGCATGGTTAAGAAACTTATTTTACTTCTCCTGACATGTTGTCCTTGCTGTGTACTGCTGAGTTACAACACTTTTCCCATTTTGGAGAACAACTGTTATTTTTTTTTTTTTTTTACTCTTTCTCAATCTCTCCCTCTCCTTTCACTATAGATCTCCACTAAAGTGTATAGTCATTTGTATAGCCATTTGCTGTATCTACTAAATTTAATGATGTTTGTCCCTATGTTTTCCTATATTTGGGAATTTGTATTTTACTAATACTGATAATAATTTCACATTTCAAATGTGTTGTATAATGCTATTTTTTATTTGTACTCTACTTCTGAACTTCTTGTTTCAATATATGTGTTTTAAGTGTATTGATTATTGTACTCTCTTTCTGCCTGACTGGTCACGGTTAAAAATGTTCCATGGACCAGCCTTCCTACCCTGGTAACAAGAGTTAAATAAATAAACATAATAAATAAAGTTGTAAGATAATGACACTACCAATTTGGTCTACTGTAGCAGAACACCCATGAAGATAATTAGTTGCACTGACTACAAGACAAGATAAAAAAATATCAAAATAATTTTCAGCCTTGAGAACTGCTTTTAATGTCAATCAGTGTTTACCAGTAAATTTTAAACAAAAACATTTTGCAAAAGATTAAAGGTAAAATTAAAACAGAATGACTACATAAACATGAAAACTAAAATCCTCCCAGTACTGAATATCCCATATTAATAATTACATCTTGCATTTAACAAATTTATAAAGAAATCATTGGCTATTCATATAACTACCTATACATTAAATAAAATTTGTATTTTGCATAGATATGTTACAGACTGACTTAGCTTTGAAGTTTGAAAAAGGCGTATTAATAAAATCAGAGTGATTACCTGCAGACATAAAAGTACTTCTTTATGCTAGCATTCTCAAAAAGCTTTCATTAAGGCTCATTTAAATTTCTACTATTTATAATGACCATAAAATCATAATGTTATGTTCCTTTCTAGAATTTTATTTACTACTACATGCTTTTCATTTTTTAGCAAGTACAGTCTTCCAGGAATCTTTTTTGCATTTGTCTTTTTATAGAAGTTTAAAGAAGTATAACTCCATGCCATATATTCACAATTAGGAATTAGTTTGTTGCTTTGATCATATCACACAGCTTTTTGCAGCTTATCATTTGCTTTTATTTTATTTTGAAGGAATAAATGTAACTTTGCAGAACTGAAGATGAGTTTTATATCATTATTATTCTTAAAGCTTTGACCAAAAGCTGGCATGCTCTGTCATAATGGAAACGTCATCATCAAAACTAATGATGCTGTTACCGACTTTAACTGGACAGATTGACCATGCAGTTCTTAAAGTATGTTCTTTGTCGAAATAAAATATAAACTTTACAATAACAGATCTTGGTGGACAGCCTGCCTTGATCTTTTATTTGTGCCTTGCTTTTATGCCATAGATTTCAGTACTTCATTTTGTTTTTAGCAATTTGTCCTGTATAGTATCCATCTTAGAATGAAAATGGTCCATTTTCAAATATAAATCCTGGGGAAAAAGCAACTACCGAGTGTAGCTCTTAATAAATATACATTTCTTGATGAGAAGACTTATTTGAACTCATAATCTTTTTGCTGTCTATGTGATTCAGGAAAGCTTTCAGTTCTACCTTAATTTAACAAAACTTTCAATATGAAAAAAGACTCAACAGACTTGTAAATTGTTGTAGTACATTAGGCACAAAGTAGACTTTCATGTCAAATTTTAGATTTTTCTATACAGTATCAGCAAGGAGCTGTTACTTGATGCCATCATGGCACCCTCAAACAAAGGTTGTGTCCTTATTCGGCATTTAAGTAATAATTTGCTGTAAGCTAACAAAAAACCCACTGGAAGAAGAACTCCATAATAGTCACCTTGGCATTGTTAAAATAAAAGCACCAGCTACAAGGGTAAACTGATAGCTACAGTTAGACAAATAGAGGGAAAGTGTATGGAAGGCTTGTGTGCCAGGTCAACTGGAATAGAAGATATGAAGACAAGCACCATTATACATATGTAACTTTACAAGAGGATAATGAAAAAGTTACACATTGAGTTTCCAGGAGCATTAGTGAATAATGTATTTATGATAGTAATGGATGCATATAGGATCAAAGGGTCATAAGTGATTAGTAAACTAAGAACCTGGGAGGGGGTGCTTTTTAAGCCTACCCATGCTTCCCAAATGTATCTGACAAGTTTTTATACCCTAGGGTTATAACGGGTATATGTGCACTTGTGTATGGGTGGTCAAGCATTTACAACCTGTCTCTCTCTACTATAGACATAGATGTCAGATCAGGGGCAAATTTCTGATTCCCCACCCACTGGTCCAAGTTACACTTGAATTGAGTTAGGGAAGAACTCTGCTACTGGGAAGTCTCTCCCAAAGAAGGTAGTCTCTGAGACATGTCTGAGACTGTCTCATTGAGGCAGTCACCAAAGCTGTGGATGAGGATAAGGTGGTTCACACAGCCTATCTTGACCTCACCAAGGCTTTCAACACCATCCCCTATTCTGGAATTATAGCTAAACTCACTAAACTAGGTATAAATCCCTACGTCACAAGATGGGTTGCCAACTGGCTCACTGACAGAACCCACACTGTAAAAGTTGCAGACTCCAAATCTGACTTCAAAGCAGTGACAAGTGGAGTACCACAGGGTTCCGTCCTGGGATCTCTCCTGTTTGGTATCTACTTGTCTGAAGTACAGGCTAACACAGAAGGCCTCTGTCTAATGAAGTTTGCAGATGACTGCAAACTAGGAGCCATAGTCAACTCCCCAAATGATGTGGACATCCTACAGAAGGGCCTCACTGAGACAGATGCCTGGTGTCAGAGCCATGGCCTCAAGCTCAATACCAAAAAGTGCAGTGTCATCCTCTTTGGTAAAAACTCTGTACCCATGAACTACCACATAGGCAGCAATCTATTTAACACCAAATGCGTGACAAGAGACCTTGGGACCAAGGTAGACAGTAGTCTCTCCTTTGATAGTTACATCGCCACAGTAGTCAGGAAGTCCTTCTACGTGGCACACCTCATCATAAAAGGGTTTTCATCCAGGAAAAAAAGAGGTAATTGTTCCCCTCTACTCGACACTCATTAGACCCATTATAGAGTACAATGCCCCTTTTGGAATGTACCTCACAAGACATCTGCAGCAGCTGGAAAGGCCACAGAAGTACCTCACAAAGAGGATTACTGGCCTCAAAGAAATGCCCTACACTGACCGCATCAAAAAACTCCAGCTTTACTCCATAGCATATCACCTACTCCGAGGTGATCTCTGCCTAACAAATAAAGCTATGTCAAACCCAGAGCTGTTGGACATGCTACACCCAAAGAAATCCCAATTCCTCTGAGCTGCATACTCTAGGGACCTAAACCTTGTCACCACAATAAACAGGACACGCTGGAGGGATAGACTCCTGTCCCAGAGACTTCCTATACTCTGGAACAAGCTACCCATCTATGTCAAGCAAAGTTCTTCACTAGCAGTCTTCAAGAAAAATCTTGATGAGTGGATGGGAAATGGGAAATACACCCCAGGGATCACTTCTATGTCTCTGCTCGACAGTGGCACAGGAAAATAACTTTCTTGGGTGGCGTAAGCCATGGAACCTTGTTGGCTAGGCTTATGTAGGCCCTTGGGCCGATAGCCTAGTACCTACCTATGAACCTATGTACCTGTCCCTATAACATGTCCTATGTATGCTGCAGATGAGGCTAGGTCTCTAGATTGGGTAATTCTGATGCTATTTGTTTTGTGGATGTGAAACAGGTCCACCAGAGTGGGATCAGAGGGTCTATATCACAATGTTGAACTAACATAAGTTCGAACGTTGTAATACCAAACCCTAAAGTCCGAAACGCAACAATAATGAAAACACAGAACAGCAATTTTTCTCCCAGGGAAAACAAATCGCTGTTCTGTGACAAAAAATAAATAAATAAATAACCTTAAACTTAAACTAATGTGATATACCAACTCTGAGATTGCACCACACTGAAGGACATAGCAAAGCCCCGAAAACAGCCCACCGATTTTTTTTCCCTGGGAAAAAAATCGATGTGCAGTGGCTTCGCTATTTTTAAATTTCGGACATTGGGGTTCGATATTACAACATTCAAACTTATTGTAGTTCGACGTTGTGATATAGATCCGGGATCAGAGGATGCTTTGTAAGCCTGGCATAGAACTCCTGTCAGCAGTCTGTAGGTTACAAAGTAAAGGGATATGGCTTTGCGATGGTTTGTGTAGGACATATTATTTAAGCCCTATATTCTTTTTGTGATGAACTTCTGTGAATGATCCAGTTTGTTGCACATGCATGGTCAGTTACATACTGAAGGGGGCATTGTACTCAATGACTGGTTTGATGAGGGCCAAATACAGTGAAAAAAAACACTGTTGGATCTAGATGCCATACTGTTGATTATATGTTGCACAACACAGAATGACTGCCTTATTCCTCCTACTCAATGTAGTAGACACATGATGGTCAAAGGCCAGGTTGCTGTCTACATGTGTTTCCAAATCTCTGACCACTGCTGCTACACTTAGGGGTATATTATCAATGTGACAGCTTCTAGGGCTAGCCATCTGTACAAAGGATACTATTATGTATTTCTTGGCATTGAGTTTTAGACTGCGGCTCTGGCACCGGTTATTAGTCTGTGTCAGGCCTTCTTAGAGGGTATTTGTGTATTTGGGGGATTCTATGACTGCTTAATTTGCAATCATATGCAGACTTGGTCAGTCAGAAGCCCTTGATGTTGGTCTTGACTTCAGAGGAAAGGATGCCAAAAAGGGGTGGACTCAACACTGACTCTTGAGAGACACCAATAGTGACTGGCCTCTTTGTGGAGGTAGACTCCCCTATTCGAACTTCTTAGGTCCTATCTGCGAGTAAAATATTTAAAATTATTAGAAGTATTCTGCATATCTGAAATCATACCCAACATTATCGTTATTTATATGAAAATGCTATAGTTTACCTGAACATAGTACCATCTAAGTGGAACTCAATTTGCATCAAAAGAAGTTTGTGATTTTTTTAAGCATCTATTGTGCTGGGAGGACTTATTTCTATTTGCCAACCAGATGTCAATGCAAATAAGTTGATAAAAATTGTAATGTTTAGTATTCCAGGTAAGCGCTTCCATTCCACCTGGGACTTTATCAGAACTGGATGTGGATTTTACACTATTGCTTAAATACAAACTTAAGAACAATCGTGACAACTAAGACCCAATACATAAAACCCATAAATTAAAATACAATTTAAGAATAGCAAAACAACGTCCTACAGTAAGTATTAATAAATTCATAAAATACACTTAGCTGAAAGATAAGTAAAGTTATAATTTGAAAGCAACACCTTTTATCCATCTTTCTAATGGTCCACACATCATTGAGGCCAGCAATGAATTTAAAGCCACGTTAGTAACTACTTTTAAGGGGGTTAAAATTTTTAATTATAGTGATTTATCCCTTGACCAAAGATATTTTGACTTATTCATCAAAGGATTTACTTTTGGGCCTAGGACAAATATTGACCTTGGCAAACTTATTATTAATATTAAACTTTGTTAGAAATTTAAAATTGTCCTTGTTTTATACTTCCAGTGACACAAGGATGTCTACTGAGCCTACTCCATCTCAAAATCTAGCTGGAAAGAATATATTCAATCCTCCCCTTCATCTTTTGTTGTCACTGTTTGAGAAATTTTATACATAAGATATTAGACAACTATTTTCACACCCTTATAGGTTTTGGTCATACAACATGTCTATTGAAGAATCAACATTACCGAAAGAACTTTGTAGCAATAGTAGTATTAGAATTAAGAAACCAGATAAAGGTGGAGGCATTGTTCTTATGGACACTATTGATTTTTCTAGCAGGATGTTTCATGTGCTTAATAATGGAGAACAATATTGTAGAATTTCAAAAAATTAAATTAACATTGTGCACAGGAAAACTGATTTGGTCCGCAAGGACTTGATTATTCAAGGTGCAATAGCTCCATTGCTCCTGTTGAACACCTAATACCTGAAAACCAGGGGCTGTTTGTTGTTGGTCACTCTTGATGTCAACAATCTCTTTACTGTCATTAGCAATGAGTTTGGTTTAATGGCAATAAAAGAGGTTCTGAGTGAAAAAAAGTTTTTGATGTTAAAACTAATATTTTGATTGCAGAAGCCATAAAATTGCTACTTGAGAACAATGCATTCCTTTGTAATGGCATATATTATAGACAGAAACAGGGTGTAGCCAAGGGTACACCCTGTGCAAATTCATATGCCAATTTGGTTTTAGCATATTGGGAGGAGTATAACATTTTTGGAAGAGATCATAAATGGAAGGATGCCCTGTTATACTACATCAGATTTGTTGATGATGTTTTTTGCTGTGGGGACAGGATGAGAGAGAGCTGCTATATTTTATAAAATACCTAGAAAATACAACCAGTTTTTTAAGGTTTTCAACTAGAAGCAATAGTAATTCTATTGACTTTCTGGATATTTGTTTGACGAAAAAATAGTTTGGGAAGTTTGGACATGGCAATTTATAGGAAGGACTGTTGGAGCAATCACTATTTAGACTTTCATAGCATGCACCCCAAACATACTTTTTGCAATATAGTGGTGGGGCAAGGGCACAGGGTATCCCGACTTTGTATGGAGGATGGTACCTTTAATAAAGAACTTGATATCCTTCATAGTTGTATGATGAAGAAGGGCTATACAGAGAGCATAGTAAGTAAGGCTTTGGAAACGTCATGCAAACATAGGAAAGATAAAGCCAGCCCCTGGTTTTCAGGTATTAGGTGTTCATCAGGAGCAATGGGAGGTACATGTTCCACTTATACAAGTAAACCTAGGGTTATGTTGTGGTATAGCAATAATATAAATGGGGTCTGTGACATTATACAACAAAAGTGGAAAATATTAATGAGTGATGATAGGTTGAAAGGAATACTAGACACGGAACCCAAATTTGGTTTTAGGCATAACAGTAATTTAAAATATCTGCTATGCTGTGAACCTGGTCTGAGATTGAAACATGGACCAATATCTAGCAGAATAGGAACATTTTCCTGTAAGCACTGTAAAGCTCATAGGTACAAAGGTAGGTACTAGGCTATCAGCACAAGGGCCTATATAAGCCTAGCCAAAAAGGTTCCCTGGCTTTTGCCACCCAAGAAAATTATTTTTCTGTGCCCCTGTCAAGCAGTGCCACAGAAGTGATCCCTGGGGTGAATTTTCTATTCCTCATCCAGTCGTCAAGATTTTTCTTAAAGAGAGCCAATGAGGAGCTTTGCTTGACATAAATGGGTAGTTTGTTCGAGAGTATGGGAAGTCTCTGGGATAGGAATCTATCCCTCCAGCTTGTTCTGTTTATTGTGGTGACAAGGTTTAGGTCCCTGGAGCATGTGGTTTGGAGAGACTGGGATTTCTTTAAGTGTAGCATGTCCAACAGCTCTGGATTTGACATAGCTTTGTATGTTAGCTTGCCCTTATATCAGTGATAAAAGTTATTTTGTACATCCTGTTACCAGCGAGAGATATGTTTTTAAACTCTATGCTGATTGTCATACAGAAAATGTAGTTTATCTGGCAAAGTGTAAGTCCTGCCCCAGCTTATATGTAGGCAAGACAAATTGTAAGTTGAAAACCAGAATTTTACATAATTTGTCATCTGCAAGGTTAAAGGATGAACGAAATGCTTTATGTCAACATATTTTGACCTTCCCAGATCATGCTTTTTTCTTTATGGCCATTCAAGTTATAGGAGTGAATAAAAGAGGGGGGAGGACATTGTAAATGTCATTGAGTGTAATGAATTAAAGTGGATAATAGAATTAGCAGTGGATCATTTACCTGGTCTGAATACCACTATTCCTTTAAAACCAGCCTTAAAAAATGAGGCAGGTAGTTTACTGAATGTGATTGGCTGTTCATGTGTTAGATGTTGTATAAAACATGACTTTGTTTATGCTTTGAATATTGTCTGAAGAAGGGTTATCCTGAAAGCGCTAACAATGTTTTTAACACAGCTGCATTTTAAATAAAGTGTGTGACAGTCTGCTGGACTACGCTGTTCATTTTTATTATTGTTAACCGTAAGTTGTTTGGAAGAGCAGTGACCTTAAAAGAAGGAAGAGAGTTTTTTTCATTTGTTGGGTATTTTTTTTTTTTTGTGGGAGAATATTTCAAACAAACCAGTAAAGTGGCTATGGGTGCTGCATGTGCTCCTTATATGCTGATGCAGTTATGTGTTACTGGGAGCAGAAGTGTATTTTTAATTCATGATCTGATGTTGTTGCCTTCATTTGCTGTTCAGCCTATGGGTTTCAGATCCGAGCATCAGATCTAACTTGGCCGTATACTAAAGCTGTAGGCTCCAACATCTGAGCTCCATCCATACCTATGATATTCCCCTCCTCAAAATCCTTCAGATCTCGTTTGCCATGTTTAGCTAAGCATCGGATTCCCGACTTTCTGAAGTCCTCAGGGAATTCTTCTGTCAGTGAGTGATACCTTTTAAAAAAAATTCAAGTTTTGTGGTTAGTTCTGCCTCTTCTTAGCCTTCACTCTTCTTTGTACCTCTGTTTTTTCAGGGAAAGAGTTTTTGGGAGGGGGTCTCTTTCCTCCCCTTCCCTACCCCTTCCCTCTCATCTGTTTGAGCTTTTTATATCAATATATTTTTATCGTTACATAATTTTTCCTGTTCCTAGTCTTATTAAAAAAATTTAAAAAATAATAGTAGTTTTCTCTAGTTTTGAGCTTAGTTGTTAAGGCCACTTGCTTGTTGTTGTATTCCATTGCTTTGCTGCTGTTGTTGCCATTATTTTAGCATGGCTGATCCGAAACCCACTGGGTTTAAAAAGTGCAATACTTGTGGGCACAAAATCCCACTTTCTGATGCAATGCTGAGTATGTTGTTTGTTTAGGGGTGGCTCATCTTGATTCCTCATGTACTACATGTGTGGTTTTAACCAACGGGCACTTGTTGACCACTGGAACAAACTCATTCTGAAGAGGCTCCTTCCAAGTTCTTCCTCTTCAGCCACTTCTTCCACTTCAGGGGCTCAACCCCCTACCAAGAAACATAAGGATAGCAAGAGATCCACCAACAGATCTTGCCACTCCTGGGATACTCTCTCTAACATTCTGAGGCCCTAAGAGCTGGCTGCTTCAGCTTCAATAGTTATTCAAGCCCCCCACCCCCTCATTGGAGCCATATTTTTTCCCCTGAGTCTGTGTCTTCTAGACCAAAACCTCCTCTCTCTTGCAGCAGCCTAAGCTCTCTTCCAGGCCTGTTTAGGTGGCTTCTTCTGTTAGGTCCTCCTGTAGCCTCCCTGAAGCCAAGGTGGACAGTATGATGGTAAATTCCTCAAGGTACAAATTCATCTGGGGATCTTGCCTGCTCCATCCCCTCCTGGATCCGTGAACAACATCCCTTCCTTTACTCCTATTCCTCCTTCTCTGATCAGACCCCAGATTTTGGAGTTATTGAGTCCAAGTCTCCCTGGAGCTGAGACATCGGAGCTGACAGGTGCAGTTACCCCAACTCCGACTGTCTCCCTGTATTGCCCGGCTCTGATGGTTTTGGACCCTAGTGATTCTCTGAGCCATAGCTTCAGCACTGGTTCCAAGGGGTTTAGGTTGGCTATGAAATTTTCAGAGCTGTCTCTTCCTCATGAAGCTTCAGCATTTGACAGTTCAGCTCTGACTCCTCACTCAGATCCAGGGGCATTTGGGGCTCACGGAGCTTCCCCATTGACAGCTTCGGCTCTGGCGGGGGTGACAGGGGTGTCCCAATCTCCCTTGGCTTTCAAGGTGGTAGAGAGAGTTCTCTCTGCACCCAGAAGAGCCTTGACTCTGCCTTCTTTGGAATCTGGTTCCCCCCAGCTGCATCTGTGGCTGAGGCATCTACTCTGTCCCTTTCGGGACAGCCTGCCCGGAAGGACTTGCAGCCTTCTTCCCATTTGGAATGCCCAGAGTCTTCCGATACCTCTCTGGAACACCCCACTGAAGAGGTCCCTCAGAAACATACTTGCAAAAGGAGACACCTGGATTCCCATTTGGAATCCCTCACTGAGGACACTGATCTTGATGAAGGAGAAGGGTCCCCAGATCTCTACCCAAGGATGTCTAATTTGGAGACATCATGGAAATTCTCCACCAGAAGGGTGGTTGGTCTTCCAAAAGCCCAAATCAGTGCTTCTGGAAGCCTTTGGGTCAGGCCCATCTACTTCTTGGGTGTCCTCCCCTGTGGACCCTCTTATCAATCTTGTGTCCCACAGGGAATGGAAGGAACAGGACACAGTGGAACCTATCCCTAAGCAGCTGGATAACATGTGTAGTGCCCCTGCTGAATGACCACATTGGACTAAAGGGATTCCTGTCAGTGCCTTAGTGGTTGCAGTTGCCATCGCAGAACTCCACTGTTCATCCCCCTAACAGGGAGTCTAGGGCTCTGGACAGATTCAGAAAGTGGATTTACACTTCAGCAACCTTTGCATTGTGAGTGCTGAACTACCTGGCATGTGTAACCAGGATACAAAGCTACTTGGTCAAGGAACTCTGTAGCTTGGTTCCAGTGTCCATGACTGCTGAGGAACAGAAATCCTATTCCTCAAGAATGACCACCCTCCAGTCTATTTCCAACATGTCTATGAGGTTAATCTCTCATAAAGCAGAGAATGTCTCGGAAACTGCCGGATCAAGCATTATAGTGAGATGCCATGCCTGGATGCATCTGTGTGATTTTTTTGAATCCTATAAGGCGTCATTTGTCAATGCTCCCTTCGATGTATCGACCCTTTTTGGTCCGATGGTTAAAGACACACTCTCTCAAAGTGAAAAGGATGGAAAGACCCTATCTGCCATCAGGATATGCTTCTATAACCCGCAATAATCCTTTTCTAGGAACCAGCACGGAGGTAAGAAGTTATGGTTCTGCAAATCCCAGAGTCCTTTCTAGAATTCACAAGGGGGATCTTTCTCCCAGTGGCAGAGGAGGAAATGGTTATAATAACAGATGCTGCCCTTGCAGTGGAGGGGGGGGGGTCTGACTAATCATGGGTCTTGAGATTCTTTTTTAGACATGCCCAATCAGTGATCCTGAAGGATTTCCTGGCTACTTTACTCTTGAGGCAGTCAGGGGACTTTTATCTCTACACCCAACAGCCTGGGAAGCCATCACACAAGATCATTGGGTGTTAAGATTATATCTAGAGGCTATTCTATACCCTTTTCCCAAAAACCTTCTCCAAGGAAGATCCTCCCTGATGTTCCACCCAATCAGTGGGTGGCTACAGCATTAGAGATTGCAATGCTGCTCTCAAAACGTGTCATCCAAAGTGTCCTCCAGACCAATTTGGATCCAGTTTTTACTCAAGATTCTTTTTAGTGCTTAAAAAGATGGGGACCTCAGACCCATTCTGGATCTTACTTCCCTAAACAAGTCAATTGCCAACTCAAAGTTCCAAATGGTCATGCTACAGTCCATTCTGCCCTTCCTGCAGTAGAATGACTGGATGTGCTCTATAGATCTTCAGGACGCATACTACCACATAAAGATGAACAGGTGCTCCAGAAGGTATGTCCACTTCAGGCTGGGAGCCAATCACTACCACCTCCAAGCACTGTCCTTTGGTAACACCACAGCCCTCAGGGTGTTCAACAAATGTATGGCAGTGGTAGCAGCTCACCTGAGACTGCAAGGATTCCAAGTGTTTTCCTACCTAGACTATTGGTTCCTAACTGCTCCCACCAGGCATTGACTTCTTCAAGCCAAAGAATATCTACTTCAGCTAGCTTTGACCTTGGCCATATCTATCAATCTAAACAAATCTCATCTTGTTCCAGTTCAGGTCATAGATTTTATAGGAGCTCATTTGGACACTCCTTGGTCCCTAGCTCTCCTTAATCCCAACATGATCTCCAGTCTGAGGTCTCATGTCAGACAGATTATGGATACTCCTTCCCAAGCCAGTCTTGTTCTTTGGGCCTTGGGGTCCATGGTGGTGACAATTACTCTGTTTTTTTTGGCCCACCTTCACATGAGAGTGCTTGAATGGAACTTAGCTGTGCCATGGTCACTACTGAGTTACTCCCTGAACTACAGTATCAGGATCTCTCAGGCATGCAAACAGTCTCTCATCTGGTGGATACAATCAGACAATTTTCTCCAAGGGCAGCCTATCATCCTTCCCCATCCCCTGGCCACTGTGACCACAGATGCTTCAGAACTCAGGTGGGGGGCATTGTCTGGGACAGACAGTTCAAGGCACATGGTCCCCCTTAGAGACCAATTTGCATATAAACATTCTGGAGATGAGACTGGTGCATCTTGCATTGCAAGCCCTCCATTCCTCTCTTCCCATCAGAACTATTGCTATTCAGACAGACAACATGTCAGTGGTCTGGTACATCACCAAGTAAGGGGGAACCAGATCTTATCCCTTGTGTCGAGAGGCCATGAGGTTGTGGCAATGGGAGAACTCTTCAAACCCCTTTCTCATAGCAATGCTAATTCTGGGGAAGTCAAACATCCTAGCAGACAAGCTCAGCTGGACCATCCCGATGCCTCACGAGTGGTCTCTAGATCATGCAATGGCAAATATAATCTTCCAGAGATGGGATCAACCTTGCTGTGACCTGTTCACGTCTCCCTTCAACACCAAATGCAGCAAGTTTTTTGCCCTGATCCCTCTGCAGGGGCAGTCACCAGGAGAGGCTCTAGTCCATGCATGGCCCCTCGGTCTACTCTATGCCTTCCCTCCTTTTCTGCTCATTCCCAAATTTCTACAGACTGCACAGAGGTTGAAGTGTCAAGTCATCCTCATTGCCCCCTTTTGGCCCTTTCAAGTGTGGTTCTCCTTTCTTTGGTCTCACCTAGTTTGTCCACCTTGGACTCTGGAGACCTCTCCAGATCTCTTGTCCCACCACTTGGGACACTCCTATCCAGATCTCCTGAACTTGAAAGTAACCACTTGGTTTCTCCACTTCCCCTGATAGCTAAAACTCCTGGGCTTTCCTCCCCAGTCAGATAACTTTGATTGCGGCTCACAAACCGTCCACTAGGAAGATTTACAAAAGTATGTGGAAGAGGTTCTCTACCTGGAATCATCAGAACAATTTAGACCCTTTTCTGCACCAGTGTCAGCAGTTTTGGACTTTCTGGCTCACCTTTTTAATAACGGTGCAAGTTTTTCAACGGTTAAAGTACAACTTGCTGCCATTTCCAATTTTTGTGTAGGGGAGAACTGTTTCTCCCTAGCTTCATCTAAACTATGCAAGGCCTTCCTCAAGGGTACCTTTCTTCTACGTCCTCCTATTAACTATCCAGCACTGTCTTGGGATCTCACTTTAGTTTTTCAGGCTTTGATGTCACCCCCTTTTGAACCTGCAGTGAAAGTAGACTTGAAGTTCCTTTCCTGGAAAACTGTTTTCCTGATAGCTATTACCTCCTCTAAGAGGGTTTCTGAGCTACAGGCTTTGTCTTGCAAACCTTCATGTCTGATTTTTCATAAGGACAGCATTACCTTATGTACTAATCCCTCTTTTTTGCCCAAGGTCATTTCTGAGGCTAACTTAAACCAAGTCATCAATCTTCCAGTTTTCTTTTCAAACTTTCAAAACAAGGGAATGTATCTTCTCCCTATGTAGGATGTGCATAGACAACTACATTTCTATTTGGACAGAACCAAAATACTCAGGAAATCTGACCAGCTTTTCATATCTTTTTCTAAGTACAGATTAAGTAAACCAGCTTCAAGGTTATGCTAGCCCATTGGATTACTAGTTGTATCAAACTTGCTTATTCTTCCAAGGGCATTTCCTTATCTTGTCATATTAAATCCCATTCTACCAGACCTGTTTCTACCTCTTCAGCCTTTTGGTCTAAACTCCCCATTGATGAAATTTGTGCAGCTGCTCCATGGTCCAACCATCATACCTTTATTTCCCATTACAAGCTGGACATTATTTCCAGGTTCATGGCGTCTTTTAGTTCTGTTGTGCTCTGGAATATCCTTCTTTGAGGACCTTCTACATTTTATTTTAGTAGATGGGGACTCTGACCCATAGGTTGAAGAGGAAATGAAGGCAATAACATCAGATATAGAAGTTATGTACTCACCACAACATTCCATCTGTGTTGTTGCCTCTCATTTGCTCTTCAACCTTCCCTTCCTCCATCCCCCTGCCTTTTTCATGGACCTAACAGATGTTGGGAGAAATACTTCTGTTTCCTTTTTGATCTCCTGAAGTAGCCTAGCTAGGTAGATGCTTGTCCTTTCACAAGGAGCATGATTGGTTCTTTTATGTAGATATTGTTTGTGTCCTTTTGATTTGGTGGAAATCACAATTGAATTTATTATGTAAAAGTTGAAAACATTTATGATTGGTCTGATGCAAAGTTTTCTCTGAAACTCTGAAATGTATTGGACGTATGTCTTTTAAAAGTGAAAACAACAGTCCTAGTTTTACAATCTGAAGAAGGCAAATTGCCGAAAGTGCTTATCAGACTTAGGAGGACTGTATCTTATTATTTTATACTCTCTTAACATTGGAATATTATATTCCAATATAATTAATAATGTTAATAATAATAATAATAATAATAATAATAATAATAATAATAATAATAATAATTATAATGTTATATTATCATATTGTTTTAACTTTACTTTATTTTTACTTTTTTGGAATTCCTGCCGTGGCGGATTACCAAAGGTTTTACCTTATTATAGGACATTGGTTTATTTTGCATTTTTAAATTGCATTTTAATTGATGAATGTTATGTATTGGGTCTTAGTTGTCACATGATTGTTCTTAAGTCTGTATTTTAACAATAGTATAAAATAAACATCTAGTTCTGATGAAGTCCCAGATGGGATGAAAACGCTTAACTGGAATACAAAACATTAAAGTTTTTTATCAACTTATTTACATTGACATCTGGTTTATTTGCTTGCTTAAGTCATGGGGCAAGGTCTGCCAATGTAGTTTTTGATTATAGTTGGTTTTACTGACACAGCCCCGTTTTATTTTTTGGTTCTTATTTCTATTTGTCTTATCAGTAATATTGTCCTTTGCAAATGCAACTCACTTCTTTGATGTTTTTATTTCTTTCTTTCTTTTTTTATCATATAATGTTGTTTGAGGTTGTGGCTTTGTACAGTATTAGTAATTAAGCACGAAAATAAACCTTCAGTATGAACCATTGATAAGAGTCTGTAGTTCTGTAGTTCAGCACATAAGCATAGTGGTGATTTTATGATCCCATCATCATTTAAGTGAAGCACTGAACATCATTATTTGTTGTGTCTTTCTGCTTATCCCGGTTAGCGGTCGCCACAGCAGAGCTCCGGTCCACTAATGATTGGCAGTAGATTTTTACATGCCGAGTTGCTGGTCCTGACGCACAACCTTCAACGAAGGTACGCCCATTCACGCATGTCTGCACACAGAAAACGTTCTAGCTGAGAATCGAACAGGACAATGTCTTACTGGGAGGTGACAATGCTACTGCATCACTACCACTGCAGTACACTGAATATCATTATATTTGCCCTAAAATGTTCATCCCTGGGAAAATAGAAACAGCATGTAGTCCAACCTTATGACCTAGCTATATTGTTTCTGTTATGGACCCAACTCTCTGAGCAGAACTGCTTGAGAAATCATCCCATTGAACAAAACTAAGTGTTTTTGCAAGAGGGCAACCCCCCCCCCCCTCCCCACCAACACACATACTTTCCTGAATTTATATATACCAACTTCTTGAAAAAAACACTATGAAACATGAAGAAATTTTCCAAAAGAAAAAAATCACTGCTGACACATACTTAGAAACTACAGTGGAAGCAATTTTCTATAGAAAACTATGATGGAAAAATTCATATTTGATATGTTGTGGTCTGAAAATTAGTTCATCAGTGCAATTAGCATTGGAAGGGCAGTAGAGCTGGCATTTAAATTGCTTCTCCTATGTGTCTTATAGTCTCACTTCATTGAGGCATCAACCAGACAAAATAAATAGGCAGAATTTTTGCCTTGATGAAACAGTTAAAAAAATGTTTGCCAAGGAGGCAACCCCACCCCATTTCCCTTATTTATATATATATATATATATATATATATATATATATATATATATATATATGGATCACCTTCTTCAGATGCCGAAGGCCAAAAAACCCAAAAAACACAAATCACGACACCAAAAGACCGACAACAAAAGGTCCCGACCACACTCCTAACCTCAACCACGCACACCCTACTCCTCTACCCCTACACCTAACTCACCTACCTACCCCTAACACCAAGGTCCGACACTACACCTGCACCCTAACCCCACCCCCCCCCTAACACCCCCCCCCCCCCTCACCCCCCACACCACCACACCATCACCCACCCCTACCCCTAACCCTAAAACACTACCCAACCCACCCCCCCACCCCAGATCCCTCACCACACACACTCACTACCTGCACACCTAACCCTAACTCACTTAACCCACCCCTAAACCTAACTTAACCCAACCCACCCCTAAAGTCCTCAGTCCTCCTCACTACACTTACCTGTCTGCTCTCTCTAACTAAATCCTCACTCTATTCGCACACTTACCTAACGCCATGGCCACATAACTGCATAGATAAAAAAAGAAATTCCTGCACACTGTGAATCATTGGTGGTACTCAAACAGAAGATGAATTAAAGCTGCACCATCAGTGATTTACTATAGGAAAAAAAGATCAGGCAGTTGAAAAATATGGAACAAAAATCATTGTCTCTGAAAACAATCTAAGATGTAAGCTTTTTTTAAAAACATTTAAAGTCTTACCTAACTGATAAATGGCTCTGCTCCTGTATTCCTACAGGTTAACTTCCTTTACCCCTAAATACTCCGTGGTCCAAGACATCTTCAGCTTAACCCATTTAGGAGCTAATGCTAATTATATTACCCCCTACTCAAGTCTGCTGCCTTTTATCTACTTTTTTCTTACCCACCTATCATAGATCTGCCTTATCTGCCTCCCTTCCATCCCTTCATCTATTATTCTCTATCTCCTCTCATTAATTTTCTCTGGGTCAGTCCCCTTTAACTGGTCTGTCTTATAGGTTCACTTAAGCACTAAGTAGTGCCTCCTATTTTACCATATGAACCTTTTAACAATCGCTTGCTATACTTCACACTTTATCCGTATGTTATATCTTTTTTAGCACCTTCTAACTAATTTGCTTGAAGCAATTTTCACTACCTAACATGTTATTCTTACATCTCTTTTTTTTGTCTTTCTGCCAGAATAAGAAGCTGTTAAAGTGATTTTTCATGCCTTCCATTAAGTTCTTAATTTTCTTCTCTGTCTATATGATTCATACAAAATGCATAGTATACTATCCGCTGTATATGTATCACAAAAAATGAAGAAAGTCTTCTTAGAACATCAGAACATGTGTAAATATGTAAATGGAAATGTGTAAATTGGGCGGCACAGTGGTGCAGTGGTTAACATTGTCGCCTGACAGCAAGAGGTTCTCCGGTTCGATTCTCGGCTGGGGTGCCTTCTGTGTGGAGTTTGCATGTTCTCCCTGTGTTCGAGTGGGTTTCCTCCGGGTACTCCGGTTTCCTCCCACATTCCAAAGACATGCATCTGGAGCATTTCTCCCCGGGCCTCCACTGAAAACAGGCTCTGTGGAACCTAGTTGGACATTCCCGGTCAACAAATGTTAAATAAATAAAAAAAAAAAAAATAGACCAGTGTGTGTGTGTGTGTGTGTGTGTGTGTGTGTATATATATATATATATATATATATATATATATATATATATATATATATATATATATATATATATATATATGTGCATCTTGTAACTTGTTTATGTTCCTAATACTGCACAACCTTTATTATAAATGTTTAGAAAGCCAAATATTTATGATTTGTACTTGAAAATCCTGTACAGTTGTTAGACCATAGCTCTCAACCTTCCATCTCCAAAATAAGGAACACTAGCCCTCATAATGTGGAATAAATGGGCAAAATGTGGAACACATACTAATGGCTTACTAACACCGTCAACTAGGAAGGCCATAGGATGGTTAAATATGCCGGTTTTACTTATAAAGAAAATCTTTTAATGAATTAATATGATTCATTTCTATTTACCATGGATTTCACTTAAAAAAAATTCCTAACACTGAATGTGTGACAGAGTCTTTCAATGTGGAACATTGAGGAACTTTGAGTAACATAAACTTTTTAAGACCCCAAATGAGGTACACTTGAGAGGTATGTGTTAAACTAATGTTATGCCCTGCTATAATGCTGCTGTTTATCTGATGTTGCAGTTTTTCTCCCCAGAACTGAGCTGAACATTTTTTTTTTTTTGCAAAACCCAGTTGGACTATCCTAGAAAACAAAAAGCAAATAAATAAATACTAACTAAACAAATAAATAAATACGCAGTACATTTAACAAAGAGCATGAATACCATCCAGATCAAATCAGATAAAGTTTATTATTCTGCCTAAACCTAGGTGCAGCATTTTAACAATTACAAACATTTCAGGGTTATCTTTTCACTTTTGTTAGGCAGGTAAACAGATATCGCAAGTCATATCCTCACTTTTGTTAGGCAGGTAAACAGATATCGCAAGTCATATCCTCACTTTTGTTAGGCAGATAAACAGATATCGCAAGTCATATCCTCACTTTTGTTAGGCAGTTAAACAGATATCGCAAGTCATATCCTCACTTTTGTTAGGCAGTTAAACAGATATCGCAAGTCATATCCTCAATTTTATTAGGCAGTTAAACAGATATTGCAAGTCATATCCTCACTTTTGTTAGGCAGTTAAACAGATATCGCAAGTCATATCCTCACTTTTGTTAGGCAGTTAAACAGATATCGCAAGTCATATCCTCACTTTTGTTAGGCAGTTAAACAGATATCGCAAGTCATATCCTCTACTGACCTTTTCTTTGACAATGTACAACTCACCTTCTGTAATGTCTTGTCAAAGCCTGTTTCATACAATCACATCACTGTCTTTGCAAATTTTGTATGTAACCTTTCCTCAAGTCTTCATCTATCTGTATACATGATCTAAAACACAGAACACAATTGTCCAGTTGTTGACACAACTCCGACTAATAGTAGGGATTTAGCTGCATAATCCTAACTGCAGCATATAAAAACATAGGATCATAGGAGGTTACTAGGCTAACAGCCCTAGAGCTTTTTTTATGCCCAGCCATTCATACCCCAGTTTTCCTAAATATCAGTGCCCAATGGGCTAGAAAGGCATTTGTATATGCCTATGCCTTAGGGCATCTACAAACTGCCCTGTCCATAGGGGACACAGGCAACAAGCCAGGGGTGAATTTGCGATTTTACATCTTTAGTTTACAAACTATCCATCCATAGTTTACAAACAGCTAAAATATGGGTTATGCTAAATAAATACATGACATCACTAAAATATCTCATAAAACTCATAAACTCAAATAAAATACAATAGGTAAAAACAGATCTAAGAATCTGAATATTATCAAATGAACAGATGTCAATTAATGGGCCATCACAGCATGGTTTCATTATCACATGCCCATATCAGAGAAGGGAGTTAGTTCCATGGGAGTTCTGTCAGATAGGCAAAGGACTGCTCACCTGAAATCTCTATGCCGGTTCTAGGAATAACCAACAGCTCTTTATTTGCCAATCTAAGTAGTTTCACTGGGGCATAAAGCAACAGAACCTTCTTCAAATAGACGGGGCTCACTAGAACCAAGAAGGTTAATACTAGAATCTTAATAAATACTGTTTCACAGCACAGGAGGGATGTAACTGTAATGAGGTATGCCAGTTAGAATCCTGGGCATGTACTTTTTGGAAGCCTGCTACAACAAAATTGTCAAATTCGCTACCAACAGTTCCTACAGATCACACCACTGTCTTGCTCTCAAAAAGCTCAACTGGCTAGACCTTCTTCATCTACTACTATATAATCAGCTTACCCTGACACACAAAATTCTGTATCATCCCGAGAAAACCCCCTCACTACGAGACTTGATCTTTCCATACTCTTGTACCAGACATCTACGCTCCAGTAACAAATATGTCTTCAAAGTAACTAAAGATAATAATACAGCAGGCTCATCCCTCTACTCTAGCAATATAGCAAAACACTGGAACAAACTCCCATCCCTCATCACAGCCACAGCTTCTATACTTAAATTTAAAACATCCTTAAAATCACATTTGTTCAGCTCAAGGCTCTGCACATGTGACAGTACAGGCTAATACTAAGACCCTCCCTTCCTACTCTCTCTTTCTCCTTTCATGTGACCATCAATTACATTTTCACCCCACTTCTCTCTTCTCTTTTCTTATATAATTACATCTATCTATGTCCCAACCTTGTTTACCCTTTGACAGCTGCTAAAACGTAAAAGATACTTTATAGTGAAACTAAGATTGCTAATTCCTGAGCCTATTATATACATTTTGTTATATGATAAATATTGTTATTCATCATTTGTACTTGACTGTGTAAACTAAATTGTAAACTATTATTGTTTATGTAAATGTTATTTGTGGAGCTTTTCTCCCCGGGCCTCCGCTGAAAAAGGACTCATGTCCAGTTGGACTTTCCCAATAACCAAATGTAAAACAAATAAATAAACTTCAGTTGGGCATGCTAAAGTGTTCCTCAGAGGACATGGTCAGACAACATCACCGCATGAACCAGCATCACAGCCAGATTTAATACATACAACAAATATTGTCAGTCTTTTCTACGTGTAGCAATAAAATAGTGAAGAAATGGATGGAACCTGAGATGAATTAAAATAGCTTGTATCAACTCCACTTCAGCGTTTTGCCAGGCTGAGTTTCAAATGACCAGCATCCATCTAATGAAAATTAACAGTCTGGAGAAGGAAAATCAGACACATCCTCCTGTGTAAAGCTGAATATCTTCAGCTTAACCATGGCACCATATACCTCTTACATGATCTCTCTCAATGCTGAAATTTACACTGTGAAAAACAAAGGAGTCATGTGGCACCAATCAAGTCAGTGTACCACTCTCAGGGAAATTAACATGGGAAATCTTTTTCAGAGCCCATGCCGAGAGTACAGAGGTAAAAGCACTCCGAAATGGTAAAAAAGGTGATCAGTCCATGACTCCAAATGTCCATAGTGCCAAATGCAGCCAAGAGATCAAGAATATTCAAGACCAAACATAACCAGTGACTCCTCACCATCATCAGGTCATTTACTAACTCATATAAGAGCAGTATTGGGGCTATGTCTTGATCTAAAGCCAAACTGTGCAGGATTCAGTGTCTCAAGAGATGTAATATGGAAATACAGTTACCTAAGACACTCTCTCAGCAGCACAAGTCAAAATAAGTTAGGTTGGAGACGGAGCAGACAATTTCCAGATGTCCTGAGCTAAGAGGTGGTTTCTTGATGCCAGGGGTAATCGAAGCCTCTTGATGAATAAACAGAGGAAAATACTCCGTCTTCAGCCATGACCAGATAATCTGATAAACAACTGCAGCAAGATATTCTAAGCAAACGTTTACTAGCCTGTTTGGTCCAGGATCCAGCATGCAGTGGATAGAACATACAGATGAAGCAACATATGTTGCATCCTCATAATTGTTGTAGCTAAACTCACCCATCATAAATGTTGACAATTTGATGAGCAGACATCAGAATGAACTACAATGGAATCCTGGGGAAAGACTACCTAATGTTGGCAACCTGATCTTCAGAATAACTGAATGGCTTCCCTATGTTGTGGGGATACAAAGACTTTTAGGCAGTCAGACATACTGGGCTGAAAAACATAGCAAGATGACTGAAAGCAGCAGAGATGAGAGAATGAACAATAATTTTATTGTTTTTCTTACTTAAAATTTTTGAATTAGCTCATAATGAGTATCCTAAGTCTGTCTTTGCCTCATTCAGAATTGTAAAGTACCATATCCAACAAACTGCACAACTGAAGGTTACTACTATGTGAAGTTTTCTCCTTAGGCCTCTGCTGAAAATGGGCTCTTAGACCAGTTGGACAACCCTACTCAACAAGTGGAAATAAATAAATAAATAAAATAAGCAGAAAGGGCATATTTTCATAAAATATGGCATATTAATAGAAAAAGAGTGATCTCTCCTTATTCCAGATAAAACATACATAAAGTAGCATAACTACACATTATGTAAATAGCATAATGATAATACATGACCATTAAAAGCAGCTATTGTCCCAGAATTCAGTGGGGCTTGCATTAAATGAATAAATAAATCACTAAATAAATAAATGTACAGCTAAGAGGCATTTGTAGTAACATGCACTTTGAGAAGAAATGTCATGACCAGATATGATATCCAGATCTTAGAAGACTGCTGCATGAATTTTAAAGACAAGCTGCTTTTAATAGTTTATGGAAAAGACACAGCAGATGTTCTTTAATAAGAGAGGTTAATAAACGTTATGCAGCTGGTAATACAACATGGGTACCTTCGGTGCTACTGGAAATAGGGGAAGGGCAATTTGCACTGGGACAACAGCACTAAGAAAGTGATCACATATAATATACATGTGAGACCTTTGAAGAGCGAGAGATATGTCCCGTTGCTCCCAGAAACAAGATCAGATAGAAGAGAAACCAGAAGTGGATAATTCAGATAATACAGTATCGGTAAGCGCACACTGTTTTTGTTAAAGAAAACATGCAGAATAAATGCAAGCTCTGAAAAGGTTCTCTTGAAAGAAGAGTAATATGCAGTCTGTTACCAGGACACCTCCAGTACACACACACACACACACACACACACACACACACACACACACACACACACACACACACACACACACACACACACACACACACGCACATACACAGAGATATATATATAAGAGTATGGAATGCCATGTTATGACCTCCAAATGTAAAAGCATAATTTACTGCAATAAAAACAGAAAGAAGAGCAGACTGAACTAGCAGATCCTTAAAGATCACTGAGTTTTTGAGAAGATAATCACAATAATGTAAAAAATACATTTGTTTCTGCTTTTTATTATTTGCGGGAGCTGAGCAACACGGAAATATTCAACTCTGTCAGTCATATTTTAATCACAGTTTAGTCTTTGCTTCAAGGGCAACATCTTCACACAACAGAAGAAAAGATGAAATAGATCAGAGAAACAGTTCTTACATAATTCTCATGGCTGACCTGATTGCATGTGTTGTGAATGGCCGAATTAACCTTAATGATAGACAACTGATAACATACAAAGACTTCATATCACTGTAAGGTACTTCTCTAAAAAGAAGCAGAAAATAATAAATGAGGGTATAATATGTTAGAGCCTATAAGAAATGAAGAAGGGGTGTTCTGATAATGTTCTTAATCAGTTAGGCTCAGAAGTGAGAGACAGCGAAGACAACCAAAATGATGCTAAAAATAAAGAAAGGGGAGGTATGCGGCTCAAGTCTCTAGTACAGTCTCACTGCATAGTTTATATATGAACCACATACAATGAGAAATAACTAAATGGACTATGTGCATACTAAGACTTGGTGGGGACTTGAACATAGCATCAAATGGCCAGATGGAAAAATGACCAGGAAGGTAGCTCACCTTCCAAAAGTGCTGGATTTAGCAGATTACTGGACATAAATGTAAGACAAATGTATGGATCATAGTTGTCATTCCGCATTCTGTAAGATATGAGGAAATTCAGACTGCATGGTGTTACTGGAGAAGCATGCGAGACTTATAAACATTAGCCAAAACATAATATACAATGGGATAGTTTTACCTCCCTTTAAAGTACAATGCATTCATAGTGGAAGGCAATACCTAGTATTGACACTAAAGGGTTTAGTAGACTGAAACAAAGATCAGTGCTGCTTCTGAAACAGCAGAATAATGTGTTCAGTATTACTATGCTGCTAAGTGGTGAAACTCACACATTTTTAATACAGCCTTTGCAAATTATAATATCCATGTATTACAATGTGTCTACATTAATGCTATAAAAGTTAAACATGTCTCATTCTGCATTTTAAATTATTTCCTATACTTCTAATGTATAAAGCTATATTTACATTAGCATCTAATTGATGTACTGTGAATGCATTGTCACCCTGCTAAAACACATTAGCACAGATAGAAAAGAAATTTAAGTCCTTAACATATATAGTCGTATAACATATAACCAATGCTCAGAACGGACGTCGAGCTGAATTTATTAATAATGGAAAGAGCTCGAGTCCAACTAGTTAATACTAGAAGTAGTCACAGAAATAGACTTCTTAATGTCTCTTCAGACCATAAAAAATGAAACTCAGATGTCTCTTCAGACCGAACAAATTTCCAAAAGGCAATGAAGCAATATTCACGAGATTCCTTCAATAAAAAAGCTTTAATAGGCAAAACAGATAGAACAGGTGAGCGCTTTCGCTAAAATAGCTTTGTCAAACCATTAAAAAATAATACAAAAAGAATTATTTATATATAGAAGTAACAGCTGAATTAAGAATGACCTCATAGTCAATTAAAAAATCACAAGGTACCACTCAATTACAATAATATATATACACTTAAAACAAAAACATTGGAATTCGTAGGCAATTAATTAATCATAATAATAAAGACAAATAGTTTCATTTTGAAAATGTTATAAAATATTATAAAATAAGAATACTTATATATATTAAACATAAAAATATATGACAAATTAATTAAGACTCGAGATCACTTAAAATGCAGTCTTCTATTTCTAAGTACAGGTTTTAAAGGAACCTTATCATTAAGCCCAGGAAAAATGTGGGCTTGTAAACGAATAATCCAATTAATCTCATTTCTCTCTGTATAATTTATAATATTCCCTCCTCTGAGGAGAGGCTGGACTCTGCCCTTCTGAGCTGGGAATTTCTGGTTAAAGGCTTATAGTGCCTGCATATTTGAACTGTTTCTTACTGAAATTGGTACACCTTGTTTGCTGTAGCATAGACTAGATACAAGCCTGCTGAATCCAGCTTTGTTTGTATGCTTGTTGTTTGTTTGCTTGTTATTTCCCTGAAACACTAATTCCACCTAAAATGCGGCTTTTTAGTGCTTCTGTGGATCCCTAGTGATATCTGCATTGCTTACTGTACTTATTTCCTTGTTTCACTTGAAAGAAAGTTACTGTTTGTTGTTTTTGCATTTAAGTTACCTGGCACTTGCTCACTAAGTCAGCACTAAAAAATTAAAAGCACTACACCCTCACAAACTCCCCTTGAGTACCTTGTTCCCCATTGGCCCTTTTTTCAATTATAAAGGAATTCCCAATACTATTCTAGCATGTCCAAAGGTCAGTTGTCAATCTCCTCTCCGGTCCAGCTGGTGAATCTGGGAATCTTGAGGCAATGTTACAACTGCCTCATGTACACAGACAACCCTCTCATCCTCCCAACAAATTCCAACACATGTGAGAGATGCAACCATATAGCCAAACTGGAGGCTAAGCTCTCTCAACTCAGTACTGGCGTAACCAGTCAGGAGGAGAAGGAAACCACACTCACTACAATTCCAGTCTCACATAGACCCACCACGATAGCAAACGAAACACATAAACACACAAAAACATACTCGGAGGCTCCAAATAAAAATCTGCCTAAGCAGCAGAGACCTCCAAAGCAGACACCCAAGCAACCGTTACCCCAAAACAAAACACGTGCAACACATAGCTCACAAAGCCAGTGTGCCGAACAGTCACAGCCCTTAAGGTTAAACAACACACCTGATACACTTATAATAGGTGACTCTATCATCAGGCACACTGACGTCCTGCTCACCAGGCTGAACAAGGAGAAGGTCACGGTGAGCTGCCTGTTGGGCGCTAGGATCCGCCACATAACACAAGCACTCAGGTCACTTCAAGGCAAGTACAAATATGACTCAATCATTGTCCATGCTGGTGTGAATGACCTGAGACGTACCTCCCTGGACTACATGAAGAGAGACATAGAGGAGCTCTCTGAGCATGTAGCCCAGGCTGGTATGACCCTGACCTTGAGTAGCATCTTACCCTCACCAAGAATGATGCCACACTATGAAGACAAGATGATCAATTTCAACAATTGGCTTAAGTATTGGTGTCATTCAAAGGGGATCCAATGCCTGTCAGCCTGGGATGACATGCTCGACAAGCCACGATGCTTCGCTAGGGACGGCTTGCACCTGTCACCCCTGGGCTTTCAGATATTGGCAAAGGCTCTTGCTACCCCCATAGTGCCTTTTTTAGGCAAGGCTCAAAAGACAAACCCACCTCCATAGGTATTACAAGGGATAAGAAACTAAGAGTAATGCTACTCAACGCCAGAAGTCTAAACCTCAAGATGCACGCACTCGAAACTCTCCTTAGCATGGAGAACATCGATATCTGTGCAGTAACAGAAACCTGGTTCAAGGCTCCTGAGAGCACCCCAGCACTACCAGGTTATACCTCATACCATGCTTTTTGGCCCCAAAACTTGGACCGAACCACAAAAGGAGGGGGAGTATCAATATTCGTCAAAGATACCCACACCTCCAGGTTGGTGGCACAGCACGAAGCATCAGGGACTATCCATGTGCAACTAACAGTGGGTAAAACTGCCTTCCAGTTTATAGCCTGCTACAGACCACCCTCCCAAACCCAGGAACCCCACTCGGCCTTCCTGAGAACACTGGAAAATATGAAGGTCTCTCCAAACACCATTATATTGGGTGACTTCAACTACCCAAACATAGACTGGGAGCACTACTCTAGCTCCAACACCCTAGCCCAAAGGTTCCTAGAATTTATAAACTCAAATGCTATGGTACAACTTGTTACCACTCCCACAAGAGGGGAAAACATACTGGACCTGATCATCACCAACATGGGGGCTCTATGCTCCAGACCAGAAGTGTATCCCTCACTGGTAAGATCAGACCACAAACTAAACTCACTGGATATTCACATCCCGACCCCACCCCCTGCCCAGAAAACCACAGTGAAAAACTTCTCTAAAGCAAATTTCACACTCCTCAAAACCGAGGTGGAATCCTTCAAAGCCCCGGGCCTGTGGAAAATACAGCCCAGACCGCAGAATCCTTTATAAACACATTCTATGAACACCTTCAGGAATGCATGGATCATGCAATCCCAAATAAAACCAAGACCCAATCCTCCAAAGGCAGACGTCCTGTCTGGTGGACCCCAGCCATAAACAAACTATACAATAGAAGGAGGAAGCTACTACATGACAGAGCAAAATCCCAAAAAGGGAAGGCATCTCTGATCAGTATTAGCAAAAAACTACGGGCACTCATAAAATTGTCTAAGGCCAGCTTTGAGAGAAAAATTGCACAGGACACTAAGGATAATCACAAGGCTTTCTTTAGTTATGTTAGGAACCTGGGCGGGAATTCCCAGATATGCTCAGAATTAGTCGAAAATGACAAAAAATACACCGAACCCACAGACATTGCCAACATCCTAGCTGACAGGTTCAGCACAACCCCCCCCACCCCACCAAAAGGGCAAATATCTATCCCAGCAGAGTGCTGCCCCCCTGACATCTCAGATGCTCAGGTAAGAGCCGCCCTCTCCAAAGCAAAAAACACAGCATCAATGGGACCAGACGGTGTCCCAGGCTACGTCCTACATGAACTCTAAGAAGAGCTAAACCCAAACATAAAACTACTGTTCAGTCTCAGCCTTACTACAGGATATGTACCCAAAGAGTGGCATACAGCAACAGTGGTCCCTCTCCACAAAGGTGGTGCCTCAACGGATCCTGGAAACTATCGCCCCATAAGCCTGACTAGCTTGGTCTGCAAAGCTATGGAAAGGATCATCATGGACCTCATAAATAAAGATATCGGGGACCTACAGACACTGGATCCTACCCAGTTTGGCTTTGTTAAGGGCAGATCCTGCCTCTTAAACCTGGTCGATTTCTTTGAAACAGTCACCAAGGCCATTGACGAGGGGAAGGTGGTCCACACAGCCTACCTGGACCTCGCAAAAGCCTTTGATACAATACCCCACTCGGGCATTATAGATAAGCTCACCAGCTTAAATATAAACCCCTATGTCACTAGTTGGGTTGCAAACTGGCTCAAGGATAGAACCCACATGGTTAGAATTGCTGGAGCCATGTCAGACTCCAAACCAGTTACAAGTGGCGTCCCACAAGGCTCAGTCTTGGGACCTCTCTTGTTTGGTATATATTTCTCGGTGGTACAGGCCAACACAGAAGGACTGTGGCTGATCAAGTTCACAGATGACTGCAAACTGGGCGCCATAATCGACTCTCCAGCCGACACAAGCTTCCTCTAAAAGGGCCTCATAGAAACAGACAACTGGTGCCAGAGCCATGGCTTCAAGCTAAACGCCAAAAAGTGTATAGTCATCCCCTTTGGCAAAAACAAAGTGCCCACAAATTACCACATAGGTGGTAATCCATTAAGTACAGAAGAAGTAATTAGGGACCTGGGGATCCAAGTTGATAGCAATCTCTCATTTGACAACCACGTGGCCACAGTGGTTAGAAAAACTTTTTATATAGCCCACCTAATCATGAAGGGATTCACATCTAGATCAGGGGAGGTCATTGTGCCTCTTTATTCATCCCTCATCATGCCCATAATTGAGGACAATGCCCCTTTTGGGATGTACCTTACCAGACACCAGCAGCAACTGGAAAGACCTCAAAAGTACCTCAACAAGAGGATCAAAGGGCTTAAACAGATGCCATATGCTGCCCAGTTAAAGAAACTCCAGCTCTACTCAGTGGCATACTGCCTGCTCAGAGGCGATCTGTGCCTGACATATAAAGCCATGTCCAACCTGGAATTAATGGACATGCTGCACCTCAGAAAATCCAAATCCCATTGAGCTACGCGCTCGAGAGACTTGAACCTCAGCACTGAAATAAATAGGACATGCTGGAGGGACAGATTCATAACCCAGAGGCTCCCTTCCCTCTGGAATAAAATCCTAGTCCAGGTTAAGCAGAGTCCCTCATTGACTCTCTTCAAGAGGAATCTTGATGAGTGGATGGGAGATCGTAGGTTTACCCCGGGTATCACTTCTGTGTCACTGTTAGACAGAGGCACAGTATACTAACCTCGAAAAAGGGCATAGCAAAATTAATTTAAAATGGGTGGCGAAAGCCAAACACACTCTGGCTAGGCTTATAAATGCCCTAGGGCAGATAGCCTAGTATGACCTATGAACCTAAATGTAGGGGTATTTACTTGAATAACCATAAAATTAAAGGTATGTGTGGCATCAGTTTCTAAAACATGCTTAGAAAGGACATTGACTGCTGAATGAACGCAAATCTGGTAAAGGTGTTCACGAATCCTGTCCCTAAGCCTTCGGTCGGTTTTACCCACATAGAAGGAGGGACAGGAAGTGCAAGTAGCTAGGTATACAACGTGGTCTGTATTACAGGTGGCATTGACATTAAATATGAACATTCTAGATGTATTTGGATGTATAAACATGTTAGAAGACAGAATACTAGGGCAATAATTACAGCAATGGCAAGGTACAGTCCCAGAAAATGCTCTCTTCTCATAAAATAAGTTAGAATTATGTGGGTAAAACCGACCGAAGGCTTAGGGACAGGATTCGTGAACACCTTTACCAGATTCGTGTTCATTCAGCAGTCAATGCCCTTTCTAAGCATGTTTTAGAAACTGATGCCACACATACCTTTAATTTTATGGTTATTCAAGTAAATACCCCTACATTTAGAGGAGGGAATATTATAAATTATACAGAGAGAAATGAGATTAATTGGATTATTAATTTACAAGCCCACATTTTTCCTGGGCTTAATGATAAGGTTCCTTTAAAACCTGTACTTAGAAATAGAAGACTGCATTTTAAGTGATCTCGAGTCTTAATTAATTTGTCATATATTTTTATGTTTAATATATATAAGTATTTTTATTTTATAATATTTTTATAACATTTGCGAAATGAAACTATTTGTCTTTATTATTATGATTAATTAATTGCCTACGAATTCCAATGTTTTTGTTTTAAGTGTATATATATTATTGTAATTGAGTGGTACCTTGTGATTTTTTAATTGACTATGAGGTCATTCTTAATTCAGCTGTTACTTCTATATATAAGGAATTCTTTTTGTATTATTTTTTAATGGTTTGACAAAGCTATTTTAGCGAAAGCGCTCACCTGTTCTATCTGTTTTGCCTATTAAAGCTTTTTTATTGATGGAATCTCGTGGATATTGTTTCATTGCCTTTTGGAAATTTGTTCGGTCTGAAGAGACATCTGAGTTTCATTTTTTATGGTCTGAAGAGACATTAAGAAGTCTATTTCTGTGACTACTTCTAGTATTAACTAGTTGGACTTGAGCTCTTTCCATTATTAATTAATTCAGCTCGACGCCCGTTCTGAGCATTGGTTATATGTTATACGACTTTGTTTTTTATTCTTTATTTGCTCAGAATCGAGTTTTTTATGTGGTAGTGCTGATTACTTCTTTTATTCTTAACATACGTAGTTTTAAAAAATAATCATACTGTATAATAGTAATCCTAAATGACAAAGTTGTGGGCAGTTCATTATTTTATGGGCAGTGTAATCACTTAAGCTGTATCCTAGTGATTAAAAACTTCCCCCTTCACAACAGGCAAAATATAAATTACCCATTATCTACCTTGAAGTATTGCTTAAATATATCCTTGCCTGACCATACAATGGAACTTAAAATTGGATTCAATAAATCTGTACGTGGTACATTTGGCTTAGAAATAGAAGACAGTGAAGTGCCCTGTTCCCATTATTGTTTGTAATTAATATATATATATATATATATATATATATATATATATATATATATATATATATATATATATATATATACAAACCTTATAGTAAATTCTGCACTGAAAGGGAAAGCAGACAGAAACAAATAAAACACAAACCATATTATCCTTCTCCAAAATTGCACTTAGTGTACTGAAGTGCAATCCTGGAGTTGATATATTTAAGTAGCAGGGGGTGTGGGGAGGGGCGCAGTCACCCACATGGGGGGTGCAGGGTGGATTGCCCCCCTGCGTATAGTTAAAGTTTGTTTCTGTATGTACTTGTGCTGCAGTATAGTAAGTGTTGGTATCCTGTGTGCTTTCAATATTCTGAACTTTCGAGATTTTGGTCACAGGACTTTGGGCTTTCAGGATTCTGTAGCACTCCTGTGTGTGTGTGTGTGTGTGTGTGTGTGTGTGTATATATATATATATATATATATATATATATATATATATATATATATATATATATATATATATATATATATGTGTATTACTGGTTACTTTATCACTCATTTGGACAGAATTTATGTGAAGAGGTCAAAAGAGCAAACAGACAATGTGGGATGTAAACTGCATTTTGTTGGGGCAGTCTGGTCTATTGACTCTTTTCAGCCACAACCTGAGCTCAATGAACAGCAAATAAAATCATTTTACAGCATAAAATCAATACATAGTTTGTCAAGATTTACAATCCATAAGGAGGGCATAATATAGCTTAAAAATGCAACATGCAGACCTAAGTTATCACAGAAGAGAAGCAAATACAGAAGGATTATTTATTTATTTATTTATTTGACATTTTTAACCAGGTTAGAACATCTGAGCCATATGGCCCATTTTCAATGGAGAACCGAGGAGAGAAGCTCCAACATTACAGAAACAATTACATACTAGACATTATAACAACAATGACAATAAACATTTAAAAATGAAAAAAAATACATACTAGATATTAAATTTCGAAAAAAATACATATCGTAAAAACAATGAGAATAAAAATCCGCATGCAGAAAAGAATAAAACTAATAAACCAAAGTATAAAGACTATACCACCAGTGGAGAAAATCCATGGCTAATAGAAGAAAGAAGAGTGCAATGCAATATACCAACAGTGAAGAAATACAAGTGTGACAGAAAAAAATGTGCAAATAACAGGAGCAAACAGATGTGAAGATTTTAAAAATACTTAATAAATGTACAGATAGGAGTAAGTGGTGATAGTAATTGACCTATCTTTTCCACTGTAGCATATAATATGTATAGAAAAATTCAGCAGATTAGGCAATAGATTCTAAAAAGCAGAAGACAGGTGGAAAGAAAAAAGGAACTGGAGATGGAATTTAAGAGGATTATGACAGGGGCAGGATTTTGAGTTCAGAAAGTAATTCTTGACTTCAGTTTTGAAACAACTGGTACTAGTAATGCTACGTATGTTAGGTGGGAGCTGATTCCAAGCTAGGGACACTGAGTGTTTGCAGAGGAGTTTGCCAATTTTTTGTTTGATTTTTAGATGTCAAGAAGGTGCTGGTCAAAGCTATGAAGTGAGCAAGCAGGGTTGTAAGGGGATACTATGGCAGAAAGAGAGGGACATCCAAAGGGTTTGTTAAGCAGGGAGTGTGTGAGCTGTAATTGGGAAAGTAGTAAGAGTTGGGGGAATTTGAGCCATTAAACTTGTTTCAGGGCAAGACCATGATGTGATTTATCTGGTTTGCTACAGGTGAATCTAGCTATATTGTTGTACGTTTGTTCAAGTTTGGTGAGTACAGATGACTGGAGGTGGGTAAGGATAGGGGAGGCATAGAGGAGACATGGTAGGAGAAAGGCTTGGGCTAGGGTCGTTTGGAGTTGGGAGCAAGATTTTTTTTTTATTTCTGTAGAGAAGACTCAGTTTTTGATTAGTTTTTTGATACAGTGTTGTATATGGATGTTGAATTTAGGCTCATCATCAATTATCATACCAAGTAACTTAGTGCGAGGTTCTGATTTGATGAGGGTGGTATCCAGAGAAGAAATGGTAAAGGTGGAGATATGGTGGGAGAGAAATTTGGGAAGGAATAATAGGAGCTTAGTATTTTTAGGGTTAAGTTTAAGTTGGTGGTCTGTGAGCTATTTTTCCATGGATGAGAAAGAGTTTTGAGTGATGGAAAGAAGGTTAGTGATGTTGTCAGCACAAGAGATAAAAGTAGAGTCATCAGCTTATTGTATAAGGGAGGAAAGGTGCAGGAGGAGAAAAGTTGATTGGTGAAGATGTTGAATAGATACACAAGATTAGCACGAACTGTTGAAAACACAAAAAGCGAAGGAGCAAACACCAAACTGCTTTAACTACTTGACCAAATTTATTGTAAGTGCTTTCGGAAAACCAAATAGCTTTCCTTCTTCAGACAAACTTCATTTAAAAATCAACCCTATATATACTTTAACCTGATAGCATAATAATCAACTTAATTGCAATTAAATATTTAAAGCAACATATCATCTATAATGAACTTTAAAAAGCAATACAATAACCATTATATAAATATAAAAATAAAAATAAAAATATTATATTTACATTTATAAGCGCAACCATAACAGCCCTACTTGGATATATAAATTTTAAACTAATATAAATAATTTTTCATGTTACTATCTTCTTAGTGCAATATATTTTAACACACAACGAATAGATGTGTATTCATTGAGACCAGGAAATAAATATGCTGCAGTTCTAATCTGCCAGAAAAGTTTTTCATTTTCTAACATTATTTGCCAAGGTCCTACTCTAATGTCATCATTTATATGCTTCAAAACCATAAATTTAAAGTTATGATCAGAGTGTTCACCAATATGTCGTGCTAGAGCATTTGTTAGATCTTTTTTGGAAATGGCATATGTGTGTTCATAAATACGCTGTTTTAACTTTCGCTCCGTCTTACCAATATAGAAAGCTGCACATTTTTGGCACTTTGCCACATAAACCACTGATTTGGTATCACAATTAAAATTCCCAATAATTTTATAAATCCTATCATTTATGGTAACATTAGCCCCAACATTAATTAAACTACATTGGCGACAAGCACCACATTTTGTCATCCCACAACATTTTTTATTTGTATTTTTGTTATATCCCTTACTTTCTAGCAGTGTTTTCAAATTAATACTATGCCTATATGTTATTTTGGGTTTTGGCCCAAACTTGTTGAGTAGCTCTTTATCCTCTAAGATTAACGCCCAGTTTTTATATAAGATATTTCTAATAAGTACATGATCTAAATTAAAAGTACATAAAAAACTGGTTCTAAATTCTGAGGTATTAACATTATTTGCTACTATTCTGCAATTATCAGGCACAGTATAATAATCTCCACTTTGAACAGATAAAATCGGTTTAAAATTACCAATTTCACGTTTATGCATAACCTCAGATCTAACCTCACCAATCAAAGAGTCAGGATAACCTCTGTTGGTAAACATGGAGGACAAGTTGTTACATTCATCAATAAAATCACCTATATCAGTTGTCATCCTAGCTGCTCTTACCATCTGCCCTTTAACTATTGCTTTTTTCTGATGGTAAGGGTGACGACTGCTAAAGTGCAAAAAAGCATTTGAATATGTCGGTTTCCTATATATGACACTTTTATATCTACAGTTGGAACTATCTTTCTGTAGCATAATGTCAAGAAAATTAATCTTAGAATGTTGAATATCATATGTAAATTCAAGAAATTCTGTTAACTCGGAAATTCTAGAAATAAATGTAGTGACAGCTTCCATTGAACCTTTCCATAATATGAATATGTCATCCTGATATCTAGTATACCAGGCGACATTGGTTTTAAATGATGGTTCTTTAAAAAGTAATGAATTTTCCCAGTGTGCCATGATGCAATTCGCAAAGGCACCACCACATGGAGAACCCATGGCGACACCTGAGGTTTGCAAGTAAATGTTCCCATCAAACGCTAGAAAATTATAAGTCAATACTAATTCTAGTAAAGTTTCAACCAGATAAATGATGTCATCGCTAACTTTCCTAATTAGCAAGAATTCCCTAATCCATTCTAATCCTAATTTTTGTGGTATGACCGTATACAGGTCTCTTACATCAATTGTAAGAAAAAAATAGGATTATAGGGAATGCCATTAATATTATGTAGGAAACTCCATGAATCCTTACAGATCTGTGGTTCATGTCCAATGAAAGGTTTAAGAACACTATCTATGTATTTAGCACACGCATAGGTAATTGACCCCCTCCCGTCCACAATTGATCTGAACGGAGGGTCATCCACAGATTTATGAATTTTTGGTGTGCCAAAAAATGCTGGTAATTTAGGGGCAGAAATGGTCAAGTATCTATATAGGTCAATATCTATAAACCTTTCTAAGAAGAGGTCTTCCAAAACACCCCTAATCTTATAATATGCAATATTGACCTCATTGATACTTGACAGCCTATAAGACTCAGTATTAAGTTGTTCCATCATTTTCGTCACATATACATGTTGGTCCATAAAGACCAATCCCCCACCCTTATCAGGTTTCATAACCCTGATATTGCATTCACCCAACACTTTAATCAAATCACGTTGATCTTTACTAATATTAAGGTTATTATATTTTTGTTTGGATTTGTTATTATCTAATGCTCTGAAATCCATCTCACAAAGTTTTTCAAAGCACCGTAAGCAATCATGTAAGGGTGGATTAAATAGGCTAGCTAATCTAAAGGAACTAGTAAGAGTTGATCCTTCCCCTAGAAGTGCTTTCAAATTCAACTTATGTACATATAATTATAAGTCAACTATGGTTTTAACACAATCAAAGTGAGTATCAGGCACAAAGGAGAGACCTTTCGACAAAAAGTCAACTAGTTCTTGATCAATATTAAAACAAGTATAATTGTATATTTTAAAGTCACCCTTTGTACTTGAAAAAATAACAGGAGAATTAAAAACATAAGTTATCTCCTCCTCTGGTTGTGTGTGTTCATCGAATTGGGTTGATTCCTGTTCGATCTCAAGTTCCTTTGTTGACCGTTCTGCCCCTGGGGAAAACCCTGTTTCTTGTTTAAATTTGTAGAATTATTCCCCTTATTGTTGCTGTTTTTCTTAACATTATTGGTGTTCGTATAATTGACGCCATCATTTGTATTACGTTGATTATTGTGGTCATCGTTATGCAGAGCTTCTTCTACATTATCTCCCACATCTTCAAATTGGTCATCGACTAAATCATTGTCATCCCCTAAGGCTTTATTAGTGGATGCTGTGTTACCCCCCGTATGTGTCTGCACAACAGAGGGTGGACGAGGGTATGCTCTATTCGTGGCATACTGTTGTACATCTCTCATGATTTTTTTCTTCTTGTTATTTAAAAGTTTAGCCATAGTTGCTTCAATGCTGGTAAAAATACGAATATAGTCGTATTTATACCTATTAAAATCTAAGTTACCTTTAATGGAATGTTCAAGCAATTCTAGCTCATTCTTGAGCTCATCCACTTGATGTTTATACTGTCCAACTAACAAGTCAATAAATTCGAACCCTTGTTTGTCGAACAGCAAAAGCAGTTGTTGATGAAAGTGTGACCCTTCCACTAAACCCACAGGAAATCGCCATTGCCTTAGCCCTTTTGGTACAATTTTCTTAGCTAAGCATTCCTCAAAGTAAGCGATTTCCAGTTGTAATTTTTTGCATCTAAAAAGTTTACCATCAAAGTCATTAATGAGCAAGGCAATGTTACTAACAGTTTCTTCCTGTTGCTCTAAAGAATCACCAGTAACTTTGAGTTTAAAAAAATTACTGTTATTCAAGAAGCTTAAAATGCTTGGTGCAGAATCATTACCAACATTTAATGGGCAGTTACCTTGAGACGCCGTTTCATCTTGTTGCGACCTAGTCCTCTGTCCAGCCGGAACTTCTGAGAACCCAACAGAATTGTCATTAGCACTGGCATTAGCAGACTGATGTATGGTACCATTTCTTTGTTTAGGAACTGTCCCTGTAACTTGTTGCGCACCTAGAGATGATGTATAATTAGTAATGGTAGCATTCCCTGAACTGAAAGCATTAGCGTTATTATCCAAATGCTCTAAACGTTGAGTCAAGTGCTCCACATGACCCATAAGCACTTGAATGAGGGCTGTAAGGTTGCCGTCAGCATTCGCTTCCTCAGCATTAAAAGGATTAGGTGTCTTAGATCCATGAGATATCGCAGATCCGCCATTCGGCTCAGTTTGTGAAAACATAGAGTTTTGTGGTGATGCTCCATCTCCGCTTGACATACAAACGACTAACTACACAAGATTAGCACGAACTGTTGAAAACACAAAAAGCGAAGGAGCAAGCACCAAACTGATTTAACTACTTGACCAAATTTATTGTAAGTGCTTTCGGAAAACCAAATAGCTTTCCTTCTTCAGACAAACTTCATTTAAAAATCAACCCTATATATACTTTAACCTGATAGATGTTGAATAGGAGAGGGCTGTGGACTGAAGTGTGAGGGATGCCAGTCTGGATAAGTAAGAAAGGGGATCAGGTAGATTGTCATCTGACAGACTGGAGCCTGTTTTGTTTAAGAGATAGCTTGAGAACCAGTGAATAGTAGAGGGGGAGAGGTTTGGATCTGTTAGTTTAGCAATAAGCTTGGTATGGGAGACAATATCAAAAGCTTTAGAGAGGTCAAGGAAGAGGCAGGATACAAGAAGATTTTTGTCACTGGCTTAAGCAACAGTGTGAATGAAGGACTGGAGGGCAGTGAAGGTGCTATGGTTAGGCCTAAAGCCATGTTGGGTAGGGGACAGAAGATTTTCATTGAATAGGTAAGTAAGAAACTGGTTATGAATACATTTTTCAAGGATTTTGGATAGTGGAGATAGGATGGCTATGGGTCTGTAGTTGGATAGACTTGTGGGCTTACCTCCTTTGTGTAGTGGAATGGTGTAGAAAGATTTTCAGATATTGGAGACAGCGGATTCTTGGATATATCTCTTTATTAGGATTGAGACTAGATAGGCTATAGATTGAGCTGAGTTTACAAAAGAGAGGGGAGGTTATCAGCAGATTGAGAAGAAGGTTTTAATTTTAGTAACAAGGGACTTTATACATGCAGTGGAGATGGGGTTAAGAGAGAAAGGGATGGCGTTGCTTGTACTGTGTATGGTGCGAGAGAGGTTATGACTCTGGTAGGATTGTGTTAATTTTTGAATTTATTCAATGAAATGGGTATTAAGTAAGGTGTCAGTTTCTAGGGGAGAATTATTTGGTTAGGGGCTAGGGGTGGTAAGTTCACCAGGATGCAATTGATGGTGTGACACTGCCAACCCAGCTATCTGGAATTTTGTAAATAATTATATGTCATTTGTGAATATTGATATGATTTATACAGAACTGTATGTTATGTACTGAACTTCAAGAATGTAACCACAGCATACCCTGCTGAAACATAGAAGATTAACTTACAAAATGTCAAGAAAATAAGTTGAAATTAAATGCTTTATGATGTGCTATAAAAGTTAGTTTCAATACAGCAAGCAGACACAATGTCTAGAGCTAGACGTTTTTCTATTGTCTGAAAAGAAAAGTAATTACTAGGTTTAAAATGTAAAGTGTTTGACTGCTTTATAACTTTCTAGCAGCTACACAGTTCTGAGTAAACATCTGAGAGGCACCCAGCATTACTGCAGCACAGGTTAAAGCTGCATTGTTCAAGGCCAAGAATACAGCTTCCATGGGACCCAACAATATCCCTGGCTGTGTTCTACATTAATTACAAAGTGAACTAGCACCACATCTGTGTGCCCTGTTCACTCACAGCCTCATCTCAGGCTCTGTCCCAACCGAATGGTGCACTGCTACAGTCATCCCCCTCCATAAAGGAGGAGCGACTACAGACCCTGGAAATTATTACCTCATTAGCCTGATGAGTCTGATATGTAAGGCTATGGAGCACATTCATCATAGACCTAATTAACAAGGATATAGGGAATCTCCAAAGTCTAGATCCCACGCAATTTGGTTTTGTGAAAGGTAGATTATACCTGCTCAAACTTGACTTCTTTGAGTCAGTCACCCTAGCTGTGGATTAGGGTAAGGCAGTTCATACAGCCTACCTCAATCTGGCCAAGGCCTTTGATACCATTCCTCACTCAGGAATTATTGATAAACTCACCAAACTAGGCATCAACCCCTATATCATTAAGTGGGTTGCAAATTGGCTCACAGATAGAACCCACAGTGTGAAAGTAGTGGACTGCAAGTCAGACTGACAACCAGTCACGAGTGGAGTCCCACAGGGATTGGTCCTGGGTCATCTTCTGTTTGGCATCTACTTCTCAGAAGTCCAGGCCAACACAGAGGTACTCTGGCTGACCAAATTCACAGAAAACTGCAAGCTGGGAGCCATTATTAACTCCCCAAGTGATGCAGACATCCTACAGAAAGGCCTCACTGAGACCAATGACTGATGTCGAAACCATGGCTTTAAGCTTAATGCCAAAAAATGCATCATCATCCCCTTTGGGAAAAACTCAATTCCCACTAATTACCACAATTATGGGAGGCCACTGAACACTGAAGGCATTATAAGAGATCTGGGGACACAGGTTGACAGCAACCTCTCCTTTGACCACCACATTGCCACTGTGGTCAGAAAGTCCTTCTATGTGGCACATCTCATTACTAAGGGTTTTGCATCTAGGAAGAATGAGGTCATCATCTCTTTCTACTCTTCCCTCATTAGGCCAATCATCGAGTATAATGCCCCATTTGGCATGTGCCTCACTAGACACAAGCAACAGCTGGAGAGGCTGCAAAAGTACCTCATGAAGAGGATCCTAGGCCTTAAATACATGTCCTACATGGACAGACTCAAAAAAACTCCTATCATCTACTAAGAGGCAACCTCTGCTTGACTTACAAATCTATGTCTGACCCAGCTATGTTAGAAATGCTACATCTAAAGAAATCCCATTCCCTCCTCACCACATGCTCCAGAGACCTCAACCTCATTACCACAATCAACAGAACATGCTGGAGGGACAGGTTCATAACCCAGAGACTGCCCATGCTGTGGAATAGACTTCCCATACATATCAAGCACAGCACCTCACTGGCCCTCTTTAAGCGAAATCTTGATGAGTAGGTGGGAAACATAAAGTTCACCCCAGGGATCACTCCAGTGGCTCTACTTGATAGAGGCACTGGTAACTAACGTTGGGCAGCACAATGCCAGGGCACTTCTATGGGTTAGTCTTTTAAAGGCTCCAGGCCCATTAGCCTAATCCATACCTATGAACCTATGAACCTATGAACATAGATATGTTAAAATTCTTAGTTTCTGCTTTAGCCTGGGAACTGAAGTCAAGTGACAAAGAGTAATGTCATCCAAGCTGACCCAGCAGTAATGTTTGATATTAATTTGAGAACTCTCTCAGAGAGAGCCAGTGCATTTTGTATTTTGTCTTTGATCTGGAAACATCCACTCATCATCATTATCATGATCTGCACTTGTTGTAATTAAGATTCATGGCATAGTATCTCTTTTAGATATAGATAGAAATACAGTATAGATTAGGTTAGATATTTTCTGTATTTATTTGAGACTGCCCTGCAATGTTATTTTAAAATATTTCCTGTGATTTTAAACACTGAACTAAATGTGTCAATTGACTGAGTATTGTCTTGTTCTTTTATTATTTATTATTAAATATATTTAAACCTATCTTTGTGGCTGATTTTTGTGAGACATATTTAAACTCTTGTAGTACTTGCTTATGTATTTGGTGGCACTGTATAGGCCACTCCTAAATAGCCTTGCAAGACTTGGTCAAAACTACCATTTGGATAATAGTAACATTACACAGTAGGATTGGACACCTTTTTTAAGGGCCTTAGAGTAGCTGATAAAAAGTGGTTGGTGGCAGTGATAACTACCTTATAGTCTAAGCAGAAGGGGGCATAACTAGTAAACCTGTGCTAGCCTTTCCCATGTGTGTGTGTGTGTGTGTGTGTGTGTGTGTGTGTGTGTGTGTGTGTGTGTGTGTGTGTGTGTGTGTGTGTGTGTTTGTATATAAATCAAATCTCAAAGTGTGTGTGTGTGTGTGTGCGTGTGTGTGTGTGTGTGTGTGTGTGTGTGTGTGTGTGTGTGTCAGCTACTTGGGCAGGAACACAAAGCACTGGTTAGACAGAGAGGGTGCTGGAGGTTTTGGCTTGACCAATCAGCTGAGATCTCAACCCTATAGTTGTGCCAGTGGGGAGTCTTTTTGGGGATCTTGAGAAAGAGGGAGAAACCAGCCCCATACTGACTGTGGTCTCTGTGTGCTCTTGAGGGAAATTGTACTTTATTGTGTGTGTACTTGTCATCCTCCCATTGTGTGCATCCCTCACTGTTGCCAGTGGTGAGGATTGAGGCTCATTGATTACTGGGCCAATACAAGGGCATCACAGATGGTGTGCCAGAATTTTTTAAGGTTAGAATTTTGTGAGAACTGGTAGTTTTTCTTGTCTTTATTGATCTGTTTTTTTTTTTATATAGATTTCGTAGTTCTTTATATTTTTGGAAGAATGTTGTAGATTTAGTTTGTAGCCATTTTTTCCAATACTTGTCCCTTTTTTTCATGAGATTGAGGGTGTCTAGTGAGCCAAAGTGAGTAATTTGTTTTGATTCTAATACATCTTTAAGGAGCTTAATAGTTAAGGATATCAAGAAATGTGCAATTAAATTGTAGAACTGTGTCATTGAGGGGGAGGAGCTTCAGGTGGGACCAGTTAATAGAAGCAAGACAATTATTAAAGGTTTCAGAGTTAAAGGAAGAAAGGTTGTGACACTCTCTAAAATGGTGGGATTTAGGTATTTGAAGCGAGTATCACTGTACCTGAGTAGGGAGGTGGTTACTAAGGGAGTCGGGTAGGGTACTAGGGTTATGATATAGGGTAGAATCAGAAGTAAGAATCTAGTCTAAGGTGGAACACTTTGTATTGTTGTGTTGTAGCGGGTAGAAGTTGTGATAAGTTGATGAAAGTCATGGAGGTTGATGTATAGGGTAGGAGACGTAGTAGATAATGTTTGCCAATCAATATTCACGTCACCAAGCAGTAAGGTCTTGTAAGGGATATTTAGAGAGATTCAGACTAGGATTTAATTATTTATTTTACATTTGTTTACAGGGATAGTCCAACTGGATACATGTTCATTTTCAGCGGAGGCCCGGGGAGAAAAGCTCCACATCGTCAAACATACAAAAGGTTAAAAGGTTACATGAGAAGTTAGAAAACAATTAGAATATATAAAACAAGTGGTAATATACCTTATGTACACTGGTTTAGAAGTGTTCCCTAGTAGGGACTCACAGTTCTCATGGACAGACACAGTTACAAGTAAGATTGTAACTCACAGTTAGTCCCTAGTAGGGACTCACAGTTCTCATGGACAGATGCAATTACAAGTAAGATTGGATACATAGCATGATGATGTAGTTAGATGTTATGATAATTACTGATTATGCTATGATAATTACTGATTATGCTATTGTTCTATAACTTAAATAGGTTCGAGGATGGGAATATTGTTTCCAGGTGGAATATATATAGATGCAATGGCAATTTTTTTAGGGGGTTAAGGTGACATTTTAGAAGTAGTAGTTCAGCTGGGTGAAAATTAGGCTGAGATATTGGCAGGAGGGATAGGTTGAGGTGTTCAGAGTACATAATTGCAACGCTTCTGCCTTTTTTGGTAGTTCTGTCTAAACGATATACGTTGTAGTGGGGGTGGTAATATTTCAGTATTAGAGATGTGTGGTTTTAACCATGTTTCAGATAGGACTAAGATATGAGGGGAGTAGTGGGTGAAGCAGGAGTGCAGCTTGGTAATTTTCTTATGTAGACTCTGTATGTTGATTGCATAGATAGAGAAATGTTTAGTAAGTCTGGTATTAATAGTACTTGGGATAGAAGGGCCAGGGTTGTGGTGGACGTCGCTGTCTAATGGTATATTGTTTGAGAGTGGAGTTGGTTTTGTAGTATGAAGGCAGAGACTATACGGTTTGTATTTAGGTTTCAGGGATGTAGTAGAGAGAGTGAACATTTTCAGTTTATGGTATTGAGTATAGGAGGAGCTGATGAGAGAGGGACAGATTAGAAAGGGCAGGGAGGGTTCCTTGTCGAGTAAAGGATAAGAGTAAGTTGGAGATGTACGTGAGTGATTAGGTTTTATATGATAGGAGGTAAGAAATAGGCAGAGGGGGGCATTATGTGCATGTGAGACATTAGGAGAAAGGTAAATGTTCAGAGGTATAAATGTAGGAAGGCGAGGTGGCTTGTTAGGGTAGAGGGAGTGAGACGTAAGCAAAAATGTGCTATAAGTCAGCAGTGAAAGCTGAGGCTAAATGTAGGCACTGTAGGGGGGGGTGGAGAGTAATGAAGGGGGGTGAAGGATGTGAAAGAGGAGTGGTTAGAGGTTAGACAGGACTGTTCAAATTGGGTTATTAGGAGGAATGGGATGGGTTGGAAACACATGAGGGATGAGTGGTAAGAGGTTATCAGGAACAACTAGGACTGGATAATTAGGAGGTATGGGATTATTTAGTAAGAAGATAATAATTAGTAGACTGTCTATAAATATATATTACAAAACATAAATAATGCACTTATTTATTATAAATGTATTTCACAACATGTTGTTGACTTTCTTTACTTCAGCCTACAATGTTGTATGCGCCTGCCAAGGTAAGAGAGATCAACCACTGTCATGGTAACAGTGGCACTGAGATTCTATCAGAAGATGGACTTTCAGTGCATACTTAAATTGTTTAGTGGTTCCTTGATTTTTAACTCCAGTAGGCAAATGGTTCGAAGTGGACGATCCCAATTTAGAAAAGGCTTTTTCTCCAACAGTAGTTTTTTTTTTTTTTAATGGAGGATGAATCAAGCTAAGACTGCCACCTTGGGAACTTCTTAGGTCATTGCTGCTTTCCAGCATATTAACTTTACATTTAAGTGGTGGTCAATAACATTGCTTTAGGGTCTTGAATATAATAATACTCAGGAATGGTATTACGCTGTTGGTCACAGATAGCCAAACTATATTTTCAAGCATTTTTTAGTGGTTTGTAAACAGGGTCTGCTAAAATCATGAATCTACAGATCTTATTTTCTGCCCCTTTAGTTCCACTAGTATTGTTATCTGAATGCAGCACCAGAAAAGAGAGACTATATTCAAGTATTGCTAAAAGAATATTTTAACTCTAGCTAATCTGGCAGTGGCTGACAGAAGATGGTTGATTTTTGTAGCAGAGTTTTAGCTGGGTTAGTACTTTAGTAGTGATCACATCTGTGTGCATGCAGCAGAGGAGAGGAATGGGTCGAATGTCAGACATAAGCATTTCTGTTTATTGATGTTAGGAATCATATTCCCTTTGTGGTCTTATATTAGTAAGGGAGGAATAGTAGAAACGTTTCTTCTGCAGTGATGACCATAACATTAGTCTTCTTAGGGTTGATTGGCAGCTTCTTGATGGAGAACCTGGTAGGGGAGCTGGTTGAAGTTGTATTGTCATTTGCATTGTAGATCTGTCTTTTTTTTTTACTGGAGTCCAGTAAGAAAACGTTATCTGCATACAACACTCTTTTAAGATCTGGAAATTCAAGAGGGAGGTCATTAACCAAGAGAAAGAAAGACGTGGTCCAAGTATATATCCTTGGGGTACACCTTTGTTAAGAGTGTAATATAGAGGAGGAGGAGTTACTATAATAAAAGTGGAAGCTTCAGTCCTTAAGATAGCTTTGAAATCACTGAATTATGTTCTCACCAAAATGTAATCTTTTAAGTTTGTCGAGAAGCAAATCACTGCTGACAGTTTCAAAAGCCTTTGTGATATTGACAAAAAGCCTGGCTGTAATTAGGCCTTCATTTATGGTGCAGTAAATATTATCTGATGCAGTTATAATGGCTGTAAATCTTACCTGCTGCTGTTATTATGACTGCAAATATGCTAAAGCTATTATAAAAATAACATGTTGGGTATCACAGAAAAGACTATAACTGTTAATGTGGTTTAACAGTTGTAGAGGGAGAAGTTTTCCAAATGGATTTTGTGACAGGACTATGAAAAGAAATGGGCCTGTCATCTTTTAATTTTCTTTGAAATAAAATATGGAGACATGATTGCAAGCCTAACCTCTATGATGAACAAGACTAGTTATTTACATAGAAAATGGATCCCTGGGGTTCTGAAGGGGTTACTACAAACAAGAAGCCCTCCTACAAGTGACCAGCTCTTGTAGTAAGCCTTTCTGCTTCAAAGACCACCCTACCACAGCAACTTTCCATGAGTGGAAAATTTTGCATGGAGGGGCAGTCTCAGCAGCTGTGCTGCAGGATAATGATGCAATCCAGGGAGGTGGTTAATGCAAATTAGCCATGTGTTCTCCCCCAGAAATGCTTGCTGCAAATGATTTACACTGACAGGCAATTCAGAGGATTACTCATCATCATCATCCCCTTTTTTCCTATTTTCTACTTTGGGTTGAGGTATCATGTCAACTGCCGCCATCTCTCTCTCTTTATTCAATGCCACTCTCCTGCCTTCTTCAACACTCATGCCTGACTGTTGCAGGTCTTCTCTCACATAATCCATCCACTTCTTTGCTGGATGCCCTCATTCCTCTTGCCTTCTTCCTGTCTGTCCCAAATGTTCTTCACCAGATTGTCTTCTGCTTTTCTGCACGTGTCCAAACCACCATAATCTGTTCTCTTTGATCTTTTCTCCAACTGGCACTACTTTGGCTGCTGCTCTGATGTCCTCATTCTTTGTCTGTCCCACAGTGTGCATCCTACCACCCTTCTCAGGCACTTCATCTCCATCATCTGTAACTTTTTCAGCTGCTCTGCCTTTACTGCCCAGGTTCCTGTACCATGCAGTAGTACTGGTCGCACCACTGCCTTGTTCACCTTACCTTTCGGATTTTTTTGGCATTCTTCTTTCATATACTACACATGACAAGCTATATCAGTTGGCTGTGGCCCCTCTGATTCTAGCTTTGACCTCTTCACTCAGACTTCCCTTCTCCTCAACCACCCTCCCAGATACTTGATGCTGTTAACCTGTTCCACTATTTCCCCCTTCCATCTCAATTCTCAGCGTTTTCTGATTTCCCCATTTGCTGCCATTACAACTGTCTTATCTTTACTTAGTTTCATCCCATGTGCCTTCAGTTTTGCATTCCATTTCCATAGGCATTGCTAAAGTTCTTGTTCAGAGTCTATCTGTAATGCCATATCATCTGCATATTGCAACAACAACTTTGTTGATCTGTTCCTTATAACCTATTTGCTAATGTAGTCCATCACCAGTTTGAACAGCAGTGGCCTTATAGCTGAACCCTGGTGTACAACCACTCATAGGTTCATAGGTAGGTACTAGGCTATCGGCCTAAGGGCCTATGTAAGCCTAGCCAACAAGGTTCCCTGGCTTATGCCACCCAAGAAAGTTATTTTCCTGTGCCACTGTTGAGCAGAGACACAGAAGTGATCCCCGGGGTGTATTTCCTATTTTCCATCCACTCATCAAGATTTTTCTTGAAGAGTGCTAATGAAGAACTTTGCTTGACATAGATGGGTAGCCTGTTCCAGAGTATGGGAAGTCTCTGGGACAGGAATCTATCCCTCCAGCATGTCCTGTTTATTGTGGTGACAAGGTTTAGGTCCCTAGAGCATGTAGCTCAGAGGGATTGGGATTTCTTTAGGTGTAGCATGTCCAACAGCTCTGGGTTTGACATAGCTTTATATGTTAGGCAGAGATCACCTCGGAGTAGGTGATATGCTATGGAGTAAAGCTGGAGTTTTCTGAGGCAGCCATTGGGAATCCCTCTTTGAGATTGAGCACTCTTCATAATTTAGTCATTGGGTCCTTGTACATAGTTTGCACTAATTCTGCCAATGTTTCTGGGACTTTGAACCACCACAGGACTGACCAAATCAGCTTTCTTGGGACCTTGTCATATGTGTTCTCAAAGGCTAGGAATGCCCAGTTGGACTCTTTCCTCATCTCTAACTTCTTCTCAGCAATCTGTCTCACTGCAAAAACTGGGTCAGTTGTGCTGCATCCTTATCTGAATCTGAACTGCTCATCTCCCATTTTACTTTCTACTACTCTGCGTATTCATTTCTTAGTCACTCTCAACAAAACTTTCATACAATGTGATGGGAGTCTGATACCTCTGTACTGCCCACAGTTGTGAATGTCCTCTTTGTTATTGAACACTGGCATTAGCATGCTTATTCTCCAGTCATCTGGGATATCTATTTGTCTCCATATTGCTATGAGTACCCTCAGGAGCCATTTCTCTCCTATCTCACCAAATATTTTTATCATATCTGCTGTGACCTCATCTGAGCCAGATGCTTTCCTTGACTTAATTTTCCTTAGTGCTGTTCTTACTTCTTCTGTGGTGGGCTCCTCCTCTTCTTTCATCATAGACTGTGTGTGGGGCAGTACAGCTTCCTTGGGGTTTTCTTCATTCATAAGCTGCTGGAAGAACTCCTTCCACCTCACTTTGATGTCCTGTGGACTAGTGAGCAAGTTGTCGTTGGCATCACTTATGAAGGGAGTCTGACTATCTTCTGAGGATTACTCATCTACATAAATGAGCACAGTTTGCCATGTTAATTAACATGGCCAAAGGACAGCAATCATTGTTCTTCTTTTGGCTTTTCCCAGATAGGGGTCGCCACAGCAGAACTCCAATCAGCTGATTGGCAGTAGGTTTTTTAAGGGTGACGAGTGCCAGCTCGATGCCAAACCTTCAGCGAAGGCACACCCATTCTATGCATGTCTTTCAAACGCCACTCGACCGCGGGGAGGACATGCAGACTCCACACAGAAGATGCTCCAGACGAGAACTGAACAGGAGAACCTCTTGCTGTGAGGCAACAATGCTACCACTGCACCACCACGGTAAAGGACAGTAATCATTCATTCATGTAAATATGAGAGACTGGGTTGCTGGTAAGTTTATCAAATTTCAGTGGAGAGGCAGTATTGGGAGTGAGTGACTGTGCAGATGGTAGTGTGTGTGCATGTCTACTGGTGTATGAATGACTGGGATGACTGGGCATATGTGTGTGTGTGTCTATATGTGTGTGTGTTTACAAATGTCTGCATACATGTGGGAGAGTGAATGAGGGAGGTGCCTATGCCAATGTAATGCATGGGCCGCCAGTGGTAATTATTGTAAAAAAGTGCTTGATAACACTGGCAGTAATTACTGGTGATTCAGAGGCATGCACATTAGCCAATAATGAGGATGTCCTCATTGTGCCTAAAGCTGTCTCTGAATCACATTTTCCATGATCATGTACACTGGACCTACTTGAAATAAGCAGTCTATGTAGCCACAGTAGAGTTCTTAGAATCCCAGTCAGTGATTTCTGTTATGTAGCATAGACTTTATCTATTTCATCAATCAAGTTACAGATGGGAATATTTTTTATCCATGACTTAGAACTTCATGGATGTAAATATTCTGGACTTTGTACAGAATCAGGAATGAATAATGTTTGCAAAACAATTATGACAAGATGGATTTAAACCTCATTCCACTCATATTGACATTTTATTCATTTATATATTAATTGATGATATTACTGTAAACAAACAAAGGAAACAAAAGCTGAAGAAAGAAGTGCATATATGCCACCATTAACAATTAATGAAAGCACCATGTGTTTTTGCAGTGCATAGTTTGATAAAATACATTTAGTGTCAAATACAAACTTTCATAGTGTTGTAATAATATACAAAGTTAAAAGGTTTCAAAAAAGAGTAAAGAACAGATTCAAACTCCATATCAGTACATGAAGTACATTGGACTCAGCCTTCAGACTTTAATACACAGCAATATAATCCATTTCTGCTGGCAAAAACATTGTGACACACAGGCAGCAGAAAAACAATGACAGTGTATTAAATGAAAAAGCACTTATCACATGTTATGGCATAGACTCATGCAAGACCAACTGCTACTAAGAAAATGGAACCAAGAAACCAAGATTTACAATACTGACAAAGAAAATGAAACAAGCAAGTTGAGTCTGTAATAAAAGTAATGGAGAAATGTGTTCTCAAAACGTGTTTTAAACGAGTAAAGAATCCCATGCAGAGAAAGATGCGCAAATTATGCAGTTCTAGAGAGGAGGCCAAAATGAGCTGGTCTTTAGACATTCAAATGCTTTTAGCAAGATAAGCGTGGCAAAGTAAAAAGGAAATCTTTTAAGTTCGCTAAATATATTTGTGACAGCAGGAAGCCATGGGGGTGGACACTCTCTGCATCCTTTAAGAAGAGCATTTTCAGAAAACTTCAAAGACAACAGCACCACTAATGTCTTACTTTCAGTACTTTCCCTGCTATAAGAAATATATATGTTCTCTTCACACTGTACAAATTCCAGAATATTTACATCCATGAAGTTCTGTGTCATGGATAAAGAAGATTCCTTCTGAATAACACTTCCTACCCAGTTGATTAATGAATATAATAATAAATAGATAATCAAAGGCACAGTCCAGCTCAGTGATATAATTTGAAATGTTTGTCTTTTGGCTTTTCCCGGTTAGCGGTCGCCACAGCGGAACTCCGGTCCGCTAATGGTTGGCAGTAGATTTTAACGAACGTCGAGGTGCCAGCTCAATGTTCAACCTTCAACGAAGGCACGCCCATTTACGCATGTCTTTCAAACGCCCAGCCAACCGTGGGGAGGACATGCAGACTCCACACAGAAGGCACTCCCCACACTCCAGCCGAGAATCGAACGGGAGAACCTCTTGCTGTGAGGCAACAACGCTACCGCTGCACCACCACAGAAGATAGAGTGATATCATTTGAAATATATTAATTTAAATAAATTATGGTATGGGATCAGCAACATTTCAGTTGCATTTAGGCTTTAGCAAAAGAAACAACAGTAAAAGAATTTTCTTTAAATGGTTTGGCCATCATTTTATTCAGACTATCTAAGTACATTTTAAATCCTTCATATAACTATTTTTTTCTGATACTATTTCCTTCTTTCTCAGTCAAGGTTTATTAGTAATAATATGCATGCACCTGATTAGAAATTCCTTTTGACAAGCCCACCAGTTTTAGTGGCATTCTTTCCCAGGTACGTACAATTGTCTGTAACACATAGGTTCATAGGTAGGTACTAGGCTATCGGCCCTAGGGCCTGTACAAGCCTAGCCAAAAAGGTACCCTGGCTTTCCCCACCCAAGAAAATTATTTTCCTGTGCCCCTGTCGAGCAGAGCCACAGAGGTGATCCCCAGGATGAATTTCCTTTTTCCCATCCAATCATCAAGATTTTTCTTGAAGAGTGCTAATGAGGAGATTTGTTTGATATAGATAGGTAGTTTGTTCCAGAGTATGGGAAGTCTCTGGGACAGGAATCTATCCCTCCAGCATGTTCTGTTTATTGTGGTGACAAGGTTTAGGTCCCTAGAGCGTGTAGCTCAGAGGGATTGGGATTTCTTTAAGTGGAGCATGTCCAATAGCACTGGGTTTGACATAACTTTGTATATTAGGCAGAGATCGCCTCTGAGTAGGCGATATGCGACAGAGTAAAGCTGGAGTTTTTTGAGACGGTCTGCGTAGGGCATCTGTTTGAGGCCAGTAATTCTCTTTGTGAGGTATTTCTGCGGCCTTTCCAGTTGTTGTAGATGTCTTGTGAGGTACATACCAAAAGGGGCATGGTACTCTATAATGGGTCTAATGAGTGACGAGTAGAGAGGAACAATGACCTCTTTTTTCCTGGATGAGAAACCTTTTGTGATGAGGTGTGCCACGTAGAAAGATTTCCTGACTACTGTGACGATGTGATTATCAAAGGAGAAACTACTGTCCACCTGTGTCCCAAGGTCTCTTATCACGCCTGCGGTGTTAAGTAGACTACCACCTATGTGGTAGCTCATGGGTACAGAGTTTTTACCAAAGGGGATGACAATGTACTTTTTTCTCACTGAGCTTGAGGCCATGGCTTTGACACCAGGCGTCTGTCTCAGTGAGGCCCTTTTGTAGGATGTCCACATCGTTAGGAGTTTCAATTATGGCTCCTAGTTTGCAATCATCTGCGAACTTCATTAGCCAAAGACCTTCTGTGTTTGTTTATACTTCAGAAAAGTAGATACCAAACAGGAGAGGACCCAGGACTGAACCCTGTGGTACTCCACTTGTCACATAGTAAACCTTGGCCATAAATTAATCCGAAATAAATATAACAGAAGGCATGGTACTTGTAATATGCAATATTCTGATATAAACATCTGCTCTGGCCAGTGTTCTGAAACTACACCCGTGCATAGGGGATTAGCAAAAATGTATATTTTGTACTCAGAGTGACGTAATGTCGCTCTCACCATCCGACCATCATTTTAAAAAATATACTTAACCTTCAAAATATTGACCGTGTATACATAAGAAAGGATAGATTGTTTTCATCTGTTACCACTTATAACCAGAGATTAATGATGTATATAGCTTTATACTGTAAACACCAGTTTAACCAGTTCTAAATTCATGTGCCCTGTGAGTAATAACGCTTCCAAGAAATAATCAGAAAATTCTACTCATTTAAGTACACTCTCTATGCCTATTTATACCCTTGACCGCACCGTACTCATTGTCCAGCTGACGAGCTCTCATCAGAAAAGCAAACCAGTTTCTCTCGGTTATTTCTGTCTAATCTTTTCACAGCTGCAAGGTCTACGAAAGTATTTGCTTTCCTCCCTTGGTGTTACCGCCACCCAGTGGCCAGTTGTCTTCAATTGTCCTTCCTGTTAAGATTGGAGCAGAAAGTATCTGTAGAATTTTTTTTGAGGTCTTGTCATATCTGGATAAAGTTTTCTGCCTTGCTTCCACTGAGCGCAGGCATAGGGACCAGTTCTCAGTGAAATGTTAACTAGGTAATCAGAAAAATGATGAATGAGTAAACTTTCTGCTGATTTTTTTCCCTAGTATCTTAACTTTACCGCTAGTAGCTCTGATTTTTTTCTAGTGTTTCCTCACACGCACGCACAATGTTGATTCCCCACTGATTTTTTGTATTTTTCTTTTTTTTGTATCTTGTTTCGTTATTGATTTAACTAATCGTGTGTTTTAATTTACACACTTTCCCGCAGTCCTCTTCTGAACTCCATTATTGCAGGCATGGCCATTTCCCTACACCGCAACCAAATTATTATTATTTTTAATTTTTCCCAAAATATAAAGATAATTAGCATTTAGCAAACTAAATGGAAATTAGTTCAGCAACAAACTTCCAGGCTCCGACAAGATGCACTCTTCTACTGTTGTAACAGTAGTACGCAGTTTGCAGATGTCATATCTGCCTCTTAGCTGGTTTACCCAATTCAATTACCGAGTGTGGTGATGATTGGGTACATTCTCTTTAGACCCTGAGTATATTGGGTATCCAGATTATTCCCATATCCCAAAGTCATGCCTTTAGGTAAACAGCGTGCAAATATTTATTTATTTGAATTGTTCACCGGGGTAGAGCACGTGCGGTAGGCGGATGAATAACTGTGCGTATATCCTGAGAAGGGACAGGTTCCTGTTAGTTATCTGCTTTGTGCGCCCGCGGTGTACAGAATGAGCTTCAGCACCACTCGGACCGTGAACAGCTCCCGGCTATTAACATAAACTAACTCCAAGCAAAGGTGTAGCCAGGCATACTCTTTGTGCTTTACTGCGTACATTTTTTTCTGAACACCGTATAAACAGCTTTTTTCAGTCATATGTCTACAACTATCATAAATTAATGCTTTTAACAACAGGTGCAATGCTGCTAATTTAAAAACATTTTCAATAGTTTTAGGGGCACAAGTGAACATGTTACGTATTGTTTATTAAGTGCTGGGGCAGCATTTTTGATAGATGTGCCCATTTTAAGTGATAGGTGTGTGTGTGCGTGTGTGTGTTGGCGAAAGGGGTAGCACTAAGAGCTTGTGAGTACGAAATGGGATTTGCTTGCTACAGCCCTGACTCCAAGTACCTCCGAGTACAAGGACTGTTTCTACCTACAGCAGTTTCGAAATCATGCTTCTCAAATGTACAGAATTTTACAGAATGTCCCTGATTTTACCTCATACTTTTTCATTATTCCTCTTATTGTTTATTTCTGATAAATCTATGACGAATACAATCAGTCAGTAAGAACAGACATTAGAGTTGTATATTTATTCTCTAAGCCCTAGGTGTGCGTGTGTGTGCCTTCTGTGGAAGGTTGAGCGCCGGGCTGGCAACTCGACACCGTAAAATTCCACTGTCAGTCATGAGCGGACAGGTGATCCGCTGTGGCGACCTCTAACTGGGAAAAGCCGAAAGAAGAAGAAGAAAAAGATTGTTCAGGGAAGGTATTGGAGTGTTAACTAGCAGACATAAATGTCATCTTGGAACAAGATAAGTTAATGCACTGTAGTTGGCGCACATTGCCAGGAATGCAGGCTTTCATAGCCTCAGACTTATTTTATAAATTAATCAGCAGCAACTTTTCCAGTATATATTGTGATAACTTTCTCCAAGGTAAGCAGTTCACAAGGCTTCTAACTTTTTCCTGAGGCCAAAACTTTCCCACTAGGGAGATGTGTCTTGTCCCTGCAATTTATGCTTCAAAGACAAATGAATATGCTGAAGGACCTCCATATATATGTGCATGTCTTAATGCTTGTGTATGTGTATATGTTTGTGTGTGTGTGTGTCTATACACACACACACACACACACACACACACACACACACACACACATTTTATACACACACACACCCACACACACACACACACATATATATATATATATATATATATATATATATATATATATATATAATAAAAACTGCAAGGAAAACCCCTGCCAAGCTAAAGTTTTCACTGTGTAATACCTTAAACTTCATGTAAACAATGGGATATATGTGAATGACCCCTTAAGGACATCAAGTGTTTCATTTACATAGCTTCTGAATGTCCATGACTTTTTTACTTTTTAAGACTTTATGGTTACATTCAGGCCAGTAAAGCCAACTCCCACTAGCTGTGCATGTCCACCCCTTAATGGGATTATTTGCATCTATCCTATAGGCCTCCATTACAGCAGGTTTAAGGTATCACACAGTGAAAACTCTAGCTTAGCCTTTTTTTTTTTTTTTTGTGGTTTTCACTGAATGGTTTGTCTGTGTGTCCTTTTATCCTTTTTAATGCTTTGGTATGGATGCTAATTGGGATTTTATATATTTTATATATATATATATATATATATATATATATATATATATATATACACACACATACACAAAATGTTGTAATTAAGGTTTAAGAATGTAAACCCTCAGGCAATAATGTTACAAAGTAGTATAGGTATGTTAATTTTTTCATATTCTGTGTGTTTAGTGTTACTGAATCCAAATCCAAGCAAAATCAGATTTATTTTGAGATAAGGAAGAGCAAGCTAGAAAAATGGGAATTTCTGAATGTTCACCTAGACAAGAAATACAGACCTTAGGAATGAATGAGATGTTAAGAGCTTGGATTTTCACCTTAAGATGAGTCATAATTTGTTGTAGGTTAGTACACAGAGACTACTATTTAATCTCAGGCATGGTTCCAAAAGCTTGCAAAGTGATCTTAAACCACATAAAGATCTATTTTCTGTCTTATTTGTATTCCCAATCTATCATGTAGAGTTTAGCTGCTTTAAACAAGACTGTCTTTGTTTCTACTCCTTAATAATTCTAACCTTCCTACTGATGCAGTCGTATCCATTCCTCCATCCATCCATCCATCCATCTATCCATTCAGCCAACCAGCCACAGCACTCTATTTTTATGTGCTTTATCCATTTCAATGTTATGGGAAGCCAGACTATCCCAACAAGCAGTGGACATGAGTCAGGGATGGCACACCAGTCAATCACACACTCACAAGCACAAAGCTTACACATTTAGGGGCAATTTTCAACATTTTGAATTCAACTACCTATGCTTTTGTTATGTGGGAGGAAATTGGAATTCCTTGTAAGGATTCATGTAGACACAGGGAGAGCATGCAAACTCCACACCGAAGATAACCCAGCCAGGAGCCAAACTTGAGAACTAAACACTATGAAGCAGCAGAGCAAACTGCTGCATTGTTGTGCCACCCTCCCTCTATTTCGACAAATAAAACTGTATCCTTTTTTTTTCCTTTCACAAATTAACAAATTTATCATCATCATCATCAGCCCCCTTTTTCCCATTTTTTCTACATGGGGTCAGGGTATTTTTTTAACTGTCACCAGCTCTCTCAATTCAGTGCCCCACTCCTGCCTTCTTCAACATTCATGCCTGACTGTCGCCGATCTTCTTTCACACAATCCATCAACCTCTTTGTTGGATGTCTTCGCTTCCTCTTACCTTCTTCCTGTCTGTCCCAAATCTTCCTCACCAGATTGTCTTCTGCTTTTCTGCACATGTCCAAACCACCATAATCTGTTCTCTTTGATCTTTTCTGCAATTGGCGCTACTTTGGCTTCTGATCTGATGTCCTCATTTCTTCTTCTGTCCCACAGTGTGCATCCTACCACCCTTCACAGGCACTTCATTTCCATCACCTCTAGCTTCTTCAACTGTTCTGCCTTTACTGCACAGGTTTCACTACCATACAGTAGTACTGGGCGCACCACTATCTTGTACATCTTACTTTTCAGCTTCTTTGGCATTCTTCTGTCATAGACAACACCTGACATTCTATGCCATTTGGCTGCAGCCCCTCTGATTCTAGCTTTGACCTCTTCATTCAGACTACCCTTCTCCTCAACCATCCCTCCCAGATACTTGAAGCTGTTTACCTGTTCCACTATCTTCCCTTCTATCTCTATTCTCAGCTTCTTCTGATTTCCCCAATTTGCTGCCATTACCACTGTCTTATCTATACTTAGCTTCATCCCATGTGTCTTCAGATTTGCATTCCATTCCCTTATCCTTTGCTGAAGTTCTTGCTCAGAGTCTGCCTGTAATGCCACATCATCTGCATACAGTAGCTTTGTTGATCTGTCCCCTCCAACCTGTTTGCTAATATAGTCCATCACCAGCACAAACAGCAGTGGGCTCAGAGCTGAACCCTGGTGTACACCCACTCTCACTGGGATCCCCTCTGTGAGGCCGAACACTGTTCGTACTTGAGTCATTGGATCCTTGCACATAGCCTGCACTAATTCTACCAATGTTTCTGGGACTTCAAAACACCGCCGTACTGCCCAGATCAGCTTTCTTCGGACCTTGTCATATGCTTTCTCCAAGTCTAGGAATGCCCAGTTGGACTCTCTCCTCATCTCTAGCTTCTTCTCAAGTAATTGTCTCACTACAAACATCGGGTGAATTGTGCTGCATCCAGATCTGTATTTGAACTGCTCATCTCCCATCTAACATTCTACTGCTCTGCATATCCATTTATCAATCACCCTCTCCAGAACTTTCATGCTATGTGATAGGAGTCTGATGCCTCTGTACTGCCAACAGCTGTGGATGTCCCCTTTGCTCTTGTACATTGGCATGAGTATGCTCATTCTCCAGTCATCTGGAATACACCTTTCACTCCACACTGCTATTAGTACCCTCTGGAGCCATTTCTCCCCAGCATCTTTATCAAACTTATGGCTAAATTTATTTTATTTCAGTTTGTCAGGAACAATGTGAAAAATATATTTCTTGCTGTGCATGCATATCCACAGGAGTTCCACCATGACGAAAGCAGTTTTTCTGATTATAAGGAAAGGAGATTGGGTTGGCCTGGTGGGACACAGTTAAGATATCTCTCCAGGTTGCTACTGGCTCAGGTTCAAGAATGAAATATGGTGGCAAATGCCAGTCAGAATGGCACGAAAAAATTAGGTACCACTGGACCTACAGTAATTCCTTAAGGAAAACAGGTGGAACAGCAGTCACAAAGCCCAGCACCCAATAGTAAGGGTATTAGCTAATATTCAGAGTTTGTGTTTGCACACACGTTGCACCTTAACAGTGTTCAGAGTAAATTGTGAAGTATACACTGCAGACAGAAAGGCCAACCCTCTTGGGAAGAAATAGCATTCGTATGTTTCACAGTAGATAAGCTGGAATTTATTTATTTAAACATTTGTTAAATGGGTAGGCACACTGGTCCAAGGACCTTTTTCTCATGTGACTGGACCAAAATGGATTACAATGATTATAAAAAATGGAATATATAAAGAGTAAAATTAAATACAATTAAGTTTAACAAATCATAAGCAGAAGTTGCATATCTCTGAAGGAAAAGTACAGTCCAGCAAAATTTGCAGAATACATCAGTACTTGTATACAGTCAGAATGTACGCACTAACAGTGAACTGCTAAGAGCTATAAACATGGTCCAGTCAGTAGGCTTTCAGTAGAGGTGATTGAGGAGAAAGCACATTACTGTATTAAGCTATTGGGTATAACAGATTATGACAGTAGAAGTGGTTAGTATTATAAATGAAGAAAGGAGTATTTACTTGATGCAGAGAGACTGTTAGCATAATTGATTGTTTAACAGTATTTACTGAGATTGGGTAAAGAGTGGTCACCATTGTGTTTGCATACATTTTGCACCTTCACGGTGATCAGAATGAAGATGAATATTCAGCAGTCAGTAAGGCTATGCTGCCTGGGTAAAACCAATGCAGCATGTTTCACAGAAATGGTTTACATCATTAATCATGCACCCCTCTGTCTTCTGTATTGTTACCAGAAATATACAAAGGGGGTCTAATTTAATATGTAAATAAAATTATGAAGTGATATTATCAACCACACACATTCTCTAGTAAGACAGTGAAACCTTCATATTATACAGATGTAATCTTCTTCCTGATTAACTAAATCCTTTCAGTGGAATGATTACCTAGTACTTATAGAACTAGGTTTTATGATTTCCTTAATGTTATTCCCTACTATAAACACAGGGTCAAGTGTTGTTTTGGGAATTCTTGAACAAATAGCCAGACAAAGCACTTTATACAGTATCCAGGATCATTGCCTATCATTTTAATTCTACCTTCTCTCCCGACCTCATTCAGTTGCTTTCCTGTACTGATTACAAAACTTGTTCATTGAACCTTACTTCTAGTAATGAATCTCTAGTCCTTACTTTTCCTCTCAGCATGGTCCATATAAGGGAAGTACCAGCCTGATTTAACCAACATATTTTAATAATATTTTTTCAGATGATACTATGTTGTGTATCATTACTCATCAGTGTTAGTAAATACTTTATAGACTGAAGAAAAGTGGTCTGTGATGAATAATGATGTTTGTTTGTGTCTTTTGGCCTTTCCCGGTTAGGGGTCGCCACAGCGGAACTCCGGTCCGCTAATGATTGGCAGTAGAGTTTTACATGCTGGCTTGCCGTGCCTAACGCACAACCTTCAATGAAGGAACGCTCATTCATGCATGTCGCCACACAGAAGACACTCTAACGGAGAATCGAACGGGCAACGTCTAACTGTGAGGTGACAACGCTACCGCAGCACCATCACCGCAGTCCACAGTGTGTTAATTAAAGATTCAGTGTGACAACTAACCATGCAGTGTGATAACTAATGGTGCAATGTAACTAATGATTCAGTGAGACAACTAATGATATAACATGTTAACCAATGATACAATGTGTTAACTAATGGTGCAGTGTGATAACTAATGGCACAATGTACTGACTCATTATGTAATATGTTAACTAATAATGCAGTGTGGCAGCTAATGATTTATTGTGTCAAGTAATGTTGCAATGTGATAACTAATGGTGCAATGTGATTAATGGCACAATGTGCTCACTCATATGTTAACTAATAATGCAGTTTGGCACCTAATGATCCATTGTGTCAACTAATGTTGCATTGTGATAAATAATGATACAATGCATTGACTGATGATGCAGTGTGACATCTAATACAACTAATGATGCAATGTGTTAATTAATGATTCAGTGTAACAGCTAATGGTGTAATGTGTTAACCAATGATGCAGTGTAATAACTAATGATTCAATGTGTTAAACAAATGGTGCAGTGTAACCAATAATGATGCAATTGGTTAAGTAATGATTAAATGTGTTCACTAATGATAAAATGTGATGACTAGCAATGTAATGTGGTAACTAATGATTCAATGTGACAACTAATGACTCATGTAGAATAATTTTCTTTCCATGTCTTTAGCACTTGCACAAATTCTAGTATTAAAATTGATAAGTTAATTTGCCCCATTTTCAAGATTTTTAGGTGGGAATATTGGCGGTTAAAACATGAATGTATAATCTTTTAGGTCAGAGCACATGGCTTTGTTGTACAGTTACTTTTCTAGTTGTAAATGCACCAATCTTTCCAACTACTGACAGTGGTACCCCCCAGTCTTATCCTCTACTGTAGCCCATTCCAAAAAAGTTTGACTGCCTGAATAGTGTTTCAAAAAAATCCCACAATCCCTTTACTTCAGCATTTCATCTAAATACCACAGCATCTGCAGTGGAGTGTCTGCTGAGTTCCTTTCGATTTTTCATCCCAAAAACTTATTTTTCTGAACATGCAGCTTTTCCTGTTTCTTATCTTAAACAAATCATTTCCTATAAACCTTTTAGATACCAATTATTTGCAGATCACAGAGAATACAGCGTATTCTAATGTTGTGTATGACTTTTCATCTGTGAACCACAAAAACTGACAGATCCCCCAAGTTTACTGCATGCTCCTTTAGCAGTGATATTCAGAATAATATGTTTCCAGCTCCTACTAAATACAACAATGACAAGTAAATCTGATGAATGTAAAGGCTATAGATGTTTGATCACTGGCTCAGGCCCAAACATCTGTCACAACTGGGATGTGCTTGAATTCATTCATACATAAATGGTACCCCTATTTAATGTACCTCGATATCTTGATTGTTTCTTTGTTGGTAATTTAGATGCAGTGATTTAAGGAATCCTCACCAGTCGTATGTCTGTCACAAGAATCCGACTTTGTGAGTCAAGGTTGGTAGTAAGATGAGGCGGTCTGCTAGCCCATCTCAGCACAATTGGTAGTCTATCTCTCACTGCCCTGAGGTTAATCTAAACTATCTACAGATTATTTTAAATGAAATATTATTCCATTCTTCAAGGTCCCAAATGGGTGGTCATAGTAACATATGTAATATTGCTAAATAGGACATCATTCTTACAATGCTAAACATGCAAGTTGCTATATATGAGGATCTGCATCCCACAACCTCAAAATAAGACCACCCAATCCCTTTTTTCACTTGGAAATATCTATGAACAGGCATAGAGCAGGCTTACTTCTCAATAATTGCTAAGTTCTGGAATCATCTTTTTGCATCCATAAAAGGGTTGAAGACCCTTAATGACCATACACTGCAAAAAAAGATCACCTGATGGCCAAATCCAACTGATTATTCTTAGAATTAAATATAATAATTTAGATTTTTTTCCTGCTATATTTTGAAGAAATGTGCACTACGTCTCTTTTCCTGTCTGACACCACACCCATTCATATCAGGCTACCAGTTCCTCAGTAGTTACCCTCACTTGCAATTTCATCAAGGCAAGAGCAGAGTGTGCTGAGATGCAGTGCAGTCATCCTGTCAACAGAATATGCAGGAGTAAATCAGTAATGCTGTAGTAAATGGAGTACTTATTTAACTTTACCAATAACTCTTCCCACTTCTTGGGATAATGGAAGTACAGTGCCTTAAGCGTAAATTTGGCATATATGTATGTATGTACCCTTCATATCTCCCACTAATGGCATAGTCCACCCTGCTCCTGTTAGTGTTTAGCCAATGATCAGCTGCCTTCCAACTTCCTCTAGAAGCTATTATCACAACATTGGATCTCTCAGTTTTCTCCCTGAGGAAGAAAATCTAATCTTTCTGCCCTGACCCCTCCTTCCCCTTCCTGGTTGGTCTGCTTTCACTGAGACTGCTATTTAAATCCTGGTCACTAGTGGTGTGGGTAGGCATCTTGCCTTGTGGCAATGAGCCAGCTTGCTAGAGAAAAACTTATAAGTGCTTGCCTATAGTAAGCACTTTAGTTCACCTTCCTAGAATGTTCATAAAATACTGAACCTCTATACTGCATTTAAAGGTGTATGTGGCTAGGCATGTTATAGTGCCTATGATCACTTACATAGTATTTTTCCTATATTCCTAAAATTGTTTTGTTATACCATATTTTATATGCTTGCTGTGACTCCTGGTGCAGGTGAAGCACTATTAATTCACACAGTCCTGATTATTTTTGTTCCACCAGCCAGCAAATTAATGATTGATATTCATACTAGCCAAGACTTGAGTATATGTAAAAACTGAAATCAGACACATGTTTAAAGGACAAAGAAAAACAAATGTTGAATCTATTCAGGGTGAAGCCCATTGATGAATTGTGGCTCTTGGCACTTTGATTCAAAGCTAGTGCCCCTGAAGTTCATCATGACACAGGATATAAAAGCAGAAAGAAGGTTATCTACAAAAACTGATTACAGAAAGCAAGTAGTCTCAGAATAATCAGATGCCAGATGGAAATGGCAGCTACTGCCTTACTTATGTACAGTGATTTGTCCATGGTGCTGATGGCTTAGGAGCAGAAATAGAGCAAAGAAGTTTATATGGAATGCAGTTTGTGAGGGTGGCACATCTCAAAACCTGCATTCCATTAAAGGAATTATAAATGTAGAGTTCGGAAACATGGTTTGTCTTTGTCAGGGTTAAGTAGGATATTGGATGTTGAAACTTTTTTTCCTGGATTATAATGGAAATAAACTGTGGTGATACATCTCAGTTTCATATTTTTGTGACTGAATATTTTCTGCACTGGTTCATTCCTTTTCATTGGTTAAGAAAAAACGTTATTACTGCATGGTTTTCTAGAAAATAATATAGTGTTCATTAGTGATGCTTTATGGTTTTCTGGAAAAAATATATTGTTCATTAGCAAGGCCTCACTTTTGCAAAATATTGCTCTGTTAATATAAAAGAAAATATCAATTCCATTGCTGTTTAAAGGTACTGAGATATAGGATTATGAATTTTATGAGGAGTAGATGCTGTTATTGTTAGCTTCACTTTTCAGGAGAGCATACATAACTGAGAGTCAGAAACATAATCTGAAGGGATTTACCAAATACAGTGATAAATTTAGAAGAATATGAACTTCTGGAGATATAAATAAAATATAAAGTGGATTAAAATACAAAGGTCCATGGAAAATCAATGGAATTAACTTTACCTTTTGTAAAAACATTTCTACAGAAAGTATGTGTTTAAAAATCATGCCATGAGAGCAACTCACATGATTTATAGGGAAGGAACATCTGAAAACAATATAAAAAGAGACAGATTATCAATCTTTTCCACATCCGAATAGCAACGCTAAGATTTCTGTTTTGGATAAAAATGACAGAAAATCTGAAAATCTTGAAAATGTCTTTGATCATGCAAGTTAAACTCAATAGATGAGAAATAAAAAAAGCAAACTTCCCTACTAAGTCATCTGAAAATGTCACTAAATTCCATTACTTATTCTTAAAACAAGTTAACTTAAAATGTAATCTTAGACTTGTATTACAATGGAAAATATATATAGGAGGATTATAGATGCCCTATAGCACTGCAACTCTGAAGGAGTACTTTATGAATGCTGCAATGCTTCCTGGTAATTATGTTTAGATATTAAGCTAAATAAAGGTAATGACAGATGTTAAAAATAAATGAATCAAGGTGGAACAATTCATACTCATTTTTAAATCTCTTCCATATAGTGCACTTAAGAAAACTATCTTAAAAGCACTGTTTAATACTAAATATATTTGTATAATGCAATGGAAGAAGCAAATCTGGGACTGAATATTGTTAACATATTGGATTTTGTGAAGAAATAAATGGGCGATTTAGATTGAAAACCATTATTTGTGCCAACACAGTGATGCAAGGGTCAGATATTCTGGCTTCATTATCACTGACCTTGGTTTACCTGGTTTACAAACAGACTTAGGCTTCTGGGTGGCCAGCTTGCATAGGAATGAATGAATGAGCACTAGCATCTACCCTCCATCTTGGGTGGATCTGGGGGCTGATATTCTGCTACAGTTCCAACCAGAGGCTAGAAGGAGTGAAGACAGATTCTGCAAGGCATAAAAGGAGGGTTGGACAGAACAAAGACAATGGAGAGGAAGAACCTGTCCAACTGACACAGCTGAAGTAGTTAGTATTCCAAGCATTGCCTGAATACCACTAACCACTCTATACCCTGGTAAGAATGGAAAGGCAGCAGTCAGTATAACAGTAATGTTACATTGCCAAGAAGGGAAGTGCTTAATCCAAGGAGTGCACTGTGAAATGTATTAGGGTACTCAGGCAAGGTCATATGAGTAGTAAGTAGGGTCAGGTGGTGATGGAACTCTGTTGTGCAGAAGAAAGCACATTAAGATGAAAACAGTGAGACTGGGTATGTGGGAGTGTTATCTGTTTTAATATAAGCGTTCAACTCAAGGAAGTTGGATGGGAGCTCTGTGGTTCCATTTGCTATAATAAATATGGGTGAAACACGTGGCAATAAATATGAACAATTTCAAAATATCCATAAATGTTACATCTGGTTTAGCAAACATAGAGGGAATAAATTCCTGTGCAAGAGAAGAATTAATATGAGGTATTAGAATATTAAACAAGCCATATTCTGTTTGTATGACCTTTCTTTTATGGAATTTTGGATATTAAAGTGAATTGAATTCTCAGGGGGTGTAGAAATTCTTTTTGCTTTATTAAAAGATGCATAGCAGAAATTAGGGTTATTATAAAAATATAATAAACTGTTTGGTGACAGGCATCCATAGCAATATTAAGTGAAGAGTTGTACTGCTAGATATAATAACTGCTGGATTAGTTTGGTTTTGGCATCAGTATATGCCTTCGCTTTCAGTACCATTTTTATTTCAGATATTAATATGATTTTTAAAACACTTTTATGTTACTATGTTGTGTTTACAATGCCCCCTTCAATATATAACACAGACAAAAGTAATAAGCATTAGCGGTCTGCAGTGTGTGTAAGATAACATGAAAAATTGTTTATTTGTTTATTATATGTTTCAGAAAATTTCTGTGATTTGTATAAGAACAAGTATATTACTGAATGAATTATACAAATATATGTTGTTTTCTAGGGCATACTTGGTCTTGGTGTCAAAGGCTTCTTATATATAAAAAATGAAGATTATAATAGCTTTACTTCCATGTGCTGATATGACAGCTGTTATTGAATATTTGCCTCAACAATAAAATTTTTGTAGTATACAGTAGTTCATAACTCCAAAGAAAACAGCTGGGTCAATGGCCGGTGTCCAACCAAAGTTCAAACAAACAACATGACACCAAGACAAAGAGTCTCAGGCTTAAATTCCAGCAATATTTGCTTACTGAGGAAGTCTCTTCACATTTTAAGGAAATGAAAATATTTAATTAAGGATCAGAGGAGTTTTACATTGTGGGTCTTTGTCTTGGGTGTCATTTCATTTGCATGGAGTGGTGCAGAGGTAGAACTTTGAAGACAGATAAATCACATTCTGTTTAAGTATATTAAGGAATATACTGATTTATTTTGAGAGACAAGTGATAACGGTTATGTTACATATGCTTAAAAGTATATGCTTTTAGTGATTCTGATATTACTAAAAGAAATCAAACAGCAGAATGCAATACAAATAGGCTTGAGCTGTAACATTACTTTATATAACCAAGTAATACAAAAATACAACAATAAAATATAAAATAGTAAATATTTTATGACATTAAATATTTATTCTTTGGGGGTACATAAAACAAAAAAGAGAGAATTTCCTTTACTAAGAAAAAAATATAGGGTTCTAGAAGAGGAGTGAACATTTTATCATAAATCATAAGGAAAGATAAACATATAGCTTAAAATAATATTTTATAGATTTAAAGAACAAAACATAACCACAAAGATGTACATTTTATGTATATTTGCAAATATGTATGCAATCCCATTGACTGGATTACTGAACACCACAAGTTGCAAAATACAACTGAAGCAATACATCTAAAAAGTGTGAAGTGGTTTACAATCTATCAACTAAAAAATGCACTGTTATGTAACGATGGAGTAGGTAAGAGATAAAGTAGAGGAACTGAATTTGTACTGTATTTTGTATTTAAAGATCAAGTAACAGTCTGCTTCACGTTTATAAATGTAATTATGGTCTCTTCAGGGCCTAAATAAAAAAAAAAACAACTTTCTAAAAAAAATCACAAAATTATTTCAGTAAAGAAGAAGAAAGTGGTAAACTCATCATGGCAAAACTAGGTCAGTAATAAAAAGTGACTTAAAATATTTTAGGTATATAATGGGATCAGGAAATTAACATTTATTTAGTTCTAGAAGGTGGTTGGTAATGACCAATACAAATATTTAAGCATTTATCTTTTTATATGACCAAAGCTAAAACTCCTTATGAGACAGCACTGCATGCTTCTAATGTGCATATATTTCAGATTTAACTCTTTCAGGTGTAAATCCATTGCAGTGTTCCAAAGTAAATAAGGAACTGCACAATATTGTATAAACTATAAAGTTGTGAGGGCTCATGTATAAATTAAGGGCATGATTTCTTGAGACCATGCAGTCACAGCTGGAAATAAAAGAGGATTTCCCCCATGTTGTCAAAAACATTCGTAACTGCAGCAGATTTCCTCATTTATATTATAAAAGAAAATTAAAGTATTAAGAGTATGGGGACTAGGGCTGAAATGTCTGAAACTCTAATAATTTGCTAATATCATAGTTTTAGTATTGTCAAAAATTAATTCAAACAATTATCTCTTCTTCTGTTTTTTATAGGTTGAAAATTGAATTAGAGCAAATAGAACATTATTTTAATATATGAGCCTTAAAAATGCACAAACTATAACACAGATTACATTCTAATATTATTTTCACAGCACGAAATAGTAAACATAGAAATTCTGTAAATCAATGGACAGTTTACTATTTCATCCACTGAACCTGTGTCAATCCAGGAATATCAAATGCTAACCACACATTTGTATTTATGAGGCATAGGAGAGATATAATATGCAATCAGAATGTTAATATGACTGCATCCATTAGATGAAAGAGTAGTAAATTACATAGTAAGGTACATCACTTGAGTCATATATTGCTAAACTAGGCACAGCTCCAGCTTAACCTGGTGAGCTCTCTAGTATGGGTTTGCTGGTTGTGAAGGGTGCATGGGAGTTAAGGATTTTGAGGAAGTTACTGTTAAAGAAATGGACTGCTTCGTCTAAGTTGAGGTACATTAGAGGTGACCAGTTTATGTTCTGGAGGGACGAGGTGAAGGAGTTGGAGTTGAAATTAGCTTTGTTGTGAATAAGTCTGTGGGTAATGGGTTTGCTATCATTTATGTGATTTTTTTAGTAGGAAGGTTGGGGAATGGTCACTGAGGTAGTCAGGTAAACAACCTGCTAGATAGGTGTGAGGGGCTTTGTTAACTAAGACCCAGTCAAGAATGGTGTGGTTATTGGGGTTTTTTATTGATGTCAGTGGGGGGTTGTATTAGCTGTGAGAAACCATGGAGATTTAGGTGGAAGGCTGGGTGGTTGCTGTTGCAGGATAGCCAACTGATGTTAAAGTCCCCGAGGATGATAGTTTCTTGGGGTAGGGAGCGATTGGCCCAGTGTAGTAGGTTTTCAAGGGGAGGTATATTTTGGCCTGGTGGGAAATAGAACCCTATAATGTTGATTGATTTCTTAAGGTTTAATTTGAGGGAGGTGTAAAGCATTTCTTCCTTGTCAAACTCGGTAGCTGATTTGGTGAGAATTTGGATATTGAGGTGATGTTTGTACAACAGTGCCACACCTCCTCCTTTTCTGTATAGTCTGTCCTTACATAGGATGTTGTATCCAGGTGGAAGTATTTCTTCACTTTTTATGTGAGGTTTGAGCCATGATTCGGTTAGGATAAGGATGTCAGGAGAGTACAGGTTTATGTAGGCATGGAGGTCGTGGATTTTATTACAGATGCTTCTGATGTTAAGAGACATAATGAGGAGGTCATTTGGGTTTTTGTTGCTTGTGATTTGGGTGATGGGGGGGTTGGTTGGAAGAGGGTTTGTGGAGATGTTGGTGATTGTGGGGCCAGGGTTGGGGTGCACATCTCCACTGAGAGCAAGTTTAGAGAGAGTGTTGAGAGTATGTTTTATATATGCAGTAAAAAAATTGTTGTATTTTATGGATATTTGGGTTCAAATGTGGTGGGGTTTGGTAACTGAGTAGTTGTGCTGGGAGGAGGTAGTTTATTTTTGGGGTAATTAAATTATGCAGTGGGTGTTTGAGGGGATTTGATGAGAGAGTGCAGTGGAAATGGTTGGGGGTTATGACCATAGCTGTTTGGAAGGATGTAATATAGGCTAGAATGGTGCAGGTGAGAATTACAACAGTATTACCTATTGGCATGGTTGCTTTGGGTTAGACTGTGTGATTAAGTAGGTAGGTGGGATAGAGAGGTGGGGAGTTTCAGTGGTATGGCTTGATTGGTGGAGTAAGTATGGGAGTGGCTTTTGGCTAAAGATAAATGTAGATGTACTGGGGCGGATGGGATTAGGGGGCAGGGAGAGGCGCAAAGTGAGCATAGCAAACTGAGCAGGGCTTAAACCCCTGGCTAAGGATTGCAGGGTAAGTGTAAAGCTCTAGTAACACTCACTAGTACATACTTGTAGAATAATTTAGAATACTTTAGTGTGTAGCCAAGGAGTTTAAGATTTTAGCAGGAGTGACTGAAACAAGAGGGCTGGAAGAGTAAAGGAGGGGTAGTTAGAGATAGTTCAGGGAGGGCCCAGCATTGGCCTGATCGAGTGTGTGCTACCCTTAATTCAAAGGAATGTTACACATACACTGTTTCCCTTAAGGTGGGATTTTCTCTGTATTTGTTAGCAGTAGGCGGTATCACTAGTTTGCTTATCAGCGGTTCTTGGTGAGCAGGGAGCAAGAAAGCCAGGCAAGTTGTAGGGGAAAAAACTGTGAGGGAGAGAAAGGGAACAGAAGTTAGGCTATATGAGTTATTTAGGGCAGGAGTGGGGGAGATAGAGCTAATATGCAGAACAAAAATATGTTTGAGGTCATAAGTCAACACTGCAGGAATAAAGGCAATGCTGTTTTAACTCTAGGGTGACTAAAATCTCACTTTAAGCTCTATGTATTATACATAAGGCAGATTTAAGGCAGCAGTAAATACTGTTTTGTAGAACAAAAATGCTGTTCTGTATTAAACATCCCTTGTAATAATCTCAGCTTTAGGCAGTATCACACTAGCTTTAGAGTTACAGCGATGTAACAAATGCAAATTCAACCTTAATTGATACAACAAATGTAAATACCACTCTAAACGCTATAGGTTGCCTGTAGATAGCTTGCTAAACTCTATTTACTTTGGTAAAAGGAGTTTTTACAGAAGCAATGTTTTGGTGGTTACAGTGCAGTTAATAGTAGATCTTTAAAATACAACGCTATGTATTACAGCCATCAAACAACAGTTTTGACCATGTATCAGTTAGGCAATCTTATGCATGGCAAAGACTACAGAGTGCTAAAACAGCTACAGTCATTTCAAACAAAGCAGAGTAATAAGTGCAGAGTCATTCAAGCAAAAGCACTGATTTGAAATAACCTGTGGTTTTAGATGCTATAAAAGTCACAGAAAGCAGTTAAACTTATTGGGTGGACACACTCGATCAGGTCGCCGATTTGGAAATGGAGCCTATGTGTGGGTGGTATATGATAGCTTGGTTAGGGAGGAGTTATGGTGGTGATGAGTTTAAACCCCCAGCTAAGGATTGCTGGGTAAGTGTAAAGCTCTAGTAACACTCACTAGTACAAACTTATAGAATAATTTAGAATAATTTAGAATAATTTAGTTTGTAGCCAAAAAGTTTAAGATTTTAGCAAGAGTGACTGAAACAAGAAGGCTGAAAGAGTAAAGGGGGTGTTAGTTATAGAGAGTTCAGGGAGGGCTCAGCGTTGGCCCGATTGAGTGTGTGCTGCCCTTAATTCAAAGGAATGCTACACATACACTGTTTCCCTTTAGGTGGGATGTTCTCTGTATTTGTTAGCAGTAGGAATTATCACTGTTTTTTTCCTGAGTTTGCTTATCAGTGGTCCTTGATGGGCAGGGAGCAAGAAAGCCATGCAAGTTGTTGGGGGAAAAACTGTGAGGGAGAGAAAGGGAACAGAAGTTAGGCAATATGAGTTATTTAGGGCAGGAGTGGGGGAGATAGAGCTATTATGCAGAACAAAAATATGTTTGAGGTCATAAGTCAACAGTGTAGAAATAAAGGCAATGCTGTTTTAACTGTAGGGTGACTAAAATCTCACTTTAAGCTCTATGTATTATACATAAGGCAGATTTAAGGCAACAGTAAATACTGTTTTGTAGAACAAAAATGCGGTTCTGTATTAAACATCCCTTGTAATAATCTCAGCTTTAGGCAGTATCTCACTAGCTTTAGCGTTACAGAAATGTAACAAATGCAAATTCAACCTTAATTGATACAACAAATGTAAATACCACTCTAAACGCTATAGGTTGCCTGTAGATAGCTTGCTTAACTCTATTTACTTTGGTAAAAGCAGTTTTTACAGAAGCAACGTTTTGGTGGTTACAATGCAGTTAATAGTAGATCTTTAAAATACAACACTATGTATTACAACCATCAAACAACAGTTTTGACCATGTATCAGTTAGGCAATCTTATGCATGGCAAAGACTACAGAGTGCTAAAACAGCTACAGTCATTTCAAACAAAGCAGAGTAATAAGTGCAGAGTCATCCAAGCAAAAGCACTGATTTGAAATAAACTGTGGTTTTAGATGCTATAAAAGTCACAGAAAGCAGTTAAACTTTCTGGGTGGACACACTTGATCAGGTCGCCGATTTGAAAATGGAGCCTATGTGTGGGTGGTATATGATACCTTGGTTGGGGAGGAGTTATGGTAGTGATGAGTTTAAACCCCTAGCTAAGGATTGCTGGGTAAGTGTAAAGCTCTAGTAACACTCACTAGTACAAACTTGTAGAATAATTTAGAATAATTTAGTTTGTAGCCAAAAAGTTTAAGATTTTTCAATGTACTTTCTAAACAACTCTCAAAGCAATTGCTGAATATTTGAATGTGGCTGGTGTGTGTAATTCTGAAATCAATCTATGTTCTCTTATGGATAGGAACAATATAATACTGCTACCAATCGTCAAGAGTATGCCCCTGTGATACTGAATTATTAAAAAGTATGAACAAAAGTTCAAAATGGGTATCTTGGAAAACATTGATTATAAATGGTGGAATACCATCTGGATCTATACGGCTTGATCATTTAACTTTGTACAGAATGTGACTATGAGATACATTTAACCGCACACTATGAGCTACACGAGACATTTCCCAGTTGCTTGGTGGGGTAGATTATGACTAGCAGAGAAATGCTCTAACAGATAAAGTTCCTTTTAAAGAAATTGAATATATTACATCTGGAGGGAGTGCTTTGAGAGACTTCCATTTTTTGTTACAGTCATTTGGGCAGCTGGGAGAATGAGGTAAAACTGATAAAGTCCATGTATGGCCTAATCCTTGGCATAAGAAATTATAACTGTGTGGTAAGCACTGGTCTAGTTGGCTACAAATTTTATGAAAGTGAACACAAGTCTATTTGAAATATCTCAAAAACCTTGCACCTCCAGCATACTTGATTCCAAGAACACTGGTCTGGTTCATGGGAATTCCAACACTTCATTTCCAGGTCATAGAATATTTGTTTACTCATTGCCAACAAAACAGATCTCCAGTCTAAGGGATTTGTTAGTTTTAAGTGAAGTTAAAAGTAGCTTTAGTACCTGATTGAGTGGGAGTTCTGTATGTATGTGTGCTTAACCACTATTTCCATAAAGAGTTGTTAGGAGTCACTAAATCCTGCAGACAAATACTCTTGCAGTAATGAATAGTCATGAGCCTGCACACATCAAGGAGAGCCTGTGTCAGTGGTAGACATGACAGGGATAAGGATGTAATCATGTAGTTATGCATGGGGCCTGCACACAGCAAGGAGAGCCAGTGTCAGTGGTAGACATGACTGGGATAAGGATGTAATCATGTAGTTATGCATGGGGCCTGCACACAGCAAGGAGAGCCAGTGTCAGTGGTAGACATGACTGGGATAAGGATGTAATCATGTAGTTATGCATGGGGCCTGCACACAGCAAGGAGAGCCAGTGTCAGTGGTAGACATGACTGGGATAGGGATGTAATCATGTAGTTATGCATGGGGCCTGCACACAGCAAGGAGAGCCAGTGTCAGTGGTAGACATGACTGGGATAAGGATGTAATCATGTAGTTATGCATGGGGCCTGCGCACAGCAAGGAGAGCCAGTGTCAGTGGTAGACATGACTGGGATAAGGATGTAATCATGTAGTTATGCATGGGGCCTGCACACAGCAAGGAGAGCCTGTGTCAGTGGTAGACATGACTGGGATAAGGGTGTAATCATGTAGTTATGTATGCAGCACTAATCATGGTAAAGCACCATGTGCCTAGAGCAACATGTTTCTCCTTCTGTGCAGCTCCATTGATCCAGAATGCCAGTGGCCATACACTATCAACTAGAAAAGTAACCTGAATAATTATGCATAAAATAACATTAAAGTCTGAAGAATCATACTGCTAGACATCAATCTATTACTTATTGAAGGCCCTAGTTACTAAGCAGCATACAAAAACTGAATCAATCATAAAACATAAACACATAATACAAAGAGGTAAGCAGGGATGTCAGATAGGATATTATACAGAGTACTCACAAAGACACCTATATACTTCACTGAAAAGATGAGTCTTAATCTGTGAAAGCTCTGCACAGTCTCTCTTTGACACATATTGGCTGAACAGAGAACTCATCTCACATCTGTTATTGACCTTAAATACTTACCTATAACAAAATCAGTTTGAAAAGCTTTTAAGAAGTAGATTTAGCCTATTCCTTATTGCTTCCTTGGAAGAGACGATGCAATTGGAAGACTGTCCATTTATTCAAATTCAGGGTTCCAGACATCACAAAAGACTTACAAAATGCATCCGATGAAATTATATTATAAAATAGGCTCATGTTATTGTGTGTTAACCCATACTGTATGCATGGTTACTCTGGCCCTAAATAATACCAGAATATTTAAAAAAGCAATACTCTTAATTCTACAGTTGTATTCCTTCAGTGTTCCTACAGCCAAAGCACAGAGTCTGTCATAAATGTGAGTTTTACCAAACCTTTGGCTATGAAACTCTATCTGGATTCTCAGATTATAAAACATTTAAATAATACTGTAATAATTAAGCATTGTCTAAATAATAATAGTTTTAGTCTCTTCTGACACACAAAAGCATATTAGGATAATTAGATGTTATTCATAGATTTAATTACAGTTTTTTTCTTTTCTGACAGTAGTAAAGCATCCCTTTTGTTTTACATCCTCATCAAGGAATAATGTTCTGGTGTTCCAGATAGTTTTGTTAGGTAAGCCTCAGGCTGTCAGGAAGGCTTTTGGTACACTAACCTCTATTCATAAACATTAATATGCAGTGACCCAGGGCTGATATACAGTATGCCTGTGTACCAAAAACCTTAGCAATTCATAACAACTTTTACAAAATGGGGCAAGACAATGTGATCTTGCCCTATTCTATAAGCATTGTATTCCATGAATGGAGTACATATGCAAATCTCCATTCTCCTCATTCAACAAGGCAGCATCAGTAGAGAATCTGCTTCCAAGGATGTAAGCTGTGGGGCAGCATTGTCATACAACACACTGGTGCTGTGTTTGTCAGTGCAGTGATTCATCCTTCCTTGGTAGTACGCTGCTCAGCAACATACCAATGATGTCAAAACAACAACAACAAAAAACAAGTCTGCTGCATGGCAATAAAATCTCTACCAGCAGCAGAGTTTCAGTTTCCTAGAGTTCAGACAGAGCTATTAACACAAATAAGCCTGTCGCTTCCTCAGACACCGATCCTAGTAAGTTTTCACAGCACCAGGGCCTGTCATTAACAATAATGTGATAATGACCCGGCTATGCCATTGTGCCAGCAGAATGATTCATTGTAATAAATCACTTCTAAACATGACAGTGGACCACAGAGCAGTATTGGCAGACAGCTTAGTAAAGTATGCTGCAAAGAGCTACTTAGTAAGGTCTCATATACCCTAGTAATCTGCCTTGTATGACTGTGCTGTGTAGGGCTGTTATGCTGTGCAGTGTTTCCTTCCAGCCTAAGCACAAAAGTACCTAGTAACACACTGTTGTACCACATGTTCCTGTGCACCATTCAGGAGAATGAGAGATGCATTGTTTCCACCATGGACAATCACAGTTCACATCTATGAATCCTGGTAGTTCCATCAGCATACTAGACAAAGAGCGAATGATGTTTACCACATCAGTGGACTATGTCCTTGAGCCCCTTGGTTTGCATATACAGAATGGTGGAAGTCTTGCACTTTTTTAAGTAAAACTTAGCAAAGTTTGAAACCCTGTTCAATTGTAAACATTCCTTTACTGTAAGGAAACAGGGGAACTGAATTAAAAATATATAATATTGTTCTATATTAGATCTGAAAAAACAAGGGGAACAGTTTGTTATGTAGTGTCATACTATAACTGTTTAGATAAATTCTAGAGGTCTGTAAAAGCATATGTAGATCAATGATGTTTTAGTGCAGTTAGATATAGATTGGCATCACTAGCAAAACAACATGTTAGCTTGAATGTTGTTTCAAAACATGAGGTCTCTGGACATGAAAATCAAGATGTCATGTTCAGTGATAGAACAACAAACACTTTAGCAGCAGACATTGTCCCATTGAGATCAGTGCCTCAAGAGTCCATTGAATAAACAGAAATCTAATTTTGTCACCTCACATTCTGGTCAAGATGGACCAATCAGTTCTGAGTGTAGAGAAGCTAGGCTAATGTGAGGTATAACCACTATTCATCAGGGGTATTCATTAGGCCATATGGAAGGCAATATATCAGTCAATCAGTACTGTAGAATCTTCCTGATCTCACATTACCCACTCCTTTTTTGTAGAATAAAAAACAAAAAACTATGTTCACATACATCATTTTGTTGTGTCATAGGAACACTCTGAGGAAAGCTAATTTAATCTGTATTATTTATTACCAGCAATTTTATACTGTCTCTTTAAAATCCCTTTTATTGTTCCAGAGAACATTTTTACTTTATACATGGCCATTTAGTTTTTATACCATAAAGTATCACAACGTTCTTTATTGATATAATAGTCACTTGTAACATATTCTGTTTTAATCTGACAGGAGTTTTTGGTTCTGGCAGAAACCATTGTAGGGTCTTCAATTTTCTCGTTTGTCGATTAGGTAATGGATCAGACTCTCGATTAAGATAATGTCTTGTACTTTAGCTTTTTTTGAAAGAAGGTACAGTATCGGGTGAGTCATTTTCCTTTTCTTTGCACTATTACTTGGAATCCTCCCTCTTCGCTCCAAGCCCCTCTTAACTCTCCAATTGTTCTCCCAGCTCTTCTTCTCGGAAATTGCAGCAGACAACTTGCTACAAATGTAACACGTGGCTTGCTGTAGTTAAAATGCAACATCTGAAATGCTTCAGTGCTTCAGACAAGACCACAAATACATTGTCAGCATCCCTTTTTGAATGCATTACCACACCATTGTCATGTGCTGTTCACACCCTAAAATCTTGCATTTGGAGCAGCCAACCCCTTTGCCTTACCTTTCTATGCCTCTGCATACTAGTTGCACAGCATAATATAGCATTCAACAGTGAGTACTTTCCCTAATTATTATATTCATATTTTCATCGAATGACAACTGATTATCAATTGTTATCCCCAGACCTCTGATGTTTCTATCCATTAGTAGTAGTCTATTATGTAAGGCATACAGGTAAACAGTTTTTTTACTGATGTGAGCAACCTTATATTTCTTAGTGTTTAAGAACATTCCTTTGGCATCAGCCATTTTGTGCAATTTATCCACACAGTTTTGTGAAGGTAGCCTGATCACTAATATTAGTGAAAATAGACCCTCCCTTGAAGTCATCAGCAATGTTGAAGTCATCAGCAAATGCTAGCAGCACCAGGAAACGTGGACATCTTCCTCTTTTTTCAGCTTTTCCCATTTAGGGGTTGCCACAGTGGATCACCTGTCCGCTCATGATTGGCAGTGGAGTTTTACAGTGTCGAGTTGCCAGCCCGACACCCAACCTTCCACAGAAGGCACACACATACATGCACTCACGCATAGGGCCAATTTAGAGTATCCAATCCACCTACAGCATGTCTATGGGATGTGGGAGGAAACCGGAGCACCCGGAGGAAACCCACACGACCACAGGGAGGACATGCAGACTCCGCACAAAAGGCACACCAGCCGAGGATCGAACCGGAGAACCTCTTGCTGTGAGGCAGCAATGCTAACTGCTGCACCACTGTGGCCCCCCCTGGGAAATGTGGCATAAATACACAAAACCATATTGGGACTAGTACTGACATCTCCTTCTTTGTAACATTAAAATCTGCTTGATAGAATCTTGTTTGTAGAAAACTTTGTTCTCCCATAATATTTATTGCTGTTGTCACTTCCCATATAACACACAGATAATGAGTTAAATATCCCATGTCCAGCATCAAAAGACTTAACTTTCAAATTGTCTTGTACATGTGTAAAGTCCAGAACATTAAGCTTTCTTGTAGGATCCCTCACTACATGCTGATCATTTTAAACAGTACCAGTCACTGCGTTATTATTTAGCAAATTACTCTTTGATGTAGGAATTTTCCAGTTCACACATAGTGCATTAATATTGCCTGCTATCATTGCATTCTTATTTCTAAAATGCCTTTTAGTCCTAACTAAATGTTTTCTTTCAATATGAAACTTTGATTGGGGGGGGGGGGGTCTATACAACAATGTCAGATAAAATTTCTCTTAGCCCCTTATAGTAACAACATTTAAGTTCTCTATCATACACCAACTGAAGACAAGTAAAAGAGGACAAATGTGATCTTAAATAAATAGATACATGTCCTCAACTTCTACCTTTTCTATACTTATGATAAACCTTGTCTCCATGCAATGCTTGGTGCATATGTTTGTTACTGTACCATGTTAGTGTTATAAAAGGAATATCAAATAAATATCCACCAATATATGCCTCTAAATCTGTAATTTTCTTATTCAGTATTGCGTAGCATTCATCATAAAATATTTTAAATGACCCATGGATCCTAGAGGCCTTTTCCTGGAGTCTTCTTTGTTTCTTAAAACAAGATTGTACAGGTTTTTTAAACCTCCTCCCAAACAGTCTATTTCCTTGATGACTGAAATAAATCTTATCCCTTGATGAGCAGCCATCAGTATCTATTTGAAGCTTTAATCTATTCGTTGATTGTCTTGTTATAAATGTATATGTCTATTTTTAATTAATTTGTTTTTTTTTTGTCATGTTCCTTGATGGAAGGGGCCATTGGACCAGACCACCCTTGATGGTTAACAAAGTAACAAGTAAATAAATAAATAAATAAAATTAAGTACATACATGTACTCAGCTTGTCACATTGACGTTCTTATGTTTTCCAGGGGATGCTAGAAGGAGGCACAACAAAAACATGGTTGTAAAGGAACTCCAGTATCTGCAGTGCAAGCAAGGTAATGTACTTCTCCCTACGGGTCCCTAGCATGTGCTTGTCATGTTTCTTATTGTGGTTTCACATTTAGTGTATATCACTGTGTTTCTTCAGGTCACCCTATATTTGTCCTGTGCAGTTCTGACGTTGAATGTGGAGGAGCATGCAGGACTGTCCTTGGTAGCTTCAGGTGTATAAAGGTAATAAGGGAGGGTAAGTAACCCTTGGATGGCATGTAACTTGCTGGACCTGCTGCAGCCTCAGGACATACAGACAAGCAAGCAGACAGAAGAACATGGACACACATACACACATGATCATGTACACTCATGTACAGGTATATATACACACGCTTGTGCATGCACATTCACACATACATGCTCATATATACCATCTACACACTCATACACACACATGCAAACACTAACATACTTTTGCACACATGCAACAACACATAAACATGCACACACGCTCACTCACACAAGCACATGTACACAGGAGTATGCACTCACATGGATATACACAAGGACACATACATACATGCTCACATGCATGTGTCCCCAGATGGTGCACATTGTAGATGCCCTGCAGGACATTTTCTCCCAGATATAGCAGAAGACATCAGACAACGGTAACATCCTTTATGGCCTTGTGGAAATATACAGAAACAATTCCACAGAAATGCTTTTGTGTGTTGTGCTTTTCTTTGTCAGTCTTTGATTATATAAATATATACCTATTTATAACGTTGTTTGAATTTTTTTATATTGGCTTGGAAATTTTTGCATTTTATTGATTAGAAAAGACTGTTTTAAGATAAAGGGCCATTTTCATAGTCTGCTATTATTTTTATTGTTGTTTTTTATTCATGTTTGTATTCATTTTAATTGTGATTTTTTTTTTGAAAATCAGTTATTGCTTTATATTTATTTATTTATTCGTTCATTCATTCATTGGTTGATTGATTTACTATTATAGCATTTCGGGGTATTTTTGTTGCTTGCTTTTATGGGTCAATCCATCTATCCGCAACCCTTTTTCCCATCCATCTGCAACCCTTTTTCCCATTCCATGATGGTTTATTTCTCTGATCCACTGAGGGACCTAATACATTTTGCCCTCATATTTCTTCTGAAGTTGATATGTATTGTCACAAGTTAGGTAAGTTGTGATGTGCTACAAAAGTTTTTTGTAGTTATGCCTCTCAGAGGTCAGAGGAGCTGGGGCGTGGTATTCCTATCTTGGTGCATTTTTGTATTAGAAACCATGGAATAAAATGTAGTCTTAACAGGGGGCCCTCTTACCTAGTACAGGGTGCTAACAGCTAGCAGTTTTTATACCCTTGGCAAGCTAGATTAGATGAGCAACACAGGTCACTTTGAAGGACAGTTCTTTGTAATGCTTTATATAGCTGCAGTAAGTCGAGACTTATTGTTTGATGTTTTCATGGAGTCTGATGCTGTTTTCTTCAGAGACACCTGTCTGCATTTCGGCTGTGGTCATCATTTGGATGAAACTATTCCTGACATTTTTCTCCATGATTTCCTGCCCTAAAATAAGTCAGACCAGAAGTGAGCGACCATCTGTTCTCAATCCATGTCTGAAATAAACTGGATCCCTATTGGAAGGACCATTGTAGGCTCCTCCTGGTTTACTGTTCACAAGGCAGCCAGGAGGAATTTGTATGGGAACTCACTGCTCTTATCGACCTTGGAGTGGAACATCCCGTTTGGATCGCATTGGGAGAGTTTGACATTTGGATCAATGATCTGGCAGTAAATTCTACATTACAATTCTTCCAACTCATTATTGGTGCTGGGTTCACTCAGGTTTTTGCTAAACTGATACCTATTAAGGAATACACTGTAGACTTGATTATTCATATGGGTGTGTAGCTTGGAAGCTTTTTCTTGTTGTGAACAGCAGCTGGTACATTGTTTGTACTAGAAGATAAGCTGAGTGGGTGTGCTACCATTTTATGTATTAGGTTCATTCTCTAAGGTGCTTAGATGTTAGAAGAGAACCACCTTCAACTTAAGTTTAATTTTAGTTTTGCTATACTGATTATTTCCTAAGGACTTAAAGAAACATCAAAACAAGTCAAAATATAGTACAGAATGAAAATAAATAAAAATATATTGCAGATATGAAAAGTTATACAAGTATTACAACTCTGAGTACAATACTTGAATATGAACATTAATAAAAAAATAAATAAAAATATCATAATAAACAAATGTCCAAGCATTAATGTCCAGATAGTCTATGAAAGTCCCATTGCTCAGTTATATAGTAAAGTAGCAAATACAGGTAAATGAAGCTCAGCATCTAAATGTCCACTACTTCTGAGAAACAAATGAAACACTCTCTGATACCACACCCCGCTTGGCAAAAATAGAAAAATAAAGGTGCCATAAATGGAAGGTTTAAAATCCTAGAGCATCACAAAGATCCAGGCAGTCACCAAATGACAACTCCAGTGGTGAAACTGCAGATGCACACTGTGGTATCACCTAAGTAACACCTCTGAAAAATAACACTCACAGTACATTAAAGTTGGCACAACAAAATATACGAAATCTTCAATATTTCTGAAGCACAAAGGTGAAGCTGCACATTTTGTTTCCAACAGACTCCCAGCGGATTAAACTTTACCTTTTATTACTTCACCAAAGTACAAATAGGTGCAAACTGTTATAAATGGTTACAAATTATACAAATAATAAAATGTAGCACTTAAGATGAATGAGCAGATGAAACAATATAGTATTTGAATACAGACTGCACTTACTAAACCAATACTGAACTTTGTTACTTTGTTACAAAAACAATTGAACAAATATAAGCAAAATAAAAAAATACCCAAATAGATGTGCAGTGTACTGAGTCTGTAGACAAATAATGGCCAAACTATTTGTCCATAGGCAGTCAATATTCCACCATCTTCAGACATACACATTTAACTTAGAGACAATGCTTTGATTAAGACCAGAAGCAGAAAATCTGAGAATCAGTATGAAAGTCCTTGCAAAGATGAAGGAAGAGAGTAAAAACTGAATGTCCTTCACTTCTCTTTTGGTTGACAGCATCACGGAATGACAGTAGTGCTGTTTCAGTGCTATGGTGAGAACAGAAGCCATGTGAGTAGGGAACAGCAACTGTTTATCTAGTAGAGTAGTGTAGGATTTGTATCTGCATGCACTCTCCAAGAACTTTGGAGAGAGGGAAGAGTATAGAAATAGGTTCATAGGTTCATAGGTTCATAGGTTTATACTAGGCTATCTGCCCTAAGGCATTTATAAGCCTAGCCCAAATTATTGTGGCTTACGCCACCCCTTATATGAAAAAATACTGTGCCCATTAGTTTGTTGTGCCTCTGTCCAGCAGTGACCCAGAGATGATTCCCGGGGTAAACCTACGATCTCCCATCCACAGGTCTAGATTTCTCTTGAACAGAGTCAGCGAGGTGCTCTGCCTCACATGGACCGGGATTTTATTCCACAGCATAGGGAGTCTCTGAGTGATAAATCTATCCCTCCAGCACGTCCTATTTATATCCGTGCTAAGGTTTAAGTCGCTTGCTCTAGTGGTTTTGGTGGATTTGGATTTTTTGAGGTGGAGCATGTCCATTAATTCCGGGTTGGACATGGCCTTGTATGTCAGGCACATGTCACCTCTGAGCAGACGGTATGCGACTGAATAGAGCTGGAGTTTCTTCAATCTGGCAGCATATGACAGATTTTGGAGTCCCTTTATCCTTTTGGTGAGGAACTTTTGGGGTCTCTCCAATTGCTGCAGATGTCGGGTGAGATACATCCCGAATGGGGCATTGTACTCGATCATTGGTCTGATAAGTGGAGAGTACAGGGAACAATGACCTCACTAGATCTGGATGTGAATCCTTCATGATCAGGTGGGCAATGTAGAAGGTCTTTCTAACCACTTTAGCAATGTGAGTGTCAAAAGAAAGGCCACTGTCAACCTGGGTCCCCAGGTCCCTGATAACCTCTTCTGTGCTTAGTGGATTGCCACCTATATGGTAGCTTGGGGTTACCTTGTTTTTCCCGAAGGGTATGACTATACATTGTTTGGCGTTTAACTTCAGGCCATGGCTCTGGCACCAGCTATCTGTTTCCGTGAGTCCCTTCTGAAGGATATCAGTGTCCGATGCACTTTCCACTATGGCACCCAGTTTGCAGTCATCTGCAAACTTTGTCAGCCAAAGTCCTCCCATGTTGGCCTGTACTTCTGAGAAGTAGATGCCAAACAATAGGGGCCAAGGACCGAGCCCTGTGGGACACCACTTGTGACCGGCTTGGAGTCTGACACAGCGCCAGCAACTCTAACCCTGTGGGTTCTGTCCTTAAGCCAGTTTGCAACCCATCTTGTGACATATGGGTTTACATTTAAGCTGGTAAGTTTTTCTACAATACCCGAGTGGGGTATTGTGTCGAAAGCCTTTGCAAGGTCAAGGTAGGCTGTATGGACTGCCTTTCCCTCATCAATGGCCTTGGTGACTATTTCGAAGAAGTCGACCAAGTTCAAAAGGCATGATCTTCCCTTGACAAAGCCAAACTGAGTCGGGTCCAATGTCTGCAAGTCCCCTATATCTTTGTTTATGAGCTCCATTATGATCCTCTCCATAGCTTTGCAGACTAGACTTGTTAAGCTTATGGGGCGGTAATTACCAGGGTCCGTGAGGCGCCACCTTTGTGGAGTGGGACCACAGTTGCCGTCACGCCACTCCTTGGGCACGTATCCTGTGGTAAGGCTGAGATTAAACAGCTGCCTTATGTGCGGGTTTAATTCCTCATTTAGCTCGTGTAGCACACAGCCGGGGACACCATCCGGTCCCATTGATGCTGTGTTTTTAGCTTTAGAGAGAGCAGCTTTCACCTGCGCATTTGAGATGTCCGGGAGGCTACACTCGGCTGGGATAGTTATCTCTCCTTTAGGGGAGAGGGGTGAAGTTTGCACTGAACCTGTCTGCCAGTATGTTGGCAATGTCTGTGGGTTCAGTGATTTTTGTATCATTTTGGACTAATTCTGAGCATATCTGTGAGTTTCCACCCAGGTTCCTAACATAGCTGAAAAAGGCCTTATGATTGTCCTTTGAATCCATGGCAATTTTTCTCTCAAAATTGGCCTTAGTTGATTTTATGAGTGCTCGTAATTTTTACTAATAATGATCAGGGTGACTTCCCTTTTATGGATTTTGTTCTATCATGTAATAGCTTTCTCCTCTTATTGTAAAGTTTGTTAATGGCTGGGGTCCACCAGACTGGACGTTTGCCCTTTGTGGAAAGAGTCTTGGTTTTATTTGGGATTGCCTGATCCATGCAGTCCTGGAGGTGTTCATAGAAGGCATTTGTAAGGGCTTCCGCAGCTTGGGTTGTGGTTTCCTCTGACTCAGGGGCCTTGAAGGATACCACACCAGTCTTGAGTAGTGTGAAGTTTGCTTTAGAGAAGTTCTTCACTGTGGTCTTTTTTGTTTGGGGTGGGGGCGGGATGTGGATTTCCAGTGAGATTAGTTTATGATCAGATCTCACCAATGAGGGATATACTTCCGGTGGAGCATTTTGTCCCCATGTTTGTGACAATGAGATCTAGTATATTTTCTCCTCTCGTGGGAACAGTGACTAGCTGTTCCATGGCATTTGAATTTATGAACTCCAGGAACCGTTGGGCTAGAAAGTTAGGGCTTGAGTAATGTTCCCAGTCTATATTCGGGTAGTTGAAGTCACCCAATATGATGGTGTTTGGAGATACATTTATACCCTCCAGTGTCTTCAGGAAGGCTGTGTGGGGTTCCTGAGTTTGAGAGGGTGGCCTGTAGCATGCTACAATTTGTAGAGCAGTTTTGCCTATTGTTAGTTGCACCTGGATGGTTTCCGAAGCTTCATGCGTTGCCACCAACCTGGAGGTGTGAGTATCCTTTATGAATATGGATACACCCCCTCCTTTTGTGGAGTGGTCCGGGTTTTGGGGCCGGAACGCATGATATGAGGTAAAACCTAATAGTGCCGGGGTGCTCTCAGGAGCCTTGAACCAGGTTTCAGTTACAGCACAGACATCGATGTTCTCCATACTGAGAAGGGCCTATAATCTATAAGTTTGATAGAGTTATCTCCCTTATCTCTGTTGGGATGATGTAAGGATTTTTTCCAGATCAAAGGAACATATGATTTTTGAATGGATCTGTTGATGAGAATGAAGACAGAGTATGTCAGTGGTTCATCTCTTAGTTTGATATATTCATCTCAGAGGTTGTCTATGGCTGAGGTTGTGGTTTTGATTTTATGCTGTTGTCGTTTGATGGTGCTGGTAAGAACAGGTTCAAGGCAAAGTTCATTTACGTTGTTGGTAGGATTGGTGAAAGTTGATTGGGCCCTATTGTCCAGTGTACTGATGCTATTTATTTATTCTGGGTAGACAATTTGTTGTGGCCTGTGAGGACACACCTATCCTTGGGCCTAGAGTTACCATGCTTCCTTGGCCATCCTGCCATAGCTACAATGAATTTTATGTTTATTGTTATATGCCTTGGAATTTATAAAACATGCATTAAAAATAAGCTTTGATTGACTTCACTAATATTTATTGGAGACTGGTTAAGTAAATTATACCACTAAGTCAGGGGCCCAAGAAAAGTTAAATGTATGTAATACAAGAAATGTGCAAATAATAAAAATAAGGTGAGTTGCACATCATGCATTTTTTCATCAGATATGAGAAACAAACAGTAGATGACACCCCATCTAAACCAACTGAATGGTCAAAAAATTAGTGCAAGTTAAATGAGGCTAATGAAATAATTAAGCACAAAGCTTGTGACAAATGTATCATAATGCTCACACAAAATAATGAACAATGATTTAAACTGATGGAGTGTAGATAACAGCTCAGGTGATTGTGCAGAGCGGGAGGATAGGCATGCTTATCCTGGTGGGAGGGACAGTAGTTCCTACCTGGTACACACTGTGAAAGCTGCCAGCCTAGCTAGATAGAATTTTGTAAATAATTTTATGTCATTGTAAGTATTAATATGATCGACAGTCTTGTGTAACAAATGTAAAAAAACTATGTTATGTTCTGAAGCTTCCAAAAATGAAGCCACAGTGCAATTTGCTGGAAGAAAGCTGATAAGTAAAGGATTTTATGACTGTGTTTGATCTCAAGCTCGGAGACAGGATGTCTGAGCTAAAAATTTTTTCTATTGTGCTAAGACAGAGATAATTACTAGGTTTCACATGTAAAGTTACTTTTATTGCTATGGCTTCCTGGCAGGTGCAGATGGAAGAAATGTTACATTTTGAGTTCTGTTAGCCTGTGAACTAAATCAGAGAAGAGACAAGAATGATGTAATCTGAAATTACTCAGCAGTACTGTGTATTATCAATTTAAGGATAGAAAGAAAGAATAGCATTTTGTAGTTTGTTCAGAAGCTGACAACAACTCACCAGCACTTTGCCTTGTAAGTAGAATTTAGAACATAGTTTCTCTTAGAGACAGATAGGAATATAGCCAGATTAGTCTAGCTGTTTTCTATATTTATGTGAGACTATCCTACAATATTGTTTTAAAGTATTTCCTGTGATCCCTGAACTCTCTATTAGCACTGCGTTGAACTGATGAGTATTGTCTTGTGTTTTTTATTTATTATTAAATATTTTTAAACCGTTCAACTGTGTCTGTTTTGTATAGATATAATTGAAGCTCCTAGAGTACTTGCATGTATTTGGTGATACTGTATCAGACACTGCAATAGCCTTAGCCCTGGGTTACACTTACTATTTGGATAACAGTAATAGCACACAGTGAAATTGGTCACCCTTTGGCAAAGGCCTTATAGTAGCTGATAAGTAGTGGTTGATAGCAGTTATTTCTACCTTATAGTCTGAGCAGGAGGGGGCATAGCTGGAGAACCTGTGCCAACCTTCTCAGGAGTGCCTGTGTGTTTGTATATAATTCATATCTCAAAGTGTGTGTGTGTGCGTGTGTGTGTGTGTGTGTGTGTGTGTGTGTGTGTGTGTGTGTGTGTGTGTGTGTGTGTGTGTGTGTGTGTGTGAGATCTACTTGGGCAGGGACATGAAGTACTGGTTGGACAGAGAGGGTGCTGGAGGTTTTGGCTTGATCATTCAGCTGAGATCTGAACCCTATAGCTGTGCCAGTGGAGAGTCTTATTGGAGATCTGGAGAGAAAGGGAGAAACCAGCCCCAGACTGACTGTGATCTCTGTGTGCTCTTAAGGGAAATTGTACTTTACTGTGTGTGTACTTGTCATCCTTCCAATGTGTACATTTCTCACTGATGTTAGTGGTGAGGATTGAGGCTCCTTGATTACTGGGCCAATGCACGGGCCTCACACACACTGCTGCTCTAATGACAAGGCCTTGACTGGAAAGCATTAGTCTGTCATGATGCAAATAGACAGTACTGGAAAGATATGCATGTGGCCACTTAAGCCAGTGATGATAGCCCCTGTCAACACATGTTGGGGAGTGTGCATGTATGCATGCACAGTCAGTGGGGTCATAGGCAACCCTTGCAGTGATGTAAGTGCTCATGTCACCACCCAGTGTGGCCCTAGGCTATAAAGTCAAAAAATTGCTGTCATTGTCAGCCCACACGGCTGCCTTGATGATGCCCCCTCCCCACTTTAGACAGAATAATATCAGATTGAGGGGAGGATTTGTGGTCAGCATGCTTGGGGGAAAAATCATGCAAAAGAATAAATAAATAATGCAGATCAATTACAAGACAGATCCTTATAGCAAATTAATAAATTATTACTAAAGTGGCTTTATGAACACATCTACAGACTTGCCTACTTTAATCTTACATGGCTGCTGTTAGCTGAAATCAGTTCCCCACTACATAACTGCAAAGAACACATAGCATGTTTCCCACTGCACTGTCGAATTACTGAACATCAGCAGTGTTTCATTTATAACAAAATAAAAACATTGCATTCTGTTTCTGTCAAAAGCTTCCTAATGAGCTACTCTATCCCACCTTAAATAAATAAACAAAATAAAGCATTTATAATTAAACCAAAAAGTATATTGTCTCTTTTCAATTAAACAGAGAAAGATATTTATTCTAAATGCAATAATACCCCATACGATGACTTGTACTGGTGCAAACTCTACCTCCCATGGATGAAGGAGTTGTCTGCCCAGGGCATGAGACCTTACAAGACCCCAGGGTAGACCATCATTCTCCAGTGCTACCTACTTTGTCAAGTATTATCACTTATGACGCTATAAGCTTGTGTCATGCTCCCTACATGTATTTTGCTTTATCAACTCAGACAGATGCATCACCAGTAATTTCAGGATACAAACAGACATATTCACATGTTATGTGCTATGTTTCCATGCCACAAAGACTGCTATTGTGGATTTATGAACCTCTTCCTGGTTCTCAGGTCTGCATTTTTTATATGTATATCCTGCAGCTAATGTACATTATGTATATATTCATCTGGAGATGGGTCATTTATTTGTCCATCTGGCTTCTCAAACTCTTGGGCCATTGTTTGTGTACCATTGTATAACACAGCTTTGTGTTGGTATGTGCCATGCTTTCCCTGCATGCTGTATTCTCCTCTTTCATGTATAATTACAGTACTGTAGTTATCCAAACCTTAGTGTTTTGCACTATGTTTGTATTCAGTTATTTTATTTCTCAGTTTATATCCTGATATAATTTGATATTGTATTGATTCCATTTACAAAGCTATAGTATATTCTGCTAGTAGTGTTAGATTCATTTAATAGTTTGTAATGCATGGTACCACTTCATTGCTTACTGCATACTAAATGGCCTGTTTTATTTTTCTCCGTATCCCTCACCCCTTCATTTTACCATACCAATATCTTATAGTTTTATACTTTTATCAAGTGGTACATTGCACTATGTATAAACACAGTGACAGTGGTGTTGTAGATCATTGCTCTATGCAACCATTATATGATTTATTTATTAATTTGTTGACCAAGGTAGAACACTGGCCTGCAATGATCATTTTTAAGCTTAGCTGGGGTGTACAACCAGGTGCACTGTGCACATTTACTAGTACAAGCATACATAAAACATTTCCAACGTTTGTGTTACATGCACATACTAATGTTTGGCAGGCTGATCTTCTATACACTTGTTTCTTGACATCCTCCATTTGAACTTATGTCACATTTTTCAAGACTTTTGGTTTTAAAGAAAACTGTCAAAAAAAAGTGAATACATTTTCAGAACATCCCCATAACCTATTAACTTAGAACAAACACACAAAACTATGTACCTCTTCCAAAAAGTAAGTTTAACTCTCCAGATAGGAACAATTGCCCCAAATTTACAGCTGTACGAAGACATTAGCTAATCTAAAGTTAAGGTTACTCATGCTAAAGCTCATGTTACAGCCTGTGCACCCACTTGCAATGATTGGTGTCTGTTCTTTTCTTATCCCTAGTCCCCTCCCAGAAGTAAAAAAACAGAAAACATTAACTTTTAGCCCTAGAAAAAAAGTGCATTGGCTATATTTAAATAAAACTAAAGTATACACTCTTCTATTCAATGTATTAAAGTATTAAGGCTGCTGGGGAAGCTCTCTCTTCTTCACTTCCAATAATTTCAAATATTTTTCACTGAACTGCTTGTCCTTGTACGTTTACATTTTGCATTTCCCTCAGCAAAGAATGCTCTGATCTCTCTTGATTAATTGCTTGCATCTGCAGACAGCTCATCTCCATTGAAACATAGTCAACAGTGATAGAAAAAAAAGCACCTAACAGCTCTGCAGATGCAAGAAGGAATCTGTTAATTTCACACAGCACAGGATAGAATGTACAACTGCTTTCAGTTGCAGACTTCTTGACTTCTACTGAACATTTGCTAATGGAGAAAAAATGTTAATATCATTGCATATGCAAGAAACTTAGCACTTCTTAAGTCTTTCATCCTTTTTTTTTGTATTTTCAAGCCTACTTGTTTACAAAACACACTTGTTATTAAGCCACGGGCATTAATCCAGATGTCCATCTATGCAAAAATAAGAGAAAACATATCATCTCTACATATAATGCAATCAGTGTACTTTTACACCCCAGTCCCCAGCCCAGCAGCCCAAGATCACAACATATTAAACTTGCTTTTGTTCAGCATTTCTTCACTTATTCCATTGTAAAGCCTATATCTTTTACAACTAAAAAAAATACTTGTTTACTTTACTATCTTTATAGCATACGATCACTGAAAAGACTTGCCAACCCATGCTTAAAATATTCTTGACTAAATACTACACAAAATTGCTTTATTATATAACATGCAGTCAATATCATTAAATGTTTTATACAAATACTATTAAGAACAAAAACTGTTTTACTCACAGTTACTTTTCCCCTTTTGTTGTCCTTATAAACATTAAAAATATAAAATGGGTATATGGTTTACAGTTCACCCATAAGTTTAACAAAATCAACAAAAGTCCTTTCTTTCTCAGCCATTTTTTCTTGCAAAGTCATATTTCACAGATATGATTGGTGTTTATAATCTCACATTTATTCACTAATTTCAATCTTGCTGGTCTTCTTTTTGTTCATCTCATCTCCTAATATCAGACTATGGTCAAAGTCCAAGATATTACTGATTTTTCTAGTCAACGTCTGTGCTTTTTTCTGTCTCTCAAGCATTTTCCTTTGGAACATTGGAAAGGGTTTCACTGGCAAAGTCTGTTTATGAACTTTATTGTCAGAAGAATGAGAAGCAGCGTCCACTTCTGTTTGATGACTTGGTTTTCATTGGATAAACTTTTGCATTTAGTCCTTAACCTGTTCTGCATAAAAAATGCATTTGATCCTCCAAGAAAAAAATATTCTGAAGACAGCAGGATACGGCAGCTTGAATCTCATAACAGCCTTTTGACATTCCCTGATTACTGGAATAGATTTTCTTCTCTTCTGCCTGCTCCATAATTAATAATAATTTTTAAAAGCACTCTGCTGCCTCCAGATTTAATACTTTCTCCATCTGCCACAGTTTTGTCAGGATCAGCTGTTTCTGCTGGTGTGACTGTATCTTTACTAAAATAGGTCTTGGTTGCTTTCTTGTGGCCAGGTTTGAAGAACACACTCTAAGTGACTTTTCAATTAACAAATTGTGCTGTGGAATACCAGTCCAGTTGTTTATTTATGATTTTATCAAATTAATACAAAACAATACACTGGATGCCTGCATATGGCTTTCTAATAAAGTAATGTTAAAACCCCTATATAGTTCAGGTGCAAGAAGGACTACCATGGCTAGATGTCTGCCCTCCACACAGTGTTGGTGTTTTCACACTGCCTGGCAGCACCCCACACCCCAGATGGAAGACAGAATCCATAGCAGGGAGACTTAGCTTTCTCCCAGTTTCTCTGGCACAGCAGAAAACCTCGGGTTTTTCCTGTTCGCTCTGTTTGCTAACTCTACCATTTTTTTGAAACAGCTCTTACTTAGCCAGCCTTTTCTTCATTTCAGCCTCTGATTTTTACATTTTTATCAGTTTATCGGAATAGCATGTTAAAGCTTCTTCTATTTATCCAACCTTTTGTTATTTGTTATTTGAGTGCATATACTACTTCAGTGTTTCACTTATTTTAATCACCTCTAAGTACATTTGATTTATTTTTCCTCTAAGTTATTGGAAGCCATCTCTTGTACCAAAACTGAAGCTTAAACCACTTTTTTTTTTTTTTTTTTTGCTGAACAGCTGTGGGATTCTTTCCAGTCAGTGTTTTCTCTTCACTTTTTCTGATTCATTTTCTTTCGGGTTCTCTAAATGTCTTCTTTGCTGCCATGAGCCAATGTACTTACTAGCCAGTAACTGAATTTTACTCAAGCTAATAGAATTACTAGCTTTATTTCTCAGTTTCTTTTTCATACTGGGAGAGCTGAAATTAAGCTGTTTATCAGTGAGCAGCCATCTTGGAAGTCTTAAAGAGACACTATTTACACTCCAGCTGCATGCATCACATGTAGGTCTCCATCCATCTGGCCACAGAGCCAGGCTAAATTGGCAAGAACTTGAAAAGCATTTTGACAGACAGGTCTGGGGTCCTAAAGTACTTGAGGTAAAACAAAAGTCATACTCAACTAAATGACAGAGGAACACCTGAACTAATCCATGAGATTATTATGTAATCAGTACTTTCATCTGCATATGATTTTTTACTTAAATATATTATGCATTCTAAAGAAATGAAATGTGAAGAGTTTGATATGTGTTCTAGAAGACTAGAGTTACTTTTTTTCTTACTTTGGTTAATGATTTAACATGGCATGATATGCCCTGCCTACACTGCACTACTCAGATGGCATTAGTAAACATGTCTAATGATGTAATAGAGGAACTGTTCTGCAGGAATTAGGTGGTACCAGTGACCTACCTAACAAAACAACACACTGGATCCCTGCTTACTACTAAAGTAATGTTCAAACCCCTGTGTAGTTCAAGTGCAAGAAGGACTATCAAGGGGAGCTTTGAATAGTCAGATGTCTGTTCTGCACATGATGACATGATGTTAGTGTTACCACACTGCCTGGTAATATCCCCACCAGATGGAAGGCAGAATCCATAGCAGAGAGACTTGACTCTTGGGGGTACACAGACAGAGGAAGTCTGCAGCAGGACATGAAGATGGAAACAAATGCATCTTTTCACATATGACGTTCTTGTATGATATGTGCCCAGAGTGGAAAAAATGGTAGGTTGCACCAAAATAACTCTTAACCCCACAATGTGCTGATGTTGGTCTTCACTGCCCTGCAATGCTTTGACAAATGGTCAACTGGTGAAGTGTGACTGCCAAGTGGTTAGTCAGAAAGGAAACTTGCTCTGTTATAATACCAAGGCATAACATTGTCAGACTGATTTCCTTTAAAAATATTTGCTTTGCCTACAGCTCAGCATGCTCCACTGTTTCCTTAAAAATATCTGCTTTGCCTACAGCTCAGCATGCTCCACTGTTTCCTTAAAAAAATCTGCTTCAGCTTTCAGCTTAACAATGTCAGCAGAGTAACGTAAGAATCACTAAAAAATCCCCTATTGTCTTGGGCCGCATTCTACATAGTAAGCTGTCAATGTGAACTAGGACATGTTACTTTAGACTTCACCAAATCACGCTATTATTGTAGAGCTATAATATATCAAGCTTGTCAAAGTAATAAATATGCAGACATAACATCTTGGCTGTCCCTGATTTTGGCAAAAATGCTCCTCTACACCTTCTAATCGTACCTCTCAGTTGTCTAGAATTAAGCAGAATGTCCCAATTTTGACATATGTGGTTTTCTAACAAATCATTGAGAAATGAAGTCACTAAATACTGAAAGACGGTTGAGCTCCAGACATCATATTCATGAGAGTAATATATAGAATGTTTATATTTTGGGGCCTTTGCAACCCCTACACACACTCACTATGTTTGGCTTTGTCCAGATTTATTGTGATAAGAGTTTGAGAGGCATGCTTCTGTTCCCTCCTACAACTAGGATTTTATGATAAAATATGGTGAATTACACTTAATAAATTATGACAATAACTGGAACTGTAGATTTCTGTTATCATAGGATCATATGATCTTAAAAGGTTACTAGGCTAATGACCTTAGGAGCCTTACTAGCCTAGCCAAATTTTAGCCATATTTCCACAATCAGCACCTACTGCCCCTGTCCAAAAGGGACACAGGTGGAACCCCCAAGATAAATTTATGGTTACTCATCCAATCGTCCAGATTGTGTTTGAAGAGGGCCAATGAGGTGTTCTGCTTGACATGAAGTGGGAGCCTGTTCTAAAGGTGTGGTAACCTCTGGGAGACAAATCTGTCCCCCCAGCAGGTTCTGTTAATGTCACATACCAGGTTAAGGCCTTTAGTGTACCATTTGACTTGTGGGTATGCATTTCCAATAAAGCAGGGTCAAAGATTGTCATATATGCAAGGCAGATATCACCTCTGAGTAGTCTGTATGAAACAGAATAAAGTAACAATGATTTCAGATGATCTTAATAAGACAGATGATGAAGACCTTGAATTTCCCTTGTGAGGTGCCTTTGTGATCTATCCAATTGCTTCAGGTGCTTGGATAGGTGCATACCAAAAGATGATGGAAATACACAAAAGAAGATGGTAAAAACTGGAGAAATTTCAGAAAATGCATGTTAATTCACATTTCTTACTCTGTCATCTTTGAAAGTTAATAGTACTAATATTTTAAAAAGTGTCTATGATTGTCCCTGGTTATTTCTGAATTTGATCCCAATTTTGGAGCTAAGACCCTGAGAGCTATAGTAGAAGCCTATTGCTTTTTACCATCTTCTTGTATGTATTTCCATCATCTTAAATATGTATTGTATTTATGTACTGCTAACCACAGAATTAAGGATGCTGACTGCCTGCCAGTGCTATAGATGACTTTGTCCAGATGGAATCAGAAGAAAGTACTGAGAGTGGTTCTTATCATTTCAGCAGCTGGACCCTCCCCTTTCCATGCAGTATACATTGACTTGCTGTTCCTACAGTTTATATGACCAGCAAAAGGTATTATTCAAAGTGCATGCCCGCCGTCTATAACCCATACCTCTCAACTGTCCAGATTTTCACAGACTCTCCAGATTTTTGCCAGATATTTTGGCCTATTCCTCTTAAATGTGTGGTTTTCTGACAAATCACCGAGGAATGAAGGCACTGTATATTAACAGACATTTGAGTTTCAGACTTGATATCCTTCAGAAAATGCATACTAACAAAAATTGTGTTATTATAACGTGTTTATTAGAACAATCCGTTCCTTGTTTAGACCTTTGCCCCCCCCCCCCCATTATTGTAGGCTTTGTCCAGATTTCGTGTGCTAACAGGTTGGCAGTAGGGTTACCACCTGTCCCATTTTGCCAGGGACAGTCCCTCTTTGGGCAGTTGTGTCCTGCAAAAAAATTGTAAAAATGGCAAACGTCCTGAGATTTTAGGCCAAAATAATTTTCTACATTTTATGTAATAGTTGCATAAAACAGTTATTCTGTATCTGAAATGCCTAAATATTATAAAAACCAGTATGAACAACTAAAATACTGCAAGCATAAGCTTTAGTTAGGCAAAAAAGTGAAGTTCTGTACTTTGTACTGGCCGTGGGTATGTTTTGGCTTGCAAAGTCTAACGTTTGTACCAAAAATGTCCCACTTTGGGCATTTGAAAAGGTGGCAACCCTAGTTGGCAGGTATGTGTCCAGAGTTAGCAGTGCTCTGCACATGACGTCACACACCAGGTAAACCTCGTTTCTATTTGGGTCTTGGACATTCAGAGCATCATATGAGATTTAAAACAACTTAATTTAAAAAATGCCGTTCTGCATAAGCATCGTCAGTAAACATGATGCCTTTTTAATGGCATAGTAACATCTCCCGGCAGGTTCAAAAACCTGTAAGAAACCCAAACTGCTCCATTTCCCTTACTTGCCGCGACCTTCATCATATGATTAAAGACTTCCACTCCAAATGATGCGCAAACAGAATCACAAAAATAGCTTATCACACATATTCGGGTGAAAATTAATTCGGGAAATCACAAATAAATTCTAAACAGAATAATGCCTAGGATCCTATAATGAAGGGGTGAGGTGGGACTGAATAAACGAAGCCAGTCACGCTTACCTCTCAACTGTCCCTGATTTTGACTGAAGTTTTACGTCTGTCCCTCTTAATCCCTCCTAAAATTGGTGACCGTTGGAGAAGAGGTAGTGAATTGCACTTAATAAATAATGATAGTAATTAATAGACTTCTTTTATTTCAGAAAACGTATATTAGTTCACATTCTCTTATTCATTCTGCCAATGTTTCATGTTAATAGTGCTAATATTTTAAAAGCGTACCTGATTATTTCTGGATTTGTCCCTGATTCCGATGAGATTTGTCCCTGATTGTTTTTCAGCTATGAGCCACTGTATGATTCGTACCTCTCTCAACTGTCCGTATTTTCGCAGAATGTCCAAATTTTTGCCTCATATTTTTTGGTCTGTTCCTCATAAAAAGTGAGGTTTTCTGGTAAATCATTGAGGATTGAAGTAATTAAACAATACTACATAATGACAGATATTTGAGGTTTAAACTTCATATCCTTCAGAAAACGCATAATAAGGCAAGCACTGTTAGTCTAGCATTTTTTTTTTTAAGTTTAAAGGAAGAATATTTAAAAGCTGTCCCTATTTTTGGGCCTTTGTCCACCCATTATTTTTGGCTTTGTCCAGATTTCTTGCACTGAGAGACTGAGAAGGATGATGTTCATAACGACAAAGTACCTGCATAGTCATACAAATGTAATTGTTTTCTTTTCCGATTTTTTCAGACTATGTTTGTATGTGTTTATGTCAAATGAACGCTTTCCTTCGGGATTATGATGTACGTATCATATTCCGGCGAAATGCAAAGTTACTAGCTACTGGCTAGTAGCCAGTTCTTAAATTGGAACTGAAATTAACTGTAAACTCAGCTCGAGTAAAGTTAACACTTTCATTACCCGATCGCAACCCCCCCAACACACACACACCCTTCGTACGTTTGCTTATCTATTTGTACTCTGGGGCGTGCTAAATTACAGCATACATGTTTGACTCGGCAGCGCTCTAGCACCCTTATGTGCTTACGAAATGCAGAAGCAAAAAAAGTTTTCATTTTTTTCTGTAAAAAATAGTCCATACACAGACAAAAATACTTTGGAGATTTCCTGCTCCCCAGAAAATGTAATCTGTATATGTTTATTCTTGAAACACTTTCCCAAAAATGTCAGTGTGTGCACTGTTACTTTTTTTTTAAAGTATCCTGAAAATATTAATAATGGTAGTGGTAGTCGCGGTTTTCTTAATTATCATGGGAAAGCACTAGGGTAGCAAATATCACGATTAGGCGTCACCAGGAGAGATTAGGCAGATGTATACCGCTCACATATCCAGTATTCTGTAACCTTTGTAAGTTCATAAGACTAATTTTTAAAATATGTCCCTGATTTTGGACCTTTGTTCACTCAGCCCATTATTTTCGACGTATAAACTCAGGACTCTTGCGCTAAAAGATTGAGAGGTATGAAGGCATATAACAAACATTTACTACTACAGTGACCTCAGCTGTCCTTATTTATTATATGCAGTTATCACTCGGAATCAAACTTACAGCCCCTACACAACCACTTTTAATATAATTCGTGCCTGGATTGTTTTATGCTGTATTCGCTAATAAAACTCGGGAACCGTGCAGAATTGCAATTCTATGAACTAAGCACATTTTGTGATCTCTTCATCTGTTCGGTGGTAAACCTAGCACAACAGCCTCCTCACGAGTGTCCCAAAATAATCCCAGTGAGAATTTTTCAAACTGGGGAGGGCGATAAACTTAAACAAGTACTAAATATTATAGATAATACATAATCTCAATTACTAGTATTTACTGAACGTTTATTGGGGGTATTTCTGTTAAGGTAGGAATAGGGACTGATGGCACTAAATTGGCCCGATCACTTATTCATCCTGTTTGCAACGTATTTATCTGGCACGTTATTATTTAGCACCCGGGCTAACATAAAATCATCCTAGGGAAAAGGTCTGTCTACCTTTGTGGTTTATTGTATCAATTCCCCATCTCTGCTCTTAAGTCTCGTTAAACGACTGGATGTTTAGTTCTCTATCAAATTCAAGGTGCCATTTGGGCACATTCCCATAACCAAACCATTGCATGTTGTTTCTCTTCGAAGTGCTTTTTAAACGGCTTCTGTTTGCTTTACAGACCTCTCTTCTTCCTTTTATTCTTTTGATTCTATGTACTTCATTGAGTTTAAGTAGGTAAAACCTGAGGAAACCTCCATTTTCTCTCGTCTCTTTTTAATTCAGCCATGTGCCAAAGGGCCTCCTTGTTTTTACGCGTGCCAGTCACCTGCCTCCCCCAACCCACTCTTGTTCTGTTTTAAGCTTCTTTTCTGTCTTTCTTTTGACTTTTCTAGAAACTGCGGTTTAGAAACGAGCTTCATATTGGATACATATTGAGGGTCTTTTGTCTTTCAAGGGTTGTACTAAGCTAATTAAATGTGATCCCAACAAATAAACCCCATCTTCCCATTAAGTTCAGCCCAGCTTTTCAACAATTCAGCATTCACCCTTTTTCGTTGTTTCCATGCTTTGAAAAATACTGCTCATTGAGTTGTCTGTTGAAAACATTTGCGTACCTCTTTTGTTCAGGGGGTCGTGTGGCCTTTTTCTATTTGAAAAAGCCCCCCAAACAACAGCCAACCATTCTGTCCTACTGAACCAATCTGGAAAGAATGCCCAGATTATGTATTAATAATGTATGTGGTTTATCTACTTTTTAGATTTATTTATTAATTTCTTTACAGCTCACAAGTTATAGTCCATAGTTTTCTTCCTTAATATCTGAATTAAATGGATATACAGAAAAAAGATGTGTTGCCATATAGTGTGTATTTCTAAAATAAATAAAACATATGTGCAAATTGGATGCCTGTATGGAAGGTACATATTGCTGGTGAATCAAAGATTAGAGCTGGATGACAAAAGCAGACTTTTATCTCAGATGCAGTTTATAGAGCTAGACTGGAGCAAAATAGGTAGCTGGGTAGATAGACAGACAGACATAAAAATATAGACCCCCCCCCCACACACACACACACACCACATACATTATGGATTTCATTCCACCTTGTTCAGCCTTACTGTATGGGTATTATATGATTTTAACATTTTACACACTCCAGGATGTATAGTGACCCTTGTGTATATATGCTGCATGTGTCTAAGTATGTACACCACATTTAAACAGAAGTATATGACTTTTATTGGTATTCATCATAAGGCTGGACCTGTAAGTAGGGCTCAGGGTGCAGGAACAGATAGGACTGACAGTACAGACCTTAGAGCCCTGCCATCATACAAAACTTTCCCAGTGTGTTAAACTATGTCCACAACTCCCATAATATACTGTTGTAGAATAATACTCCAATTCTTGTCTGAGAAAAAAAAAACAAGTCAACAGATGAAGGTATAGAGAAAGAGGGTAGAATAATTCTTGGAAGTGGTGCTCTACTCCCAGATCCACTCTTGTGGTGAGTACCCAGTTTGGCTTTATAGAGCTTTAGGTGCAGAAACACACTTCCTGGTTAGGAATATTCTGTAATAACTATGACCCCCAAATAAGACTCTGATCTAGCTAAACAGTAATGTCTTATAAAAGTTTTCAGGGATGACCAAGTAGTAGCTGCAAAAACGTTGTCCAAAGAGGTGTTAAGAAGGAAGGTGATAGATTTAGACACAGCTCTAATGTATTTTAGGATAGCTTTGCAGAGTTTTGCCATATTTTATAACAGAAGACAGGGCATTTTAAATCTACTTGAACAGGCATTATTTATTCAATATTTTTGCCTTCTCTTCCCTTGACAAAGGAAATAAAGACCTGATAATATTTTCTCTTGTGCTCTGTCTAGTCTGCAAAATATCTGGGTTAGTTGTATAAAACCATGCAGGCAGGGCCAACCTTTGGTCAACTGGTGCCCTAGGCAAAAGGTCTCCACAGCACCCCCCAACACCACCATGTGCCCCCATCCTGGTCTACCTTCACAATCGAGATTACTGAAAAAGCATCCCTGCTAGAGCAGTGCCCTAGGCGGCCGCCTAGTTGGCCTATGCCCAAGGCTGGCCATGCATACAGGGAGGACGATGCACTCCTTAGGTTGAGTACTGATAAAAAAAAATGGCAGAACAAATGGCTGATTTAAATTAGCCTCTGTAGCCAATTTAGTCATGAAGGAGTGGTCAGTATGCAGTAAATCTCTTCTGACATCACAGCTAAGGCTTGTAATTTAGAAATTAACCTAAATAAATTAACTGCCACTAGAAATACTGTATCCAAAGGCAAAAAATGTAATGCTACAAAACAGCAAGTTTGAATGGAGGGGAAGTGAGTTTCTCCATAAAGTAAATATATCAAAGGGGACAGGATTCCTAAGCAGAGGCAAAAGAAAAAAATATATATTGTAGAGAAAGGCCTTCCAAATTTTAAGGAGAGGTAAGAGCTTAGAATCTTGACCTATATGAAAGCTGTCAGTGGTAGCAAAGGTAAGCACATGGATTTTAATGGAAGATTAGCTAACATCAGCAATATAAAAGCTCCAAAAATTCCTGAGTGAACCACATGTGTTGGTAAAGAAAAGAGAAGGCTGAACTAAAAATTGTTTCCATGTGCCCCTATTAAACCTTCTGAGTAGAATACCATTGAGAAGAGGAGGTAGCAGAATCTTCCTTCCTCTAGATGAGAATTCATCAGACCTAGCAGCTAGTATACATGGGAGAACCAACTTTTTAGCTTGAGAGAGTAGAGATACAAATGAGTTCTGTTAGGAAATGAGAAACAGCAGGTGTTTGTGATGCAGAAGTCAAAGCAGTTTGGCTAGATGAAAGTGCTTAAGCATAGCAGACCAGCTCTATCTGCAAAAGTCAGGTCCAGCCAGTATTACAATCACATTTAGTTCCTTGACTTTGAGAATAAATTGTGTTATGAATGCAGGTGGAAGAAATGACTCCCTGTCAAAACTGTGAAACCCAATCTGTGAGTCCTGACTTCAAAGAATAAATCAAAATTCAAACAAGTGACAGTGAACTATAAAACTTGCTGTTATGGCTTTAAAGTAATTTTTTGCTGGAGGTGGCTTTACCCCTCCCTTGCATCCCTGATTTGGGCCTGCACTCCCAGTCTCTGCTACTTATATATGCTAATGTTGAAATCACTGTACAACAGAGTAGAGGATGTACTCCAAAATACCTCAGTTTGGGGCTCAGTATATGATCCCCCCAGTTTCTCACTTTCAGTTCTTATATTCTGAAAATAACAATTATGGTCCTTGGACTATCAACAAGCAACAGCAAGAAGAAGAAATTCATACAGCAAGCTTGCGGGCCACGTTTATATGAAGTAATCTTTTCACTTCCTGTTTGGGGAAGAATCAAGGAGAAATACCTCTGGCACTAGCTGTTTGTGAAGCAGGCAAAAACATTGCATGTGACAGTAGTTTAACTTCAGGAATATACTTTTTGCATTTGAGGAACTTAGGAACAACCTGTGGGGCATCAGGATGAATTATTAAACCTAGTCCTCAAGAAAAAGGATTTCTCTGGAAAATGAACCTCAAATGAAATCTGTTTGTCTTCAGGTCTGCAGATGGAAAAGGACTGCATCCTTCACTGGTTGTTGTTTTATCATGCTTCGGCCATGTTGTGTGATGGAATGGAGGGAAGACACTTCTGCAGAGCTTGGACAGGAAGGAAGACTGTTTTCATCCCTAGGACACTAATGTGAGCTCTTACTTTCTTATGAAACTATAGTCATTGTACCAAGTGTCCCTGACAATGTCTCCCATCCAAAAGAGAAAGCATTTGTTGTAAGTGTAGTTTTGTGACGAAGAATGATAAAGACTTTACTGGTTAAATGCTTGGTTAGGGTCATCCATCAATGAAACTATCTCTTGTATGATGTGGAAAATTAATGGAGTGTTCAATGGCTCTGAATCTGGGGACCATCGAGGGAGCACTGAACCCTGAGAGTCCATTCAAGTATCCTCATATAGTATTTTACTTTTTTAAAAATCAAGGCTGCTATGAGTCCTGAAGCATACGCTGACTATAGGCAGCTCAACTTACAGCAGAATGAGGACATAGAAAAGATGTTTCAGAGTCTGCCTAATGGTTAAGAAATGCCCAACAAGCCTTAATATCTAGGGATCAACTAAGAAGGTCTAGAGCTGGACTGGAGTTACATAAGACTTTGCACAATATTTGAAAGTCTAGCGCTAGATTGGAGTTAGGTAAGAGTTTACAAAATTCACGGTGATCCCTAAGGAATGAAAGGTATTGAGCAGGGACTCCTTGTGACAGACAAGACTGCCTTAGCTGTTGATCATGAGAAGTTAGTTGTCCAAACAAGGACAAAAATGTTGTTCCTTGTAGACGCAAGTGGGTGGCCTCAACCAACACACATTTTTGTGAGCACTACTGAGGCATAGTTGAGATTGAAGGGTAGAATTCCAGACTAATAATAACCTGATTCTATTCAAAAGTGTATGCATCAACTTGATCACTTCCTGAGATGTTTAGGCTGATTAAGTGTATCATGAATGGTAGATTCCATATCTTTTCTGACACTAAAAATGATCTGCAATCATTTCTGAGTCCTTGCTGATCTTGTGGGACTTCCTGAGTGTCTCCTTTTCTGAGAAGCATGTACATGTCCTTCCCTGCCACCATGTCCTATTGAGGTGGGGTATCTCACAATGATGGGACATGGGATGGGCAGGTATAGAGAATTCACAATCAGAATCTTTGGCTAGTACTTCTAATGCCCATGCCATGGAATTTTAAAACAGGCTGATGCCTGGAAGGAAGCTCTCCTGCTGGCTACCTTCATCTTAGAGTGGACAGGATGGGAGTCATCATAGCTGCTGGCTAGCCTAGCTGTGCTCACAGCCTCTGTGAAAGCACATAGGACCTCAGCTACTGAATTAGTCCATTTGCTGTGATCCAGTACAATAAAATTGCCAAGTCCCACAGAAATATTGCTGCTAGAGCTGTGTATTTAGATAGGACCGGGATCTGCACAGACTTCTGTGTTTCCTTGGGATGGAGTGTTGCAGACAATGAAACTTCACACCCACAGCAGTAAGAATTTACCTGCTTTCCTTCACTGATTCTAAAGAGTCATAATTTTTTGGAACAAACAGCAAAGAGTCCATGAAGGATGGATCAGTAAAGGATAACTTGATATTCTCTGCAGATGGGTAAGTCAGACATGGGAGTATGGGTGTAGGTGATATTAATCCTACCATCCTGACAGACCCATCTTCTGCATCATATGTTACTCAGACTGTCAAACTGCAAAAAGAAGTAGCTGTGACAACCTTGACCTTAATTCTCTCTTTAAAGGCAATGTCAATCATCTCTTCTATGGATAGTTCTCCAGTATGTTCAGAATTTATAGAGAGTGGCTAGCTAGAGATCAAGGAGTATGTCTACTGCTGGGACAATAATGTCAAGCTTGGAAGTCTCCACCCACTGTGATTGCCCCCCTTAAAGGGTCAGAAGATTGGTCTACCTTTATATGGACAGGGGCCATGCTATCAGGGTGTTCTCACACATAATTAATGATATCCTAGAAGGTGCCACCAAGGGTGGGATCACCCAACAGGGCTGGTTTGCTGTCCTACTGCCCTTCTGGAGTCTTTGACATGTTGATACTGGGTAGTAACTCAGTATCGAGTTAGTGAGGCATTCGCCTTTCACCTGCTTAAGTTGCATGACCTCACCGAATGTGAGGACGTCATGTACATCCTCGTAAATGTAGTCATTGGCTTGCAGTGACTTTTTGTGCTTATTATTACTGTCGTTTCTTTTTTCCTAGGCCTCTTGGTTCTTAGTAAATCCATGGAAGTGGTATAAGCTTTTCATTGGTTCATAGATACTTACTATTGATCAGTGAGGATCTTTAGAAGCCTAGCCATACATTCCTGTGAAATTTTAGCCCTTGTAATTTAAGTACAAATAACCCAGAGCCAAGCAAAACATTTACATGTTATCCCTACCAATAAGGGACAAGGGTGCTAAACTGGGGGTGAATTTGTGGTTTCCCATCCATTCACTGTGAGGGAGGAACTTTGCTTTATGTGGACAGGAAGATGATTCCAACGAAGTGGTATTCTCTGTGATACATATGTATCCTTCCAACATGTTCTGTTTATGCTGTAGAAGAGATTAAGATCTCTTGAGCATGTGTTTATGTCACCATTAGGCTTATGATATGCAGCACATCTGAGTGGATAGGGTCTGTTACGGCTCTATAGATGAGACAGAGATCATCCCTCAGTAGCCCATATAATACGGAGGAGAGGGTAAGTATAGTTTTTGTGATCAAAGCCCTTGATGTTCTTGGTGAGAAAGTGTTGTGGTCATTCAAGTTGTATTACGTATTTGAAATGGTACATACCATGCAGGGTGCTATACTCAATAACTGGCCTATAAGTGCTGAATACAGTGGAATGACCACATCCCTGGATCTAGACACCAAAGCCTTATTAATAGGCTGTTCGATGAAAAAGAACTTTCTTACAACAGCAGATAAATGATGACTGAAGGACAATTTTCAGGGGTGTGTTGCTGATGTGATAGTTATATGGGGCGTCAAGTTTGTCGATGGAGGCTATTATACATTTTTTGACATTTAATCCATTTTTATGACACCAGCTATTTGTTTGGAAAAGACCCATTTGGAGGATATTAGCTTCTTCATTACTGATGAATACAAAGAAAATGGACTCACCTGCTTTTTTTAAATGTCATATTTGGCCAAAATGTGCAGGTGAAGGAGGTTGAAACATTGGGTAGGGCAGTAAGAACCTTGAAACAAGGTGGCTAGCCAAGAAGGCAGTACTGTTGCAAAGAAGACCTCAGTCTGTGCACCACCATCAGGCTGAAACAATTCTACCTCCATGTAATATTGTGCAGGGGGAGGCTATATGCTATATACATGAACCTATGGGGGAAAAAAGTCTGTTATAAAAGAGACACCTATGGGACAGGTATCTATTTGACTGACATAGTAGGCCTACCTTATGTAAGCTGACATCAGGTAGGCTGATGTCAGAGGGATTCATTTCAGAGGAGCCTGCAGTGATAAGATTGATGGTAGCTGCACTAATGTTAGCTGTAACAGTGTTTGTATGACAGACATCAGTCAAATGACACCTGTGTAGGGATACTGGTTTGATCAATGCTGAGGCCTGACACCTTACTAAAGACCAAATTCCAAGTTTCTTAATGAGTGCTGTCAGCCTTTTATAGTCTTTATCCAAAAGAATGATGGCCTGCCAGATAGAAAGCAGACAAAAAGCAAGTATGGGCACAAGAGAAGGCTGAGATGCTAGAGGTGAGGTGGGCCCCGGGTGGAACAAAAAAATGGGCGCAGCTCTTTTAGGTGGGGTCTCTGTAACTTGGACAGTAGGCTCAGTAATAATAAATATGTAAAGCTTTATTTTTATTTCAGCTTTCTGTTGGATTATCTGTTGTAATTTTTAAAAACGTTCAGCCAAGTAGCATGGTGGCTGTACCACATCTCTCTGTACTTTCTTGGCTTGCTATGTTACCTGGATAAGGTCTCAGAAAGTTCCAGAAGGCACAGAAAATAAGATAGAAGAACTCTGGTCTAGCCGCTGTAATTTGTGTGCCATTAAATAATTCTGAAGGATCTTTCTTTGTCACCTTTTTTTGGAAGTCATAAACCTTTATTCATACAAAATACTTTTAGGTGTAAACAAACTAAACACTTTAGGTGTCTGCAGGGAGATTTGTTTGCTAGACATATCTGTTTTGAGCAGTCATTAATAGTTAAGAGTGAAGATGTGCAAGACAATGAATAGTGTGAAACATATTAAAGATGCTAAAATGGGAGAGAAAATTATGCACAAGAGAAGGTAAAGATTCTGACTAAACCTCTTTGAAACAAATATTCTCTCTGAAAATTATCCTATCCCATTTTTGTAGTGAGAAACAACTGGAGTTTTCTTCTTGAGTAGTGCTTTATGGAAGCTGTCGGCTGGGCTTAATTGTCTGAGATTCTGGGAACATTTTGTGTGCCAAGTTGTCCTAATACCTCCTGCATTATACCCATCTATCCTGCAGCTTAAGATATACAAAGTCAGATCTTTAGGTTAGCCAATCTGGTTTCTACCTATTAAAGTTCTACAGTTTCTTTTAGGTCTATGCACTAGAAACTTATGGAATTATGTTAAGATGTATTTGCTCACATCTTGCCTATAATTCACAATGAAGTACCTTACTTTTAATGTATTATTTAATACACATTTCATCCTAGCCATGGTTGTGGGAAAGCCAGAGTCTATCCCAGACATGAAATGGGCATAAGGCAGAGAACCAGGGCTGGATGGGTTGCCAGTCTCGCGCGTACACACACACACACACACACACACACACACACACACACACTTTTGGAAGTGAAAGGAAACTACAGACCTCTGAACTAATCCATACATATACAGTTAGAACATGCTGTTTCTGCACAGAAGAGACCCCTAATGGGAAGTTGGCATAAGGGTTACGGTTTTTACCTTATAGACACAAGGTGCGGGTTTTGATTCTCACCTGGAGTAATTAGCTAGGCTTAGAATAGCCACCAAGGGCAGTTAACCTAGTACTAATCTATGAATCTATGAACCAAGTAGAATGATGCAGCTACAATGAATCCTGCATCATTGTACAAAACAACCTTACATGTCCATTTTAAATACAGAAGCATGTGTAAAAGTTAATAATCCAGTTAGATATTATGTATTCTTCAGAGTGGTAAACTGTCCGATAGCAGTTCAATTACTTTGTAAAAAATGAAGACTTGTAAAAAAATAGTGACGAAATATCTCTGATAAGGCTGTAGAACACAGATACCCACCTCCCCGTGTGTGTGTAAATGTGTGTCTGTCTGTCTGTCTGTAAATATTCGCACACGTCACACGCAGTCCCACGTACATGTCACACTATGGTACACACATATAAAATAATGGTGTGCACATAAACTCTGTATCGGATTACAAGAAGAGCGGGACTTAGCAGTTTCGCTAATATCTTTTTAATGACTTTGGAGGTTGTCAAGGGACAAATCTGCCCTGGAGCCCAGATTTCTCCACGCAGATGTTGTGGGGGGGGGGGGGGGCTCTATTACAAGAGGGTGGTGTTGAAAGACTTTCTAGTAAACTTCAAAAGCAGACAGAGGTATTTTAATTTTCCAATAAAATGTATTCCTGCTTTGACAATTTACTCCTTTCTGTCGGCAAGAAGAATATTGATGCGTTATAATCGATTTTTTTTTATTACATATTGTCTAAAAAGTCATATGAATATATTTAACAGTGGTTCAAATGCAGACGTTCCACGTATTTACTGTATTGCTGCTCTTAGAATCAGCAGTTTAATCTCTCGAATCAAATCAAAGTTAATCATGCCTTTTTTTTCAAAGACTTGTATATTATATTCATTTTCAACAGTTGCAACATAAGGAATGTTTTCTGAAGCTTGTCCGCACTCGACGCAAGCGCAAAACTTTTAAGTGTGTGTATAAAAAAATTAGGCATAGATGTCAATTAAGTCATCATGTGGGGCCAAAGTACATTTTATTCTGAAGCTCATCATAAACAATAAATACAAGTTTTAGTATTAAACTAAACTTAAAGTCAACAAATAGGAGTGGAGAATCTTTTATGACAGGCGGCAGAGCTAGGATTTGCATATTAGGAAAAAACACCGAATTTATACAGTGCTGGGAACTGTAGCACTTGAGGAGTTAAAACGCGAAAGCAAATCAAATTCCACTCGGTTCCTGAATATTATCTCACAGGCTTGCTTTAATACCTCTTTAATGCAGAAAGGGGCTTTTCTTTTTCTGTCTCTTCCTTCAGGTTCTCGAAGTCTTTGAGAGCAATAAATGTTTTAAACAGCAATAAATATAAATCAATTTCAATGCGCTCAAATCCTATTCATGAGCAGCTTGCAAGAGAAAAAAATGGGAAAGAGCTCCCCTCCCCCCAAAAGGCAGCTGTTGCGCCCACTAATCTCCTTTCTTGCTCTGTCATTCTCCCGCATTTTGCCTTCATCTCCCCATCCTCGAAAAAAAATTCTTTCTTTTTTTAGATTCTACTTGCAAGTATCCCCTCTTTAGACCTCAACCTTGTCCCCACACTGACCATCCCTTGTTAGCTGTGAAAGAAAAGAAGAGCCCATGGATGTCAAATTGGCCTCAGAAAGACCATGAAAGATTGATTTGCTTCACTTTTCTTTGGCCTGACATCAGATCGGAGGGGCTCTGAATGGGAAACCAGAAAGTCTGGGCTGGAATAAAGATGTTCTCTCTGTATGAAGGTATGGGGGAGAGAAATAGCGGCTATTTACTCCCGGGCCATCAACCCAGTAAAATAGAGAGGAATCAAAAGGACTGCGGCTATTGAGAAGCAAAGAAACATCTACACCTCGGAACAATGTCACAATATACTGGGGCTCTCTATTAACACCCATGAATATTAAAGTGCTTACTAAATGCTCAAAAGGGAGACATTTGAACAGAGGGTGGAAATGCCATAAGCTGAGACCATCTCCATATATCCACGAACAATGGGACAATGTGTGTATATGGAGGGGGAAAGTTTATTAAAAGCCATGAATATTAAACGGTTTACTATAGTCAGCTTAAGAGCCGTACAAATTAAAGCACTGAGCAAGCAGCTAAAACTTGTCCAAGTTACATATCTCGTGAGCAACATCTAATGCATCCAAGCACCTATACTTGTCAGAGTTACTCTTTTGGTTACAGCACTTCAGCTGTAAACACATTATCTCTCTTGTTCTTAACTAGGCATTAGTAGGAAATGATAAGCGGAGTTTGGAAACCCGGCACTTCCCACACTTTTCCCCTTACAGTACCGCGTTTAAATAAATATAACACTACATTGTTCAACGAGACAGGATATTTGATGTTTAACTGCGGATTTCACCTGGCAATGTTAGTTTTATCGGTGCATATACAGTTGGGTGGTTGGCTAATTCAATGTATAGTATGTTTCTGAAGATTAGGGTAAAGCAAGTTACACACACACACACACACACACACACACACAGTACTATTTGCATAAAATATGCATATTTATCTGATCACATTTAGTGCAAATTGCGCTAAAAAAACACCGCGCATCTACTGCTGAATGCAGTAATAACACTTGCGTCATTTAATGAATTAGTGTGAGAGCAGAATAATATGTTGGTTACATGTCTAAGTAAATGATCAGTCTTACGATGCCTTCATTTGAAATAAGGTCAGTACAAACTATACTGTAACGTTGGATAACCCATGAGTTATATACATAAAATGGATAAATTAAAAGAATTATACAACGAGGAAATATATGGACACACACTGTACTGAGCAACATCTAAAAATATTCACATTACTGTAAAGTGCAGGGAGGTACTGGAGTTTAAACTTTTAAGTGGCATTATGGGAATTCATTAAATATAATATAAAATGTTCCACCTGCCATGAGTTATGGGTGGTAAGAACTACTATTATTTGTGTGTGTCGATTACCTTTCATTATGGCAGCAACTGATTGTGGGGACACTAGGAGCCCCTTAATTTACTCTCTGAAAATGTCTTGTGTCGCTGCTAGAGAAGGTTCCCACTGTCAGAAAAATATACTCTTATCTAGGTTAATAATAGAACCAGGAGTGCTGTAATGAAGGGGAATTTAATATACAGACGGAGCAAAACAGAGCTTCTGACTGGTACGGACATTCTGTCTGTACTTTAAAGTAGCGTAGAACCAGGTCAAAAACATTAGGGGCTTCCTGTGATAAGTGATGCTGATGCTTGTTGTCACTACTAAACCTATCAACTGCCAAGATTTTTACACTCAGATTTACCCGTATTTTCCTTGGTAAACCAATGTTCTTAATTCATTAAACGCAATTTGTCCCTCCCTGCATAAAACTCTGAACTACAGCGCACACACAAAATCACTATCTCTAGCTGTAATATCTGATGACATACCCTAATAAAAAATAAGAAAATCTTCCTCTTTCTGACACTTTATTAGGACTTTTGAAAGTCAGTCAATGTGTATCACAGAATATGGGAACTGTGTGCACAGACTTCCATAACTGTGCATTAATACAGTTTTCTAAAAACTTCATAATTTTTAGAAATAGCGCTTTATTAACGGTAAACTTCGAGAAGTGTTTCACATGAGCATTTTCGAATAATATCGTTTTAACAACACATTATACAGTATTAATCAAACAAAAGGCTTTAGAATCTTTGTTAGTTTATTTCTAAAGGTTCCATTTTTGTTTTGCATTGAAAAATTAAGTTGTTGAGTTGTTACTCAACAGCAGTCAATTTAGTTACAAGATTTGCTGGTAAAATAAAATACCTTCAAGGTGTGTGTATATATATATATTCTTTTTTATTTTTTTACACACACACGTGTGTGTAGCCAATTTAAATGAAAAAAATGTCTGCTATGCTTTGCTTAACTCCATACTGTTGTTACCCCTTCCGACTTGGTAGTGTGTTGGAGAGGGTATGGAGGTTATTGGGTAAGTTATATTCTGGACTCTGAATTATTGGGAAGGAAGTATTCAGTTCTGCATACAGGGCTTCGGTGCTGCGGGATGTACCTGTATGTGTATTACCACAAGCGTCCTGGTCTCCCCTCGTCAGGTGTCTTCGCACACTTTCCGACAGGTTTATGTAGAGACAACGTCCAACTATAGAAGTTTCAAAACATCAGTGCATTTTATTTTTCCCTTATTTTCGCTGTAGCATGTCAGGTTATTAGGCTTGTAAAAGGGATGAAACAGTAAGTTACACACAATATCGGCGAGCAGTGACAAAAATTGATAGGCAACATGCAATACTTTAGAAATAATATATACTTATTCTTTAGGACACGTGTATGTGTGTGTGTGTGTGTGTGTGTGTGTGTGTGTGTGTGTGTGTCGCGCGCGCGCTGTGTGGTCCAAACTGACTTTTTTTTCTCTCTCTCTTTCTTTTTCTTAGCCGCAGGACATTGTTTCTTGTGCACTTTTAGGAAATTGCTCTCAAATGCTATCAGATGCATACATTTGACTATAAGAGAAAACTACCAAGAAATTTCTGCTGCAAACAGATTTCCGAGAAACACTAGGCTCTGAGTGTGGATGCATTCATGGTTATATTTCCTTGTCCCCTTTTCTGTAATCAGTGTCCTCTGGCCAGTTCAAAACCAATTCTGTTTACAAAGAACAGTAGGAACAAGGCAGCTGCTGTGCACTTCTGACAAACCTCGTATTAGGTTCGTATACGCTCTGGAGGGGTGTAAATATTGTTCCTTGATTCAGCGTTGATGAAAAATAAAATGTTTTTTTTTTTTTAATTTAGGATGGTCTTCAAATTGCACTTAATATATGTTGACTGCAAGATGATGGGTTTGAGGTCGATCTGTTGACTGTAGTAGCAGGTGTAAAGGTTTCATCTCTGTGGTGGGTTCAGTCTGGGAAGATAAGCATGATGACAGCAAGGTGGCTGGTAGCGTGTGTGTGTGTGTGTGTGTGTGTGTGTGTGTGTGTGTGTGTGTGTGGTGTACTCCTCCCAGGGGGTTCTTTATAAAGGTTTGGCTCTTTCTGGTAGAACAAGTCTATCCTACAACGTCAGGGGGTCATTAATAACCAATTAGGAGGGTCACTTAAGCACATATAAAGAGAGCTGAGATTTTGATAAGGGGGAATTTTCTCAGGTTTAGTGTCTCACAGGAAGGGATGTTGGCAAGAAAGTCTGCTCCTTAAGTCAACAAAAATAACTACAGGGAAGAGACAACCACACTTTTTGAGACATACAAAACTGTTTTTACTCTTGCCTACCCTTTGTTTTGTTTCCAGTGGAGCTTCTCTTTGTGTTTTTGTGTGTGTGTTTTGTACGCTGCTGTTCGCTGACAAGGGACTGCCATGGGATCAGTGCTTCCAGCAGAGACACTCACGTTGAAGTCTGCCCTGAAGCAGCCAGGCCTCTCCCTGGCTGAGATTATCACCTCGGACATCCTGCACAGTTTCCTGTATGGCAGGTGGAGAAACGTCCTTGGCGAGCAGCTCTTTGAGGAGAAAACTAGCCACAGCGGTAGCAGTAGCCACACTCACCCTAAAACTGCCTTTACAGCTGAAGTGCTTGCTCAGTCATTCTCTGGGGGTAAGTATATACCACCGGTGCCTAATGTAAAATATTGAAAAAAACGCAGCATAAATGTGTGTAGCAAGCTTTGCGTCTTCTGTATTTGTGTGCGCATGTCTGTTAATGTTTATATGCGTGCGTGTATTATATATATATATATATATATATATGTGTGTGTGTGTATGCATGTGAGTCCACACACACACACACACGTATGCAAATAATTATATGCTATAAGTTGTGCAGTATGACTGATGTATATACACTCCAAATAGAAAATAATGTATATGTACACACACGCGCGCACACTAAACACTGAATTATTCCTGATTTTGACTCAAATTTTAGCTCTGTCCCTCTTAATCCTTTCCAAATTCTGTAACTTTGGAGAAAGGTAGTGAAGAATATTTAGGCGAATAATGACAATAATTAGAGGGGTAGGTAGACTTATTTTACTTCAGAAAATGTATATTAATTCGCACTCTTATTTTGTCAACATCTGAAGTTGGTTGTAACATTTTAAGAAAGTGCCCCCGATATTGTCTCTGATTATTTCTGGATTTTTCCCTAATTCTGACGAGGTTTGTCCCTAATTCAGACGAGAAGTGACCCTCAAACACACACGCGCGTGCGCGTGAGTATGTATATATATATATATATATATATATATATATATATATATATATATATACATACATATATTCGTGTGTGTTTATATATATATATATATATATATATATATATATATATATATATATATATGTATATATTGTGAGCGCTTGCTTGCTTGGGTGTATTATCAATCAATCTCTCTATTTATCATTGTGTATAACATATATGGTAGATACGAATACTGTTTCCAGTTTCATTTGCTGTTGCTGTTGTAAAATAAACCATTAAGAGGACAATATAAAAACGAATGCAGAAGGATGTTCTGTTGGTGACATTCAAAACGCTTAGAGGTCAGGATAAGATAACACACGCACACTCACACTTCTCCAAAATGACTCATATTGGAAGGGTAAGAAAGATTGTTACCAGGCAAGAGATATGAAAACTCAGCTCAAAATAAGTTTTTTTAACTCAAGACTTGTTATGATGCCTACTCACACCCGCAGAAACAAACAGCTCTAGTCTAACTTAAAAGCATATATCAGTCAACAGTAAGTTAACATCAAAGCTATTCTTTAATTTTTACAACTTGCTTAACAAACCGCAAATACTTACTTCGGTACGAACTTAAAGAGAAAGATTTTTCATATGGAGTAAAATGAAACTGAAATTATTCTACTTGTGTTTCTAAGATGCGACATACACTGCGCTAAATACTGTGCAGATTTCTGCCTTTTCCTGTTTTTTAAGGTTTGTTAACATTTTCTTACTCTGCGCTCAGGACCTGACATACTTTATCCATTTTCAATTGCGTTAAAAATGTGGAATAAAATGAATGCAATATTAGAGGCGCTCTCTTGTTTGAAAGTAACCCAGGATTAATACAGCTTTTGAAAACTTTAGCGTAGCCATGTAATATACTTTGTGTTCCATCTCCTTCCCAAGGTCTCTGCTGACTTTCCCACTCTCAGTCTCACACCATTTCCCACTTTTTTCACTTATCTGACCTAATTTGGTCCATTTAAGCATCGAGCCCCTGGCATTTGGGGGCTTATTAGGCGTGTAATAGCAGTTGACTCCAAAAGAAGAGCTTTAAATTCATTTAGTTAACTTGGGCTTGACCCGCGAAAGTTCCCACTTAAACCAGAAGCCAGGAAAAAAAGAAAAAAAAAACTTCTTTTCTTTAAGATGTCTCAAGTTCCTATCCCCCATTCATCAATCTCTGAACAATCTCGCTCCCCTTTCTGGCATCTATGGGAGTTCTCTTTCTTTTTCTCTTTAAGATTTCTGTTCCTCTCTTAATTTGGCATGAAGACTAATTCCATTTCCATTCATATTATGTCAACCATCTAATCTCTCCCATTTTGTGCAAGAATTCCTCGGCCTTTTTAAACAAGTTCTCCCTGCATTGAGGCAAAATTTATTGCTACACCGTTCTTAAAGGGCTAATGAATTTAGAATTAGCAATTTCTTTCTAGCTGAGTTTAATGAATGCAGATCAGTTTAACAGCATGACAAATTGTTGCTTGGGATGAAATAGACACCAGTTTACCCTCCCTTTCCAGGCTACTTCTTCAAACACATTTCCTTTTTTAATATTTCAATGGTAACTTCGGCTGTGGATAAAAACCAATTGTCAACTTTAATTTCCAGAAAATAGCCCAATCAAAATGCAACAAAGGTTTCCACCATATATCTAGGTCAGGGCACACATTTGCGCAGCCTTCCTACTTGTTTCCCCCTTTCATTACAACAGAACAGGGCTTGCCTAACCTTCACTTGGAAAATTCAAGTTGACTTTTACTGTGTAACTGTTACTGATGTGTTGTTAAAAATGAATAAATACCACATTTGGTATATGAGATGCAATGTTTAACTAGTACCGCAGTTTTTAGTTCTTTAGTGTTTTGTATGCGTAGAGTTTAACCTTGCTGTGTGAAAAGATTCACTTTACACAGCTGAACACGTGAACTTATCGAGAACGTTTGATTTCATTATTTAAATGTCATAAGAACAACTTTTGTTTCACACAACGACCTGTATCTTTACAAATAAAGTCAGACAGTTTTACTAAGATATATTCACGAGTTTTACAGCACTAGAAAATAAAATAAGCACATAATTCATATTTGGGATATTTTCTGAAAGTGTTTGTCTTTCTATACAGAGGTGCAGAAGTTGTCCAGCTTGGTTCTCCCCTCCGAGGTCATCATAGCTCAGAGTTCCATCCCTGGAGAAGGACTGGGGATTTTCTCCAAGACCTGGATCAAAGCTGGCACTGAAATGGGACCTTTCACCGGTAGAGTCATCTCCTCTGAACACGTGGACCTCTGTAAGAACAATAACCTTATGTGGGAGGTAAGTTAAAAGGGCAAGATAACGTTTAATTATAACTGTCTAATTAAAACAATAAGCTCTAAACTGGGTACAACATTCACACATAAAAGCACAGTGGAAACCGAACGCTAATTCATTGGAACCCCAGTAATATTAAACCTTTTTATTCGTTTAGCGGATAACTGAGAGTGTAAGTAAGATACGTTATTGGTTTAAAAACTACTAATATTTTGGAGAACTATAATCTGTAATTGTACGACAAATATGTGCAATTTAAGATTTTTTCCTTCATAGTGAAGCAGAGACTACACGCAGAAGTTACTGCATTATTAGCAAAATAATATTCCGAATTCACATTTTGAAACATTCATATAATTTACATATTAGCATATGCATGTTTCCTTGCACTTCATGTACGCCTGCTGATGTTCTGTGTTTTTTCTGATATTGTCATTTTCTACCAGACCCAACAAAACAATTTTCTTGATAATGGGCTGTGATGTCAGTAGTCAGAAGCAGACATGTTCATAGCAGGAATTAACAAGTTAGTCAGATGAAATCTAAAATGGATAAATTGTGTTTTCTTGAAAACATAATTCATTATAATAATGACAATGACAAAACAAAACAGAGCTTCAGATTCATACACTATGGGATGTCATATGTTACAGTTTTACTGATTAAAGTTACATTTGTATTCAGTATATCACTTTTCCTTTCAACTACCCTTTTGATGGGTATAGTTGTATTCCTAAGGTATGCTGCAGCTTATAGATCTCTTCCCCAGCTCTTGTATCATCGGTTTAAATGAAAAACTATCCAACAATAGTTTTATTTCAGGTGATTAAAAGTACATACCTCTGTAATGAACAGTATCTCAGTAATTTACAATAATTATGTTAAAATGATCCTACATGTGAATTTAGTAATATATTTTTTCATTATTGATGATCAGAATTGCCTTTATTCTTTAACACTTTTTGATCACTTTTTGTAGTTTCTTATATCAAAACACAATGCAAAACAGTGTAAATTGTTTGCCGTACTTACTCGAGAATTATAGATCAAAGAACTAGTCAAAGTTATTAACTTGTGTAAACATTTTCAGTAACAAATGAGCATTGTTCTCAAATTTATTTTTTAACAGCTTACACATGCTGATCCACATAAAAAGTAATGTAAGTAATTATTTTTATGGACAATTAATAAGTATTTATAATAAAATAACATTTTTGAGATCATATGAAAGATAGGGAGTGAGTGGTCCAGGAGTCACTTTAGTATTCCAGTGTGACAGACAAAAGCATTCTTGCAGAACCTCAAACAGACTAGATCAAGTAACAAAACTCTTGTCTGTGTTTTCGTTTATCAGAACAGGGTCCACTGTCTGTACAGGTTGCAGGTGGATGTTGCTGGAATTGAACCAAATCTACAGCATGCAGACTGTTTGCAGATTAACCACTTGACAAGGCTGCCAACTCTCCTATTATAATGACAAATGCATAAAAACATGCAAGATCTGTTTCAGAAGTGCTGTCCAAGGAAGTTGTACTGAGCCAGAGCCTTTTCATAAACTTCTCAAGCTACAAAACCCACAAACCTGACCAATAATAATAGCAGTGTGTTTATATATATATATATATATATATATATATATATATATATATATATATATATATATATATATATATAAAACATACACACACACACACACACACACACACACACACACACACACACACACACACACACATGTGTGTGCTTGCGCGTGTGCGTGTGTGTGCATGCGCGCGTGTGTGTGTGTGTGTGTGTGTGTGTATGTGTATGTGTGTCTGTGTGTCTGTGTTTATAGATCCCTGAAGCTCACATCCTAGAGTTACTTTAGATAACTGTCTGGAAATAATATACATTAGCACAGCCTGGTACAATAACACTGAACACATTGGCAGCAACAACCATTTGAGAAGTCTGTGTTTCACTGGAGTACTTCACCTAACAACAATGAACACACTCTCCTCTGTTACATTTTTAAGTTCAAATATTATAATTGTAAATGGCTCATTCTGTCATTTTGGTGACTAAAATAAGTTTTGTATAAGAAAATAATAGATGTAACTGCTTTATTCCTCAGGACAACATATCACATATTACTGTATATCTGAGCAGACAATTTTAAACTATGTATTTTTAAGGTTCTCACTTGTCTCTAAATGTTCATATGATGGGAGGACTTCTGAGGGTAAAGATAAGTAACATTTTGTTTATGTTTTAACTTATAACTGTTTCAGTACTTTCTTGGAGTGAAATCCAACACAAAGATAGATTGCTAAAGGGGTAAGAGTGGTATCACACTTGGGCTGTAACTTCTAAAAAAATTGTAAGCAGCAGAACTAAACTTTAGAATAAGGCAGCTGTTAAACAATTTCTGATAATTTTTCACAGTTTAACTAGAATATTTTTTGTCTGCTACATGCATGACAACTGACACTCCTCTTTACAGCCACATGGTATGAAATGCTAGATTATTTAGACTATGTGTATTTTAACATGCACAAAGGGGCAGATACATTCACAAACAGTTTCCCTTAAGTTACATCCTAGTCTCTTAATATAAACCCCCTGATACAAAATATTTGCAGAAAACAAGATGTTGCAGAGAAGAAAACAGTGCTGCTGTCATTATTGGTGTTGCAGATTTCGTGGTTAGCTGTGACTTATAAGAGAATTGCCTTTTCATTCCACAGCAGACAGTGCATAGGCTGTTACTCAATGATGTGAAAATGTTCCAGTAATGAACATGCAAAGGCTGAACTGAAAAGAAATGCCTCACCCATTATAACTTGAGTTTGAAATGCTATATGCAGTAGAGAACCGCTTATATTTTGTAATCCTTTGTTTAAGTAGGTTGGCTGGCTGTGCCCCAGTTTAACTTTCCTGTCTACCTGTAACAAATAGTTATGTGTCATCCTTGTCTGGTGATAATATCCTATAATGCAGTTATTAGCACTACCACAATTAACTTCCTAATTACAGTTCTCCCTCACTACCAAACATTCAGCCAGCTACTCACTAATCCAATTTAAGCACCATTGCTACTTAACAGTTATAATTAGCATGTGAATGTTTTCTTGTAAATTAGGTCTTTAATGAAGATGGTACTGTGCGCTACTTTATTGATGCCAGTCAAGAGGACCATCGGAGCTGGATGACTTACATTAAATGCGCCCGTAATGAACAAGAGCAGAATCTCGAGGTAGTTCAGATTGGAAACAGCATATTTTACAAAGCTATTGAGGTGAGATTCTTAAATGCATCTAATATTGGCTGCCTCTCCATTAGATCTTTTTGCTTAAGTAAATTACATTTTTTTTTTTTAGAAATTATATGACAGGTAATGTATTGAGGTTTCTGTGATTCCCAACAGGATGAAGGTCTAGACTTGTATAGTTATGCTGTTTCTTGAGGGGGGGGCAGGAAAAACTATAAATTGCTGCATTTGCCATGAATTAAACCAATAATTTGTTATATTATGTGTCAGAAGACAGTGGTACAAACCATTTATGTGGATGCAAAATGCCTACTATTCATGAAATGCAGAAAAACAATGCCAAATATCATTTTAAAGCATTATTGTTTATTTAGGAAGTGCCAACAAACCCCTGCCAACATACATACATTTACTAAATTCTCAAGGTACCCTACAAATTAGGTCATGTCTGAAGCACAGCATACATTAGTATGCCAATTAATTCAGTGTACTATTCGTCATCTGTAGCACCTGTTAATCTTGCACTGTAGTAGGTTGTAGATGCATTCATCAGTGTGTGTTCTACATGAATGGTTTAGGCGTATGTGACATGACATCAGATTTGGGGACCATATCAACCCTAACAGCAGCACTTAGTTTTCAGTTGATTGAATTAATGCCTTTCTGTTAGAAGTGCATGAATGATGTGCATTTGTTCGGTTATCAAATTATTCCAGGTGAAATAACACTGCAGCCTAAAAACTGGGTAATTTATAGTTCTTTATATCTATGTAACCTTTTTAACACCACAGGCTTTAGGTAATTAAGACCAAAGTCTATCCTGAGGCTATCTTGAACATTATAAAATTGCTTTCCTCATTTGATATTTTGTGTTAGATAAATAAATTAATCTGAGCTAAATTTTAGTGTAAAACAATTTCAGTATTTCACTACATTTCCTTTTTATGTTGTCTGAGCAGTTGTGTAGCTGCTAAAACTTAAATGCTTACCTGAGTCTCGTATACTAAAGGAGATGGATAGTGTCCACACAATTGTCTAAGCTGATGATAGTTTTACCAGACATATTAGAGACGGCTAGCTTGTATCTTAATCTTACTTCATCTGACTTGTTCAGAAGTTACCTTTATTCCATAAGCAAGAGGAATTATCAGCCTGCCTCAAAAGGTTGCATGTCTTAGACACCATCTTTTCTTTCTCGATTGTTAGAATTAAAGCCTGTCTGCTGACTTTTTCATATTTGGTACAGATAGCTAAGGCTTGCTATTGAACTTTATCTTGTAGTCTTGAGTTCAATTCCTTCAGTTTCCACTTAAAAAATGTATTATTCCAGGGAAGCCATTTAATCAGAGAGTGCTCCCAGATTACACCAGAAAGGAGGCTTACTCAGTTAATTGATGAAGTAACTAACTAAATATTTGGGATAGTTTCCCCTGTCACTGCCTATTCTTGCTATTTTAGTGGTTTGAACTATAGGTAGATTAAAGAACTTTTCAGTTAATTTTATTTATACTTGCAGCCTACCAAGAAACATCACCCCAGTTTTTCATAATATGAAATGACAAAGACAGTACAATATGGTAAAAAAAAAAAAAAAAAAAAAAAAGATATATATATATGTATATATATATATATATATATATATATATATATATATATAGAGAGAGAGAGAGAGAGTGCACTTCCCTCTCAAACTTCCTCACACCAGTGCATCAGTATTAGACTTTATTCCTTTTTATCACATTGGATTGAATCCATTGGTGCAATGTTTCTGTACAGGACTCTGCCAGTAAGGTCTATATCTGCTTATCAGTGCTAGAAGTTAGTGTGCAAATGGTAGATGCAGAACCAAATGATAGACATGGTGGGGCTGGGAAAATGCAAGAAATAGATATTTGCAGTTCAGATCTCAGTTGTTTTATGTGTGTGGCTGCATTTGAGTAAGCTTGTATAAGATGCACTTTGTTTTTCTTGAGTTCTCTAAATGAGATAAGATCATTTGATACTCAGGCTTGTAATGGGATTCTACTGAACTGTCATGCTTTTGAAATTAAAAGTATCTGTAAACTCACTGAGAAACCGAAGTCTCAGCCACATCAGTCAGCCCTAGATTTGAATATACTATTCAGCTGTTGGGAACCTTGTACAGGGAGAGGACAAGGCTTTCACTGGACCATGTTCCTTCCAGTACCAATAGAAAAAGGAACTCCTCAGTGTTGCCATATGGTTTTTATCATAGGGAAACCTAGCAAATCTAAGATAGACTAAGGAACAGCATGAATGGAAATCTGTGTTCCCTTTCTCACATGGTTATCAAAAATACCCACTCACTCACTCACTCACTCACTCACTCACTCACTCACTCACTCACTCACTCACTCACTCACTCACTCACTCACTCACTCACTCACTCACCAACCAAGTCAAGCTATCCATCTTTAAACATATTAACCATAGTACTCAAATAGTCTACTAATGGAGAAGAGTCATGAAAATCTACTCATGTGATAAGCATTCTGGTTGTTGCAGTCTGGTTTGTTGCTCTGTTACCTGACTAGTTTAAGCAATGTTAAATATTCTGTTAGAGAGGGACTATTTACACTTTGCAGTTCCAAGCTGGGCATCTGCTGTGGATATTGAAACCCTTCTTCTTCTTTCGGCTTTTCCCTGTTAGGGGTCACCACAGCGGATCACCTGTCTGCTCATGATTGGCAGTGGAGTTTTACGGTGTTGAGTTGCCAGCCCAGCACCCAACCTTCCACAGAAGGCACACACATGCACACACTCACACCTAGGGCCAATTTAGAGTGTCCAATCCACCTATAGCATATCGTTGGAATGTGGGAGGAAACCAGAGCACCCAGAGGAAACCCACGCGACCACAGGGAGGACATGCAGACTCCGCACAAAAGGCACCCCAGCCGAGGATCGAACTGGAGAACCTCTTGCTGTGAGGTGGCAATGCTAACCGCTGCACCACCGCGGCCACCCTTGGATATTGAAACCTGACCTAACAGAAATAAATAGCAAAGGGATTCCTGGAAATGTGAATGAGAAACTGAGCGTTCTCAATTTCTGGGTTAAACCTTTAAAGAAAACTGGTGCATTACTTAGTCTCACTGTAAGGTACTTTTTGTTTGTATTTATTAATTCACTCTCCCAGTTGTTGCTATAAATATTATTTATATAATAAGAGGATCTTTATTTATTACATCTTGTCTGTTTTTGAAACTTGCATTTGTACCTGGGGTTAAAGTTTTTTGCAAGTGACAGCATAGTTATTTTAGTAAAAAGAGAGTATTGTCAGTTAGTGGAGAGGATTAAGGCTTTGATTTACTAGTAAGGTGCCTTCTATAGTCCAGGGTACATGGTTTGATTCCTTTCACCTCTATTTGCCTGGTATGTGACTCTGATCAAGTCACCTATTCAGTGTCCCTGGATCACTCCTCAAAAGGGACATTTCTGTCCTGATTTATGTATTTAACACATGCATACAATAAAATAAGTCTGAAGCAGGTAGAATATATTGTTTCTGTATGAGATATATTGCAACAGCAGATGCAGTGTGTTTGAAAAACACCTACACATGCCAGTAATACAAAGGAATAATACACACCTTAAAATATATATACTGTATTTTATATAGATTTACTTGAGAAGAATAGTACTGCTTCTAAAACACTTTACATTTAGTCAGAGGTATATTAAAGACAACTATGCTGGCAAATATTTATACAGAAAAAAAATTAAACAATGTAGTTTTATTTTATGGTGTCCTTTCCATAAAGTTCTCAGTACTGACTAATTGGAAGAAAACGCGACAGAGGAAAAATGAGAAATACAGATTTAGTGAATTCTCTCTGAAGGTAAAAGTACCACCTGCCTTTTTATATTATTTTTTTTGCTCATGTGATTATACATGCTTCTTATGCCATAAATGCTAGCTCTTTCAAGCTTTGCTCTAAATACTACAAATCAATCACACCAAAGATCAATATTTTCTGTACTTAAAGCCCAGGCACATGAAGGTGCCTCTTAGTAAAGTACAGCAAATTCCCTGTGTACATATTGGCATTGCATATGTAATCATCACTGCATGTCTACTTATCGCATGCAAGGGTGCCTTAAAATGAGATGCCACAAGGACGCTAGTTTTTACTCTCTAAACCAAGATACACTACTACTGACTTGCTTGGTTAGCTTTATAAAACATTTGGCTTGTAAGTGGTAACACCATTTAGTAGATGTATTAACAGGAAGTAGGAATGTGGTGCTCTCGTACGCTTCATGATGCAGTAGGAAATGAATACTAGCATCAGACAATTGGACCACAGAATAGCTGTACATATTTAACTCTGTTCATGAAGACTATGGCAGTTTAATGCTACAAAAACACAAAAATCACATCTTTAGGTGATAACTTAGCAATAGTAGGAATCAAACTAGCATCCATCGCAAATGATATCTGAGTACACGCAAATAATCTATAACATATGTAATACATGTGCTATCAGAGACACAGAAGGAGGTCCAATCCAAATATTAATAATGTAAAATTAGTGTAAGTGAGATTTCTCTTAGATATATTACAGTTGTCTCTATGACAATGTAGATAGGCAGATGTACACACACACACACACACACACACACACACACACACACACACACACACACGTTATATCACTTTATATATGATATATTATATTGTATTACTTTCACATTAGTTCTATAGTCATACCCAAGGGTTCTGCATATTCTTTACTTGGGAAGGTCAGTGAATATAAACTGGGCCATTTCATGTAAGCTGTACCTTAGTAATGGCCCTCATTACTCTCTGGTCCTGTTGATGTGATATTTGCTTTCCAGGACATGTGCTGTATAAATGTGTTGAATATGATAAGTATTTCTGATAATTGTTTTTTCTTTCTTTCTGTTTTACTTGGGGTATTCCTTCTGTACGCCATAAGCAAGGTATTGGTGATGGCAGGACAACATTTAAATTAGACAGTGGTAAACTATACTCTGCCACATAAGTGAATGGTTGCTTAACAAAGAAGTTTATCTTACTATAGAATTTGGCTTATAAATACTTCACAGATCTCTAAATAATAGGTTATAAGAAGTGGGGATGGCTAGAAAATGTGGATAATAATGCAAAATGCTGAACGCTCACTCAAAGAAGAACTGCGTAAGAACTGATGATACGGAGAATATTGTTTAAACTCGTCTTCCATTTACCTAGTAAGGTTAAACGGCTCTTACCTTACAAGAAAAGCTTTACTAAGAGGTCAGATTCCTATATTAGATAGTCTGTCAGATTTATATATGGAATCCTTAGCTCTGAATTAAAGAATTATCCATTTTATCTATTACATGCTACTGTTCTCACTCACCATCAGCTACTGGTTCGACTTTTATGTAGGACTACCTGATGCTACTCTTGTGTATTGGACAGAAATAATTTTTTTGAAATTAGCAAATTAAAGTACTTTCTAACATTGTCATTTTAAATTGAATTCATCAGAAATTGTAGCTATTCTGATAGTGGACATGCCTCACAATCCCAGTGCTATTTTCCTACTAACTATTATTATAGCTACATATACTATTTAATAACCTGTTAAAACCCTCAAAAAGAACTTTAGCTCCATCTACACACAGAAAATCAGAAATGTTCAAATGTTCTTTTATACACACATGCGCGCGCGCACACACACACACACACACACACATATATATGTGTGTGTGTGAGTGTGTGTGTGTGTGTGTGTGTGTGTGTGTGTGTGTGTAAATAAATATATATATATATATATATATATATATGGAATTTATATATATATATATATATATATATATATATATATATATATATATATAGATATACTCAAACATTTGCAATGCTGAATGCTTTTTGTATGCTGGCAGAAGGGATCCAAACTCATTTGATTGCTTCTGCTGAGTTAAGTCCGTGCAAGATTGTGAACAGTGAGGATCAGTGAATTTGCTCTTTTCCCACTGTTGAGCGATCTGGGAAATGGTATACACAATTTGCAGGGAGTGAAGGAGGCACAGCCAAGTTTACTCCGTTGCCAAAAATATTAAGTGTTTTGTATTTTTGATGTTTTGGGATTTGATCTTTCAGAATCAATGTTTAGACTTTCAACATTTATGTGCTTCAATGTTTTGAAGTATATCCATATCTATCTATATAGATATAGATACAGATATGTGCGTGTGTGTATACAATTAAATTGATCAAATACCATTTATGCCAACGTGCATAATACTAAAACAAATTGATCGATATTATGCACACTGATACTGTACTATGCTTTCACAGAGAAATAATTTTGGCACATGCAAAACTTAAAAAAAACACAAAGATAAAATTACTTTTTGCAAGGGGGCAAGCACCCCCACACACCCTGCTAATTATATATTCTAACTCTGAGAATGCACAATCCCCAGGGAAATGAGTATATTCCCTTACCAGTGGATTGTCAGTCTCACATGCCTGTTGATCAAATTGTATCAATTAAACAGCCAAATTATCATTCAACAAAGTTACCAGGAGACACACACACACACACACACACACATATATATATATATATATATATATATATATATATATATATATATATATATATATATATATATACACACACACACATATATAGCTTGAAAAAATGGGCTAGACTAGGCTTACTGGAGGACACACATGACCAAAAAACTGCACCATTGCCTACCCTGCTACAAGTCTAGTGCATCTTTTAATGATTTTCACTTTATGAGGAAGTGATATATACATTATAAATACATGCATCTGGTTGTGTGGCTTTTTTGTACATACACCACCACGCACCTGGAGCACTATTATGATGCAACAGTGTAGTAATAAATTGGAAGCATAAGATGCTGTCATATGGATTAAGATATCTTATTGGTGAAAGTTTTTGCCTTATATCTCCAAGTTCAGGCTTCAGGGTTAACACCCTTCATCGTCTGCCTGGATTACTTGTTCTCTTATTACCTTTTTGTATTTTCTCCTGGTACTGTGGCTTCCTCTCACATCCAAAAACATGGTTAAATGGCTACAATAAACTTTTTATTTACACTGTAATTTTTCCTTTCCCTTGCAGCCCTGGTCATGGGTGAAAAGGATCAGAAAAGGATAATTTTCCTTATGTAGTTTACAAATAAATAATAGTAAACAGCACATACTGAGTTCTGTGAAGTGTATACCCATTTAATAAAAAAATAGAGCACAATAAAAATGTACACAATAATGGGGCGAGTAGTGAATCTTAATTACAATGAAAAGTTAAGCTCAGCTTGCACCCACTATCTTATAAATTGGTCAAAGGATATCTAATATTAGCCTAGAAGTATTTATGAAATAATAAATTAGTAGCACTATGGGGGCAGCTTTTTCATCCCAACTAATAACCAAAAATAATATGTTGATAATCAACCATTATAACACTTTAATTAAGAACAGTTTTACACTGTAAAATATTTCAAACCACGTGCCAGTTATAATAAGGTATGCTACAAGTTAAACAAAAAAAAAACTAAGAAAGAACCATACTGCTAGTTTGGAGCAAGAGTTTATAATGACAGCATTTTTGTGATGCAAACTGTTACACATTTTTTCCAAGCTCCTGTGTTTGTTGTTTAAACACATTGTAACATTTCAACATTGTAACATAGTGCGCTGTCTCACAATGTTGTCTCAAAGAGCATTAGTTAATGTATGAAATTAACTGATATGTTTCCAATCATTCTTCTTGCCAGACTCAGATATGTCCTAATTAACTGGTGTGCTTGGCATCATCTAGTTAGAGGGGGTCCGTAGCACTCCTTAAATTTATTCAACTTCTTAATTTCTATTCTGGACTATCAGTTCCTGAGTTGCATGTGAGAAGTACTATTGTAGTTTAGACACAGTGTCATGCTCGCAATAACTAGACCTGGAGGTAGCAGTTTTAACAGTATGTACAACATATCAGAATCGCTGGGACTACATTTTTCAATCCACAGTCATGTAGACAATTCCATGTCAGTGTAGTGCTGTCCAACAGAAGAGGTATTGGATGGTACTTTTCCTTTTTGCAGATAAAACATGAACTTTCTTACTAAACCTCTCCTCATACATCTCAACCTGTTAGCACAAAAAATCTGGAGAAAGCCAAAATTATGGGGGGACAAAACCCCAAAATAGAGACAGATATTAAATATTGCTGTCATAAACTTAGAAAGTTGCTAGAATAAAAGGTCTTATATTACCATACATTTTCTAATGGATATGAAATCTGAAACTGAAATGCCTTTCACTATTTAGTGAATTCAGTCCTAACTGATTTGCCAGAAAACCACACAGACAAACAATATGAAGTGAAAGTCTGGACATTCTGCAAAAGACTAGCGAGTTGAGAGGTATACCTCTCCTGTGGAGTTGTGTTCAAAGATATTGATTTATAGGAATTAAATGGTTAATTGATTTTCATGTGCTGACATTGTAGGAATTGTACTAGCAGTTGTTATATACAATTTATAGCAGTATGACAAATGTTCTTTTATTCTGTAGTTCATACAAAAATAAGCAAAATAAAGACAAATTGGAAACTAAATTAAACAGACTAGCACCATTATAAAATAGGTATCACATTTAGAAGTACAAGTTCTGCTAGGTTACTAATCTGATTTAAAATATCACGGTCTATTAATTTCCTTTTACTGATGTGCAACACAATCCACATTCAATAACATTAACAGATTTTATGGTATGGTAAAAACGACTAAGTGACTATTGTTTTGATATTCTTCTCCCTTGGAGGAGGGGAGGGTTATGAAAAAATGATGGGATACCTGTGTTGCTCAGACCTTTTATATGCTTATATTGAATAATGCAAGGCCATTGTCATCTGTGTTGCCAAGATTTGGGAATTCATTTTTCTGACATTTAAGTGAAAACAATTATTTTCTTGGTTCTGGGTTTTTTATTTCCTGAAAATGCATAGTACTAATACATTTTTCAAATAATAGATTGCAAATGTAGCATTTAAAATTGTTAATGATGGATACACTGACAGTCCATATCCATCCATGGATATAGCACCAGCTAACATAGACATTTCAGGCAGTTCAAACACAAGACAGCACATACATTTTCTGCTTGGAAAGCAATACATTGGAGAGGATTGCTCTGATGCTTACAAAGTGTAAATATTTCCAATCCAAAGTCTCACTGTAATGACAAAGAACCCCCCCCCCCAAACCATCTCATTCCATCACCACATTATATCCCCTAATCTAACTTTACCCAACAACAGCAACTTTGACATTAAAAAACTCTGCAGGGGTTAAAAGATATTTATCATTCACAGCTGTCAGCACCTGAGGTTACATTCCTTCAGTATTCAGAAATTGGATGATAGCATGACAGTGAATTCCACATGGAGAGTCTTGTCACAGTATATCAAGTAGTGTCATTAAGTGCTCCTTTTCATAAATAAATCAGTATAGACCAATTAATGGAAACATCAGTAAGAATGAGGTTATTTTATTATAAAACACAACATTGTTCTTTGTTCTGTTCATTAACTGATTCAAGGACTTCTTTTCCCTCCATGCATTGTAGTTATCAGTATTGTCCTTTTGCAGATGAGAACTGGACGCTGCTGTCTATTACCCTAAAGGTAGTATCACAAACTTCTTTACTTGTAGAGTAGAATTGCTACTGCTGACATGACTGATTACCCCTGGGAGCACTACAGACTTTACCTCTTAAGGTTAAAAGATCCAGCTTGAGATATATTAACCATACTAGCAAGAAAAAGTAGAAAAATAAACTTGCAGCCTTTTTTCATAATACTGTTCTAATATGAGTAACATGTTAAGGCTGTAACAGACATTCCACACTATGTTTTAGATACTGTGTTCTTAAATGGAAGATAATGTATAGCAGCTTACATGCGCCGAGACACACAGCCACACAAGTAGCAAAATGTCAGCTTATGCAAAAGGGGGTTACTGTGCTGAATGGGCAGTCTGAGTGCATTACTCACAAAATTCTGATCATGATGACTGCATCCATAGTTCAGAGGCATATAGTTAAGGACAAAATGAACACAGACTGCTGGGATCTCAGAGCTGACATGTTTATCCTACCCGTCTGTTGTCTTACTCTTTTCATGTCATCGATTATATGTTTACCTGTATATTATTGAACTGCATCAAAATAGACATTATTACTACCTTATCTATACTTTTACTGTTCTGGGCACGCATCTGTCTTTTTGTAAACAACTACCTTTTCACATTTTCCTTGGTCATATCCTTGACGTAATTTAAACATCTCTTGTTATTTCCTTGTGTGCAGTGTTAATGCCATTGTTATATTTGAAAAGTTATACCATATCCACTTGTGTTAATTTGGTCACTTTCAGTCTGCGCATGTATCTCTCCTGTCCTCTAACTGACACATCCCTTTTTCACCATATCTTACATGGTATATCACTTACATCTTCCGGTAGTGAACTCTAACTTTTCTTGGGAGGAGTCCTTATCAGTAATGACGTCTGATTTTCCAGATCATATGAATTGAGTCAGTTGACTGTTTTATATCATATATGACGACAAAGATATTTTAATGCACTCAATGTCAATGACTATCATGAGTTTGGGCCACAGTGTGCAATGTACACCCTGCTAGTCTTTACATGTGCCACATGTATCTGCTTTCACATGCACAGCTGCTATGCCAGCTGCTGTAATATGCTGTCCTTTAACTGTTAATTATGGAAACCTGTTCCCCAGTATACACTAGATGTCATTCTTCATCTGGTGGTCCTCTTTGCAGCCCACCTCTGAAGTGAATGAGTAGATGTCAGCCACTCACTCTCCCCTCCCCTCCTACCAACCTCAGATCTGGTGCTCAAACCTGGATCATTGGCACTGCAGTTAGGGCTTTATTTATCTGAGTCACAGAGGCAGCTTTTCTGTTGGACTTGGACTGCCTTCATTTACCCATGCCATTTCACTGATAAATCTTCCGGAAAGGTTTTGAATGATTTTTATAAAAAATTAGCTTCTGATAACCCCTAAGTGCTGAATAAATGACATATAACATGATCTGAGTTTTGCATATATGCACTGCTGGGTAATAAGCATGTGTTTTGAGTTTGCTTCTAATATGAATATTGTGTCAGATAATTAGCATGAGTAGGATTTTTGCTTCTGTTATAGCCACATTTTAATTAATAACAACAGAATAAAAATGCTGCAATTTTATGTTTTGTGTTATATAATTTATTAAACAATTTATTAAATTTATTATGGAATAAATCACTGGAAAATCAGTCTATGCTATGATTCCATTCCAGATAGAACTATGTTGCTAGCTAATTAGCATGAAGTGAGATTTTTGCTTGAGATATAAACGTGTTGCAGAACAATTAATGCATGCTGTGATTTTGCTTCTGATATAAATGTTGCCGAATAATTAGTGCACGCTGTGATTTTGCTTCTGATATAAATGTGTCGCTGGGTAATTAGCATATGCTGTTATTTGGCTTCCAATGTAAATGCATTGCAGGGCAATTAACATTTGCTGTAATCTTGCATCTGATGTAAAAGTTTGAGAAAAGAAAAAAAGCTTCTCTCTCACACTGAGGCATAGCAGAAAAGAGTGTTTTTCTCCTGAAATAATCCACATTACCTGGAATTTTAATTCCAACTACGACCATATCAAGAACGAGTTAATGAATCAGAACATTTGGAAGCTTTCCTTTTAAGTATGTTACGTTAACCTTTTCCACTGTTTTTCTTAAACTTCTCGTATGTGATTCTTGTTTGCTAGTTTCCAGACATGAAACATACTTGAAGTTTCTTCATTTGAGCTCATAATGACAACTCCAAAAACAACAACACCATTTTGTGACTTCAGTAACCATTTTTATATCCATTTTCAACTTAGAGTCACACCCCACAAATATTTAGAACTTCTGAACAACACTATACACCTAATAATAACAGAATAATATAAAGCTGATTTTATTTAATGTTAATATTAAATGAATACATACTCTTAATGAATTAATTCACATCGCAGAGTGGTGTGAAAAAATCAGGTTTAATTGTTCTTCAAAACAGACACATTATAATTCTACCATAAGTCTTATGAAGACACACACACACACACACACACACACACACACACACACACACACACACACACACACACACACACACACACACACACGTCTTCTCTGCTTTCTTCTTTTTACTTACAATGGGATCGTTTTGTTTCAGAGTGGCTATTCCAGTACGTTCTGGAGCATCCAAGTATGAACATACATGTACCAACATACATTAACTTCCCATTTCTTAGTAATAATAAGACCATAGCTGCCCTCAGAATGAACAGACACTCATGTTTAGGCTATTCTATACGCAAGGAGAACAGCAGTTATATAGGGATGCTTTGGGGATGTGAAAATATCCATCATATATGTAAAAGAGGTGCAGCTAAGACTCCCCGGGGGGACTGGGGGGGGGGATATGCAGAACTAGTCAGCACATAGAAGAGTCAAGTTAAAGGCAACTAACTTCCAGATCATCTCTGTTCAGCTAACTTCCAGATAATCCCGCTTCTGTTTAACCTTTAAGGATAGTCAGTATGATAATGAAGTGCTTCAATACGTTTAGGTTACATGGGTTCTGATCTAAACAAGAACAAAAAAAAAGCAACAGAAGCCTTATAATTTTTTTGTTTTCCTCTTCCACAGACAATACCTCCAGATCAAGAATTACTGGTTTGGTATGGAAACTCTCACAACACTTTCCTCGGTATCCCTGGTGTGCCTGGACTGGAGGAGGAACAGAAAAAGCATAAGCAAGGTAATTTAATGTGTACTTAGGATAAAGATACGCAATTTGTTATGCTGACTTGAGATGCTGTATCTTGTTTTTTAAAGCAGATCTTCTTCTTACTGACTGCAACTATGATTTTGTGCCCTGAATATCTGTAAAGCCCTAATATGTTTTTTGTCATCACATCTATGTAGAATGCAGAACTATTGGGCTCATTTTGACAGTATACTTCCTTATAGCAAATGCATCTAATCAGCCAGTTTCACAATAGGTTTAATTACCAGAAACTGACATTCATAGAAAAAAATCTTACTAGCTGTTTCTGAATGAAGTCACAGTTCATGACTTTATTTATCCCAACCAATTGAATGAAGTCACAGTTCATAACTTATTTATCCCAACCAATTGGAACAAGCTGACACAAGCTGTTACATTTTTCTTTTGCTAAGGCTCGCAATGTGTTCTATCTTCGCCTATCAGCTGGTATACACTTTCAGAGGAGAAATATTCTGCTGACAGAATAGGTCTAAATTCATCAAAATGGCTAACCAGAGTATAAAGACATGAGTCAAAGGGTAAAATGTTTTATGATCCCATTAGCTGTATTAGGAGATTTAGTGAAAGTGTAGTAGAGGTTCCAATGTGCCATTTTATATGTTGAGGTTAATTACCGATAGCTGTGATTACATATTCATATGTAGATTAGGCAAAGAACATAGACGAAAGTTGTTGCTAACTATGAATGGGGTAAAGTCCTAGTAATTCACATTTATACTGCGTAATTGAAAATATTATAGCATTAAACTGCACAGTGTTGTACTTCAGCCATGCTGCAATACAATGGGAATGAGATGAGACACCTGACCTGTGCTGACTAGTCCTTTGATTTTATTTCAGTAGACATGATAACAACTGGATTACCAATTCAGGATGAGGTGCTAATGCCATAATAATAATACTAATAATAATAATAATAATAATAATTATTATTATTATTATTATTAATACAGATGCTCTGATGGATAAATGGTAGCCTCCATCAAATCAAACAAAAATGAAAAGGCATCTCATTTCAGAAGTATGTTCAGTTAAAGGTACAACAACACATAAATTCATAGATTCATAGGAATTTACTAGGCCTCTGATCTGTGAGGATCTTAAGAAGCCTACCCTTATATTCCCACAATAGTTTTTAACCCTTATATTTTGTGTACAAATAACACAGAGATAGGCTAAACAAGGATATGTTGGGACATTTATATGTATCCCCTGTCCATGTGAGACAGGTGTGAATTAACAGTTACTCATCCATTCATTCAAATTATATTTGAATGGAGTAAGAGAATTACTTTGTTTAATGTGGAGTGGAAGATGGTTCCACAGAAGCGGTATTCTCTGTGATACAAACCAATCCATCCAACATGTTCTGTTTTTTTTTTTGAAAGAACGATTGAGATCCCTTCAGCAGGTATTTATGATACCATTGGACTTGCGAATGTGTAATAAGTCTGACGATAGGGTCTGTTGAATCTCTATAGTTAAGGCAGAGGTCACCTCTCAGTAGCATCTGTGACACTGAGAAGAGGGGCAAGGCTCTGAGATGGTTTACATAGTTTTTATGATTTAGGCCCTTGATTTGTTTTACTTAGAAAGTGTTGCTGTCTTTCCAGTTGTGACAAGTGTTTGGAGAGGTACATAAAGGAAGAGGTATTATGCTCAATGATCAGCCTAAGGAGTGCCAAGTACAGCAGAACAATTATATCCCTGGATCCGGATGTGGTACTTTTAGATACAAGCTGTGCAGTGAAAAAGGACTTCCTTATAATAGTGGATATGTGGTGATTGAAGGATTGTTGACATAGACTCCCAGATCCCTAACTATGGGAACAATTTTCAGGGGTGTGTTATCAATATGATAGTTAGAAGGGGAGTCATGATTGCACCCTTCTTGCGTTTAGTTTTAGTCCATGGTAGTTAGAAGGGGAGTCATGATTACACCCTTCTTGCGTTTAGTTTTAGTCCATGGTAGTTAGAAAGGGAGTCATGATTACACCCTTCTTGCATTTAGTTTTAGTCCATGGTAGTTAGAAGGGGAGTCATGACTACACCCTTCTTGCGTTTGGTTTAGTCCATGGTAGTTAGAAGGGGAGTCATGATTACACCCTTCTTGCGTTTAGTTTAGTCCATGGTAGTTAGAAGGGGCGTCATGATTACACCCTTCTTGCGTTTAGTTTTAGTCCATGGTAGTTAGAAGGGGAGTCATGATTACACCCTTCTTGCGTTTAGTTTTAGTCCATGGTAGTTAGAAGGGGAGTCATGATTACACCCTTCTTGCATTTAGTTTTAGTCCATGGTAGTTAGAAGGGGAGTCATGACTACACCCTTCTTGCGTTTGGTTTAGTCCATGGTAGTTAGAAGGGGAGTCATGATTACACCCTTCTTGCGTTTAGTTTAGTCCATGGTAGTTAGAAGGGGAGTCATGATTACACCCTTCTTGCGTTTAGTTTTAGTCCATGGTAGTTAGAAGGGGAGTCATGATTACACCCTTCTTGCGTTTGGTTTAGTCCATGGTAGTTAGAAGGGGAGTCATGATTACACCCTTCTTGCGTTTAGTTTAGTCCATGGTAGTTAGAAGGGGAGTCATGATTACACCCTTCTTGCGTTTGGTTTAGTCCATGGTTTACAGGTTTACATAACCATCCTGTTATTATGCCATTGTTTTCATCTGCAGAGATATATTTGGGTTGCACTAAGGTCACTACAAGGTGGATGTTATTGCAGAAACGTTAAGAACACATCTGTAGTTTTACGTACACTGATTGCTGTAATAGATACCATCATATTAAAAGAAAAAATAACTGACAGGGTCAGACTTTAAAAAGAAGAAATGAAAACAAGCACACGTATTCACTACTAAATCATCTTCAGAGATTGCCAATCTCAAGCAGTTAGTCTGTCTGTGTGATCCACATTAGTCTGTTGAAAGATGATACATTATTCACTATTTTGCTTGGGTGCCTGTTTATATGAGTCATCGTTAACCCAGGGAATAAAGTTTTTCACTATTCTTAGGGCCTTACTGACCAATATCTATATTATAAAAAGTACAGTAACTGTTGCATTACAACAGGATATAACACTTAAACATGTGAATATGCAACAGTACATAATCCTTGAGACTGAAAACTGAGATGCAGGGGATCACTTACTGAAACACCGATAAATAAATAAATAAGCAAACAAACACAAATAAAAAAGAATACATGTTTATGTTCATACACATAATTCAGGTAAGTAACCATCCATGTAGTAAGTGGCATGTGCAAAGCAGTACAAGCTTTAAAATAGACAACCACATTTCTGCTTAAGATGCATTCACAAGGTGTCCTTCCTTGACATTGATGGCCCGTAGCAGTCTAAGCTTAGTTGTGTAATAGAAGGGCTGGGTAGAATTAAGTTTTTGGAGGATTGCGCTCCTTCTTGGAGATAGGTTGGGAAAAGCAGGAATGCATCATGTTGTGACACCTAGCTGAGGATGGGTATCACTGCAGGGTTCTGTATGTAACATAGGATATTTGATTTATGCTGATGCGGCAGAGGAAGGCTGCATGTGAGACAACCACAGCTAGCAGGAAAATGGGGACACAGACAGGGGTTATTAGACTATTATGTGAAGACAGATAATAACCTGTACCTTCTACAGTTACCCAGGATAGCATATCTGAACCTATACTAGGTATATTTTATGAAGTTTTATTGTGAATGGCCATTTGCTGTTAATAAGGTTACATAATCTGAGATGCTCTTCAAAGGTTCTCCTGTGGTTTACAAGCTATATGAAAGATTGAACCTCAGCAGCGCAATGACAAAAATAATGTATATTCACATCAAATATTGGCGTGCCTCAGTGTTCCATTCTAGGAGCCGTAACAAGCAGCTAAATGTCATACCGAGCTTCTCAGCTTATAAAAAAGCCACTAAAGCATTTGTTTTTAATGCAGACAGAATAAAGAGAATGTCACTTAACTCAGTGCAATATCTTCTACTCTCCTTTCTCTGTATAGCTAGTTGTGGCAAATTCATGTAACGGCTGAATACACACAGTAATACATATCTTATTTCTTTCCCCCTTCTAACCCTCTGCTACTCACCGAATATCTTCCCCAACTCTTGTGTGCTCTCTACCCTCACCATGCCATCCAGTCATCTTACCTACTACAACTCAGGCCATGTTATGGTCATCTTACTTCCTACAACTCAGGCCATGCTATGCGAACTTACGCACACATTGCAATAACTTTATTGTTTGTCTTCTTACCATCCTCTTTGTAAGTCATTGTCGGGTTCTTCATTTCACTTTCATAACTTATATATTCTGCCTTTCCAGGCTATATTTTTTAAACGCATATAGTCTATGCTAGGCCTTCTAGTTTCGTTATTGTCTTCATTACAATTTAATTTCAATTTGTCAAACTTTTTATCATTATTACATTTTAATTGTCATAAGTGTAAACACTCTATGGTTTCTTTCAGATCCCTAATGTGTAATTAAGTGTACACCTTCCATCTCCATTATTATGAGCAGTGCAGCTGTATTTGATTTAGTTTACCACATCTTCCTTAATATGGCTAACTGTTCCCCTCGTTATTATGAAAGCCACTTTAGATCACACCCTGAAAAGAGGCCACTGACCTTGTAGGACTAACTTGGTATCAAAAGGTAAATAAATATTTCACTGTATGTTTGTTACAATGTGAATACTTTATATACCATTTACAACAGGCCTTAGTATTTCTTTGTAAAAGTCATTCTTGTATTAATTTTTGACTGTGTACATGGAAAGTGAGTCCTATCCAATAGGATTCATCTGGATAACAAAACACACATACATGGATAAAAATAAATAACATTTGTTTTGCAGCAGGCCCTTCCCTGAGCAACCCAGACCCAGTAGGCCATTCCTGACATTGCTACTATGTCATCTCTGCTACTCCTTAGCTGCTCCCCATTTACTACTAAGTGGCTCCCCAGTTGGCCTTACTGAGGTAGGAACTTCCCCAGCCAGTGAATGTAGCTTCATAGCTGCCCATAAGTGTCCCATGTTGGTTTGGGTTGGCAGCTTATTGAGGGTGAAGCTGGAACCATTTCATTGCTGGAAGAATTTGTTTCCTCATGTGGCATATGAATCCAAGTCATCCTTCCCACATATTCTGTTACTATTAGCATGGTACACTGCTGCTACCCCTTGATTTCTACTAGGAGTCAATGTGAAAGTGATGGATTCCCCATTTACCCATCCCATCCAGTTCCAATGAAAGACAGTGGTCAGGTGCCGTCCAGCAACCTAATTTTATTACTGAACCATGGTTACCGTTGTCACAGTTATGGGGAAACTGTCTGCATCTGATGTCTGACCTGACATTTCTGTCTTAGTGATAGATAAAATGTTACTTTCTCCAAAAAGTTAAAGTACTATTCCTAGAGACAAGCCACGGTTTTCTCTTTTTTCTGATATAAACCTTGATTAATGCTAATTAACAGAAATGGAGAAGGTCTGAGTCTTTGGATGGGCTATAGGTATAACAGAAGTAGCAGGAGAAAATGAAATGGTAACAAGGTGACCTCAGTACGTACCATAGATACTGCTGTTCAACAAGAAACCAGACTATTACAGGTAAATCCATTACAGGCTGTCTATGTCAAATATGTTGACACATCTAAAGGGCACCACTGATGTACAAGCAAAATGCTGTTGTTCAATGGGGGCTTCATCTTCATACCCTCTGCTTTGGGAAGACAACTCCACAGCAACCAACACCTTAGTTATACTGGTGAAAGGGATATTTTTCCTGATACTGTGTTTTCAAATCCAGACTGCTGGCCACATTGTCAGACTTCTTGACATCCATTCACTGTCAAGCTGCTGGACGCCAGTTCAAACAATGGGGCAAGTAATGCTTCCTGTTGAAGCATTACTATTCAGGAATCAGGTGTATACTGACAACTAGGGGTCACAAGGTGTACCCAAAACATTTATTTGTCTGTCTTGAAAACTCTTCTTTTCAAGTGTTGCTATTAATAGCTGCTTAGAAGAAAATTAGCTTGTTTTGTGTAGTTTCATAGGACATATTGTCAGATATGTGTGGTTCTAATATTAGAAGTTCATGTACTTCACTGATTATTCTTAAATACCAGATATTTATAACAATTCACAACATCTGTATTTTTTTAAACTTACTGGTAGGCTTTTAAAAGTCTGCTTTTTTGTTAATTATTTACTCTTTGGCTGCCAGTGACTTCAGACTCCTCTTGGACAGCTTCCTCATGTTTCCATCCTCCATAGCTCCTTGTGTGCTGGTAATAACCCAATGTAACCCTTAACTGGGAGGATTTACAAGCCTTGTTAGATCACCATGCACCACAAATGGAACGTAGCTAGGGTGGGAATCGTTCCCATGTGGCTCACAGAGGCGTTTATTGTACATGAAACATTAACTCTTCACCAACGTGCTGGAAGATGTTCTCATGATGAGCATGCACATAGGAACTGCAGGGTGTGTTGCCTCACCTCCATAGCGATATGTTCTTCAACTCTCTGTCCATCTCATTGCATAGGGACACTTGTACTTGATTGTCAGTCTGCTCTGGGAGCTGCGACATCCGACAGCACAAGTCGCTCTTACATCTTCTCTGAATGAGATGAGCAGACGTAAACCTCACCGTTCTTTTTCTTTCCCTCATCAGCTCCGACAGTACCTGAGCCCGATAGTTAGACTTGGGTTATGTGGGTCACAGTTAGATACTCATCACTGTATCACACATACTTAATCTGGAATGTTACAAGGATACTTCTTCGCTATTTGGAAAAATAAGTTAACATGAATATTTCTCTTTCTCTCTTTTACTGATCAGCAGACATGCAATTATTCTCCCCCCTCCTTCCCCTGATGTAGAACTTCCTTTACAGTATTTCAGTTTTCACTTTATTTAATAACGCACTGTGTTGTAATATGAGTTTGGCATATTACAGTGAGAACTCTTTTTTAATCCCACTGTCTCTGCATTTGTATTTTTTTTCTCCTTTTTGCTGTATACATGACCCCTTTCTCCAGTGTCAATAATATGGTTCCTACAGGACCAGATGGCCCACTTTGCTGTACCATCCCTTGCTGGCACCCTTGCTAAAACCCATGTAGACCTATAAACTTTCCTGTATTTGACAATTATATCACAATGGCATATATTCCCTTCTTCTATGAAAAAAATGTATACAAAAGAAGGAAAAAGCTTTCATTTAAGACTTATACTCTTTGTACCACAACACTTACAGTGCAGCTAAACCTTACAGTCTCCCACAACATGGCTTTATTAGCACTTATTACTATAACATTTACCAAGCTCAGAAATTACACAAGCTCCATTTGTGCTCCCAAAACAGAATGCTAAGATCCATATAACTCTGATGAGATGAATCTACTTCCCTGATAGACTGCAGGTGTGATATGCCCTGGAGCTAGCCTTGAACATGTGCAGAACAGCACCTCAGTCATGACAGAGGCAGGAGAGAGCTGTAGTACCTTTATCTGTTTTCCAGCCACCAGCAGCCACCTCTCTCTTCTCATCTAAGCTTGGCTGAATTCCCTTACCCCACTGTTTTGGAGACTGGGATGCATAAAATATAAATGACTAATTCTGCTGCCTTTATCAGTCTAGACACAGATGCTTTTATACACTATCAGCAGCATATACTGGGATCATTGCACCTTTTTAGAGGTGGAATAAACATAAACACAATAAAAAGTTCCTTTTGAGTATCGTATTGATTTTCTCTTGGTACGACTGCTTTTCTCTAGCAGTCACAACTATTATCAGTGCCTCGTTTCTTCCAGCAGGTTCTAGATGGAAGGAATTCAATTCCCAGTCAATTTATTTCAAAGCATCCATTTGACTAAACAGTTTCAAAAAGGTTAGCCCTTTATAATAACACATCTTTTTTATTCATGGTGAGGGGCCCCAGAGTAACAAAATGACAATTTAATCAGCCGTAATTAGAACAGATGTATAACACGCTCCACGAATGGGATTATTTAGATGCCAGAGGAACAGTAATGCCAACAGTATGGCTATTTTTAATGACACTGACTTACTTTAGGTTAATAATGACTACAGATTAGATGGAATGACATGGCTGAACCATGATTTTCAGGAGGATAAAGTCACTGGAGACTGTTAAAGAAGAGCTTAGCTTTCTGGTTAAGAGTGAATCTTGGAAATGAAAGGATGATATTAGCTTTCATTTAGGAGTCAAACCCAAGACTGATTCTCTGCATAGCAACAAGGAAGAATCCCATTTCTTTAGTGACTAATGTAGGAAAGCAAAATCTTAGCATCTGATTGACGGACTCACTTTTTCACTTGTGATTAATGCAGTCTACATAATTATGCTATGCCTTAAGCTGCACCTTTGTGATATGTGGCATGCTGGTAATGATACTTTGTAGACATTACTGAATAAGCATAACAGCATGAAGTGGAATTACAGAGAGAGAGAGAGAGAGAGAGAGAGAGTGTGTGTTGTCTTCAATTGGTCATTATAAAGCTATGTCCACTTTTACAGTGCAGAACACTTACAGCCTATGCTTCATATGAAAGATGACACAACTTGTATTCACCTCATCATCTTGCTGAAATAATTGACTTCTGGGTATCTGTGAGGAATATATTAGTAGCCAAACAGAAGTGAGCATGGTACAGGGGATTTGGATCTCATATGCTAAAATAATAAACAATTGTACAGCTGTATACACTTTCTACTTTTCGCAAGAAAAACATCAAAATAACCTCAGTTATCATAGAGTCCAAGAAAGTACATCATACTGTTCCAGATCAATATGGTATACACTAAATAAATAAATCTTATGTGGCATCATCTCAATGCTTTAAGCAAACATCTCTATGCAATATTGTTTAAAAGTTGGGGAAATAAACTAATTGAAAAATCCCCTTTTCATAATGTATGCATCAGTATAACAAATCCATTTTACAGTGCTCATCTCTCTAACACACACACAAACACACAATTAAATGCAGAAAGAACACAGACCTGCCAGCAACAAATTTTCAGTCTATGAGCAAACCCTTATGCAGACTTAAAGACCATGTATGAGAGGCCTAATGACATTGAATTTCTATACTTTTATTACATCTGAGTCAAATTAATACAAACCATTTCCTGCAAAACAAGTGATTTATGGAGTAGCTGAGAGAAGTAATTGCCCTGCCTTTTAAGAAGGCTTGAGAACATGGGGTATAATAGTTTATGTCCCTGAACCAGATGCATTTCTACTGCCCATATTTGTACAGCCCTAGTGGTCTCATGGCAGTCTGTGCTCTGTCTGGACCTGTGTGTCTACCAGCTAGCCAACTAACTGTTGAGACATGAACAGGGAAACTGTACTGCACATTTTAAGAGGTTGTAAAAACTAAGTTTGGGCACTTAAGAGGAAAAGGCATGCCTTTTTTTAAGTGATCATTACATACAGCTGAGGAAAAAAACAAAACAGTTGTTACCTATACTGCTACTAAAATGCGTATGTAAAATCGAGCAGACATTTATATGCAAAGTGGAGCAAGCATTTATAATAGAACCAGCAAAATTGCATGGCCCTCAGGTTTGCTGGAGGAAAATTAAGCTTTTTATTTTGATCTGTTACATTAAAAATCCTAGCTGTAATCTAATAGAAATACATACTGCAAATTATTGTAAAGCCAGGATACTCCAGCATGTTCCTTGTGAGGAGTGTGCAAAAATAATCAAAAATAAAGTGTGTTTTAGAGAAACTGACATGTAGCTCTTTTAACCTGAGGTATATTAAGGCACATGACTAGTTGTGTTGCCCTCTTAAAATCTTCTGAAGGGTCCATGGTTTTGCTGTTTGCTAATAAAAATCATATTAATGCTGCAACAATAAAAGCATTAGAGAGGGCTTCATTTTTTATATTATTTGAGATTAGAATTTGAACACTCCATGTAGACATACATTGCTTGCTTTAGGTTTATATGTTACCCAGTTCAAACATAATGACCTGACTGCTGGTGTTTACCTTCTCTTCTACTTTTCTTTTGTGTGTATATGTGTGTGTGTGTGTGTGTGTGTGTGTGTGTGTGTGTGTGTGTGTGTGTGTGTGTGTGTGTGTGTGTGTGTGTGTGTGTGTGTGTGTGTGTGTTGGGGGAGGGGTATATGTATAGGTTCATAGGTGTTTACTAGACTAATGATCACAAGGTACCTTGATATGTACATTGCTGAAGGATGGTAATACAGAAAAACATAATTCAGACTCAGTGGAAAGTTAAAGTGTCTAATAATCTATATTTATATTGAAATTATCAATATCAGAGTCATCAGTTTGCAAATTTTCTAGACAGTGATTACAAATGTTTCAGAAGCATGCAGTCATGTAGCTCTACCTGGTGGGAAGCCATGCCATGACAGTCAAATGGATAAAAGAAGTCTAGGATAACTGCTTAAGGATCACCTCTTTCTCATATGCTATTTCTTTTCATCATAGTACAGATTAAATTAAAACTGCAGTTGGACTTTTAGAATGCCAATGTGTCTATTAAAATAATTTTCATGGATACTATCTATCTATATATATATATATATATATATATATCTATCTATATATATATATATATATCTATATATATATATATATTTATATATATATATATATATATATATATATATCTATCTATATATATATATATATATATATATATATATATATATATATATATATATGCGACCGCAGTGGTGCAGCAGTTAGTGTTGTCACCTCACAGCAAGAGGTTCTCTGGTTCAGTTCTTGGCTGGGATGCCTTTTGTGTGGAGTCTGCATGTCCTCCCTGCAGTAGTGTGGGCTTCCTCCGGGTGCTGTGGTTTCCTCCCACATTCCAAAGACATGCAGTAGGTGGCTTGGACACTCTAAATTGACTGTAGGTGCGAGTGTGTGTGCGAGCGAGTGGTACGGATGAACTTCCATGGCAAGGCTAGCCACCTGGTGGTGTGAACCTTGGCTTGAGATGATTGTCACTGTTGAAGTGACACCCCAACTCCATGTGCAAAATGGGAAAAGTGGTTGAGGATGAATGGAAATAAATACCTGTGTGTGTGTGTGTGTGTGTGTGTGTGTGTGTGTGTGTGTGTGTGTGTGTGTGTGTGTGTGTGTGTGTGTGTGTGTGTGTGTGTGTATATATATGTGTATATATATATATATATATATATATATATATATATATATATATGTATATATATATATATATATATATATATATATGCACACACTATCACACACACACACACACACACACACACACACATATATATATATATATATATATATTTTTTTTTTATTGGGTTATATTTAGTTGCAACCTTCAGTCTCTGAGTAAACACAAGTAGACTCAAATATCTAAAGACTTGTCTAACTACAGCCCTATCACCATCCTAGCCCCTCTTTCTAAACTCTTAGAAAAATATGTACATAAACAACTCCTTGACCACCTTATCCACAACAGTCTACTAATACCCACCCAGCACTGCTTTAGACCAGCATATAGTACAACAATTGCAATTATATCCTTCACAGGCACTATTAACAATTCAAGAGACTCTGGCCAATTAACCTCAACACTATTTCTTGATCTATCAAAAGCCTTTGTTACTGTCTTACATCCCAAACTGTTACAGGAACTTTCCTCCCTTGGCGTGTCTCAATGTTTCCTGCAGTGGTTTTCTAGCTTTCTGTCCTGTTGACAACAATATGTAAAATGGCAAGGCTCTCTCTCTCAGTATTTAACCAACAAAACAGGAGTTCCGCAAGATTCCATCCATGGACCTCTCCTCTTCAATACCTTTATAAATAATCTCCATACTGCCTGCTATCAAAGTTCCCTAATCCAATATGCTGATGACACTACTCTCATCTCTTCTTTCACCAACATAGTGCACCTTAGACAAATAACACAAACTGCCTTGTCCTCCATTGAGACCTGGCTCAATAATGCTCAACTATTACTCAATCCCAACAAAACTAAACTCCTTCTTTTTACAGCAAGAACTCTGTCAACTGACTTTAAGATATTTTCCTTAAATAACACATAAACTGAAATGGTCCCACACACCAAATTATTAGGAGTAACAATAGATAATCAACTTACCTTTGACTTCATATACAAAACACTATAAAAAAACCACACCACAAACTAGGGATACTCTACTGGCAAAAACACTTCATGGACGCAACCACCAAAATAAGTTTAGCCACTACCTACCTGTTACCCTCCTTACTTTATGTTGCCCCCATTTTAACCAACTTTCAGAAAACACTAAAAAATAAGCTCAAATCTTGCTACCACTGCTCTGCTCTCACCCCCCCCCCCTTAGCTGGCTAAAACTTCCACAGCATCTAAGCTACCTCCAACTAACTATGGCCCATAAAATTATCTACAGTCCTGATGTTTGTCCTGCCTTAAATTCAACACTCCAAATCTACACTCCTGGCCATGCTCCTCATTCTGAAGACAAAAAGCTTCTAACACTAACTAACCCTAATAAAACTGCTGGACGATGTCTCTACTCCTACTCAGGAGGAAAACTATGGAACTCTCAGGTCTGAAGAAGTTCATCTGATTTGAGTGAGCAAAAGCACTCACAGATTAAAGTTTTGGTTTGCCTTTGGAGCTGTGGGCCTTTGTTACTTATTTTATTAGTGCTTTATTTGTTGTTTTTTCGATGTTTCAATCCAAGCTGACTCCCACCCCTTTACTTTACCCTAAATCAGCTACTCTACTCCTTTTGTCCCATCCTGCCTCCCGTCATCCACCTTTATCTGTACTGCAGCTCTCATTACTATGAATTCTCTGCAGCCCTCTCCCAGTACCGATCCTCCTATTCTACTCTGCCAGTTCACCAATTTCCTGTGCTGATGCAGCCACCCACCTTCTTCCTACTCATTCTTTCTTTCTTTCATTCTTTATTTTACATTTGTTGACCGGGTTTGTCTGACTGAGCTAAGTAGCCCTTTTTCAGCGGAGGCCTGGGGAGAAAAGCTCCACATGTTCTACAGATTAACATTTACAAAAATAAGTAAACAATCAACAACTGGTTTACAGAAAATATTCAAAGCAACATATACATGAAAAAGAAGGATTTACTACAATAAACTAATCATTTCAAAATGCTTTGATGTGGAAACTCAAATATTCAAATAAACTTATCTCCTTCCTCATGTCCATCCTTCTATACCCTTCCATTTCTCACCACTCTCCCTATCTTCTTCATCACCCTTATCTTCAGTTCCAACTACATTTCTCTGGCATGTCTACCAATAACTGCAGATCTCTGCGATAATTCAAATAACCTGACCACTTGTACACATTTTTTATATTGCTAATTTATCTATCCAAGCTATTATCTCGTGAGGCAACTGAGACCCATATAATAATACCTATCTGCCATGTATTGCTAAACTTCCTATGTAAAATATATTCTGCTTTTATGAATTGTAGTATTCTTTGTAAACTTTAAGTTAGTTACATAGATTCTGAAATGTTTGCCTTTCATTATATGCGAAAATATACATATGTGGCTTTTTGGCATTATTTGTTAATTTGCTTTTTCTTCTTTTGCACTTGTCAACTTTTTATAAACTATATTTCATTACTTTTTCTTTGTACTGGAGCTTTTCTCTCCAGGCCTCCACTGAAAATGGGTTTCTTACCCAGTTGGACTTTCCAGGTAACCAAATGTCAAATAAATACATAAATCTGCTCCAGGGGTCTAGATCGACAGATAAATTATATGGCTTTCTTAAGGTCTCACTGTAGGAAATTAGATATCACTTGACTCAAACACAGTCCTGTGTGTTACAAATGCCCAGGTTAAGAGTTATGAGTTAATGTGGATAGCTTCAGACAAGCTGATTTTGTCCTTTTCTATTACATTGCAGGTGCTGTAGCTGTATGTTACTAGTATAAATCATCAGTACTTCTGCATACTCCAGTAGTGCTGTCACTGAATTGTGCTAAGGCATTCCTCCATTAGCTGTGTATATACCAACAATCCTAAAGCATGACAGGGCCGGCACATAACACCAATGCCTCAGTGCACACCAGTGGTTTTGTAGCTGAGACACTGTTTCTGCATCCCAAATGTATGCTTTATTTAACCTCCTTGACTCTTTCCCATTAAAGCACCTGGGAAAAAACACTAGTTAATTAAAATTTTTATTTTTACCATTTTAAATAAATGTATAGTAAATTACGTGGCTAATAATTATGGAAAGGCACTTAATTTATTTGAATATTTGAGTTTCCACATCTAAGCATTTTGTCCTGCTCACATAAATATCAATTCCGAGTAAAGAATTGTAAGCATAGCAGCACGAGGAACTATTATACGCTTCCTAGTCTGTCTTGTCACCATAATTAACTTTAAGTGGCTTAATCTGTGGCACTTGTGTTTGGCTAATTATGGATAGATATCTTATCCAGTTCCACATCTTAGTGAAATAACAGAAGACTCATTTACCCCCGGGCTGTGGAAGAGGAGGAAGAGAGATAAGATCATTCGAATTCATTTAAAAACTTCAAGCTCCATCAACTTCATTAAGGAGCTTCTTCTTAAGCTGCTCCATATTCTGGCAGACATGATTCACTGACAGCCTTGCTTTATTTAATTACTTTAACACAATGGCTTCATATGTCTGTTTTATATAAGATATTTTGACCAAACTTTATAATGTTTGTTTCATGTTTTATAATTAATTTTTATTAAACCAATTCTTGTTAGGAGAGTGGACAAATTACAATTAGTTCCTTTTGTGAATGAAAACATGTGTCTTGTATCAGTTAATTGAAATTATTTTATAATTACATCAATTTGTGTGTGTGTGTGTGTGTGTGTGTGTGTGTGTGTGTGTGTGTGTGTGTGTGTGTGGTGTATGTGCTGGGAATCCATTTATTACATTTTAGAAAGAAAGGTTACAGGTCTTTTAGTTACTTGCTATTTTTACTCATGCAACAAATTAGTTATGGGATTTGTTTTCATGTGACGATTCTATTTTCATTAGATGATATGGTTCTTTTATACTACGCTTGTCAAAAAGAATCATTACACCTGATTGACATATGGCATGTTCAAGGGCTCATCACATGTATGCCCATATATTATTTTTTTCTGTTCGGCCCATTTCACCTGGGATGAAATTAAACTTAAGTATCACTTCTCACTCCTGATTTAATGCATTCTGTTATAGCATACTGTTCAATGTTAACCAACATGAGGTGTACTTGCCTTTCACTTCATTTTTTTTCAGATTGTTTTCATTATAGAATGCATGCTTACTCCTGAATTTAAGCAAATTCAAAATGCCATCAAGCATTGCTATCTAAGAAATGCACTGGATAACAGTAAGCCTGAGGCAAGTTAGAAAAACTATAGATATAGTATTATGGAGAAGAAAGCATACAAATTACCCCTGGCTCTGACCATGTCACAAGCAACTTATTCACTCATTGACCACTAAGCAAGAAAAGGGACATCTTGTTTTTAATAGTGCCAGATGCAAGAATCACAAGACCTGGGAAACTAATGAATACCTTGTTTTGCTCTAAGGGTCATGTCTCAAGAATTCTGATTAACACATCTCTGAGTTTCTGTCACTGTTTCCATTATGACTTCCTTGTTTCAAGGAATGTGTTTTCAGATGAAAAGGGGCAGAATCCTGACTGCTGCTCCCATATCTCTCTCTCTCTCTCTCACACACACACACACACACACACACACACACACACACACACACACACACACACACAGATTTCAGAGAAAGGCACCTTTAAGTACCTTGTAACTGGCATAATTAATTGACATCTTTTTAACTTAGTTTTTTTGTGTGATTTTTAAAGCTTGTGTTGTCATCAGAGAGGTCACCAGCCATATAGTTTTGCTCTTGTACAATTTTATTCATGATATGATATATTCTATGCATTTTCATCCCACTAATCCTTAGGGAGTCCAGGTTGTGGCTGAAAATGGCTTTGGGGCAGTCTATCTACCTGGTTAAGAAATATATAAAGAAAACAAATACAAACAAATTTGCTCAAAGTTTTGTATATAAAAGTCAGTAACACTTTACTGCACTTTAAGATATCTCCTTAGTGGGGTTTTAATGAAGAATGAAAGAGTCTTTTAAGCTTAGTGTGAAAGGGTCACCTTTAAAAGGCTACCACTCAGTTTGAGGTGCTGTTCTAGAACTGGCACATGGCAAAATTCTCAGCTATTAGTCCACGTGGTACTTGCGCATTATCGCAACCATGTTCCAAATGTGTCATAACCTATCCTGGCACTCAATACACTGAACGCAGTAAAGTAATCCTGAACGATGTCTCAGCCCCACACAGGACACAAACACACAAACTTCTCAACTTCAGTGGTCATAATTCTGGCGCAAAATCAAGGGACTTCTTCTTCTTCTTTCGGCTTTTCCCAGTTAGGTGTCGCCACAGCAGATCACCTGTCCGCTCATAATTGGCAGTGGAGGTTTATGGTGTCCAGTTGCCAGCTCTGCGTCCAACCTTCTACAGAAGGCACACACACACGCACTCACGCCTAGGGCCAATTTAGAGTGTCCAATCCACCTACAGCATGTCTTTGGGATGTGGGAGGAAACCAGAGCACCCAGGAGAAAACCCATGTGACCACAGGGAGGACATGCAGACTCCGCACAGAAGGCACTCCAGTCAAGGATTGAACCAGAGAACCTCTTGCTGTGAGGCTCTAATGATAACCACTGCACCACCGTGGCTGCCCGGCGCAAAATCAAGGGACGTTTTCCGAAATCAGGAGCAGATTGCAGGTATCACTTACTTCCTCACACACACACACACACACACACACACACACACACACACACACACACACACACACACACACACACACACACACACACACAGGCAATTTGGAGGATCGCCACTTTTGGATGTAGACAATGTATTGCCCTTCATGTTGTTCCTAACAGGCTCCATTTCTTTACATTTTCAAATGGACTTAAAACAGAGAATCCATTTTTTTTTCTTTCAAAATTAGTGGAGTTTTATAATCAAGCTGGCCTTCAGTTGCTAAGCTTTCTTATGAAAAATAATCGTAAATGTTTAGAGCAGTTAAAATATACTGTTGTTAAGGCAGATGAACACATTAACAACATGTTTATGCAGTTTCCCGACTTATGGAGTGAATATGAAAACACTTTGAAGAATTATGACACTGAAACATTTGGAACGTGGTTGTGATAATACTTAAGTACCATCCCTGCTTTACTTTACTTCTTCACTTTTACGCTTAGTTTACAAGATTATTTCAGGAGGGAGGCAGTAAGCAGAGATTATATGTGCCAATGTGTTTAGTCAGATATTACAGACAGTGATGTCAGGCAGAGCTGAGTGATCGACACCCATGAATGCCAGTAATAAAAGACTGATTACAGCAGTTCTTAATATAATAAATAGTAACAGGATGTGAAGCTGTGTTTAGAGCTTCAGAAAAGCATTGTGTAATCAGTCAGCACTCAGGACTACCATCCATTACTCTATGCATTAAAAGCACTGCCAAGACCATGCTTACAACTGGAAGATTGGTCTCATGTGTGTTTCACTAGTACAAGAACTGAACAGGAGATAAGAAGTATCAATCCTTGTTAGTGGGGCTGTGTCTGTTACTTCAGTGGTGGCATTAATACATCCATTAAGAAGGCTGAATAAAAGTTATTTACATTATTACAAAATCACATCCAAATATACTGATTTGTTTTTTCCAGTATATCAGACATTTGTCATAATATGATGATATGTCACATGACAAAGAGAGGAGTAATCTGATTGGTTAATAGTAGTTATTATTCCATCCTTTACTGTAACGATAAGGAAATGGAAAAATAATGGTAGCTTTATCATTTACTTTTTAGCATAGTATGTTATGAGTTATGCATTAATTTTTAAGACAAAATTCTTTTCACTTGTTTAGTAAGTAACTTTATAGAGTAAAACACATAATTCACATTTTCTGCACATTACCTTTCTGAATTTCACTAATTATTCTCTCTGAGTCACAGGACCAAGGATAAATGCAGTTTAGATGATTTACAGTAGTCAGTCAATCACCTTGATTTAGTTTTTTGAGGAAGCCAGTGTACTCAGAGAAAACACACAAGCCTAAGGAGAAGAAATAAAATCTGCAGAGAAAATGAAAGAAGGTCAGCTTTGGGCCTTAGACCTTGGAGCTATAAGGAAGAGATTTTACCCACTGAGCCACCATGTGTACTGAATGTAAATAAATGTACAAAAATAAAACTGTACCTGAAATTCACCCTAAACTCGGAAGATTGAGACACCTGAACTAAATTGTATCGTAGTCCAATTATTAGCCCATAGCTGTAACCTGCGGTGGTGGTGCTGCGGTAGCGTTGTCGCCTCACAGTAAGACACTGTCCAGTTTGATTCTCAGCTAGAGCGTCTTCTGCGTGGAGACATGCGTGAATGGGTGTACCTTTGTTGAAGGTTGTGCGTCAGGGCTGGTAACTCGGCATGTAAAAATCAACTACCAATCATTAGTGGACCGGAGTTCCGCTGTGGCGACCCCTAACCGGGAAAAGCCGAAAGACTCAGCAACAACAACTGCAGCTTGCTGTACCATTATTAGTTAGTTATACCAAAATGTTATCATTCAGCCATTCATAATAAAACATTTTTTCTTCTGTAAATTTTGCCCTGCTACAAGTGAACAAAAGAAATGGCATGCTATGCTCTGATTTACTTTTTCCTAGCTTATACCTAAACTAATCTAAAAACAAAAAAGGTCCTGCTTCTTATTCTTCCAGCAAAAATCTCTGCAGTAAAACTGTCAGAAATACCTGCTGTGACTTCATTAACCACTCCCTTTATTTTTTTTTTTATTTTTTTCCAAATTTAGATTTATTGTTCAGAGAATAGTTGCATTGATGGTGGGTGTAGGCAAGAATCAAACTCGGATATAAATATATCTGGATTTTTTTTTAAATGTTTGCCTTAATTTTATGGAATTTTTATGTAGTCATAAACAGGTCATTAAAATAAAAAAGTTATTTTATTATTGCTGTGCAACAAGCATCTGATGTGGACTGATTAAAATAATGCAACATTTTAAGTCTGTGATGTAGACATTGTAGGACAGGATTGTATCATATATGCTAAACAAAAGAATCTAATCTTTAATATTGTTTTTTTAAAACAGATGAGTTACATGCAGTAGATAGCACTGCTGCCACAGGGGGTCGAATGCGTTGTGTGATCTGCCACCGTGGATTCAACTCACGAAGCAACCTTCGCTCTCATATGCGTATCCATACATTGGATAAACCCTTTGTGTGCCGCTTCTGCAATCGTCGTTTCAGCCAATCATCCACCCTCAGAAACCATGTTCGACTGCACACAGGGGAACGCCCATACAAGTGTCAGGTCTGTCAAAGTGCCTATTCTCAACTTGCTGGACTCCGGGCACACCAGAAGAGTGCCAGACACCGGCCTCCTAATGGCAGTCTACAGCCGCATTCACCAACACTGCCAGTACCCCATCCTGCTTCTCTAGCACATCACATCCCAACTATGGTGCTGTGATCAAATCCCACTAAGAGCACTTCAGCAGACAGAGTTAAAAAGAAATATATATATTGTATATATACATATGGAAATAAATGCATATATATATATATATGGAAGATATAGGCATATGTGTCCCTCGCCCTTGTATACTGGCACTGCAAATTGACTTTTTTACTTTGTACTTTAACAACAATGGGTGATGAGGCACATGCTATTTTAGCTGTGGACTGAAGAACATTTTACTAGGCACTCAATACTTTCATGTAATTCCTTCTGTTAAACAGGTTGCATGGTATGATTTTACTATGACTCTGAACTGCTAGAGCCATATATGGCCAAAGTATATGCAATTTTCTGCTCATGTGGACAGACTGCAAATTTTGTATGTGTATACACACACAGGAACACAGACACATACCAGTTTCATTCATAAAATAGAACAAACAAGTTCCCTTGCCTAGCATGTCTTTACCATGCATCCATTACAAGGCCATTGAAGAAGTGCTTTGAGCATTACAAAATGGAGGATGTAGCAGACACTTACCACGGACAACAGCATTACTTCTAGGAAGAAGCTGTTGGGTGCTGTGCAATATAACCTGGGTATGAACTGGGTACTGGTCTGCCACTAAGTGGACAAGAGACTCCAGAGAAAAGTCGGAGCCAAAAATTTGAGTAATGTAGTTATTTAAATAGGTGGGGGAAGGTCACTGGTACGAGCACACTTAAATCATAGTTAAATAAACAAAATCACGCAAAATTGCACTTCACTGAAAAAAAACACATTAGTAAATATATAAATCCATGAACAATTAATATGAAAGCATTCACATACATTCAGATGAAATAATCACAAAAGCAGTCATTTGAATATACCATCAAAATTAAAACTACACCCTCTTCAACAGCAACTGCAACTGGGGGGATAATTAAAGTCAACAAAACACCTTTTTCACACAGTTCTTTGTCTCCTACATTATTCTAAACATACATTTTTAACAAATTGTGACCTAGTTTCCTGTTATTGACTAAGTTTGATTCAACTAAACATGAATTTACAAACTATCTTACTGCTTAGTTAAATTCATGGTATAAACAGTTATTGTTCCAGACCTGAAATCAATGTATTTAACACAATATAGACTATAATGCCTCAAAATATCAAAAAAAAAAATCTGACTCATTTGACTTAGGTCACTGGAGTAATATTTTTTGGCAGTATTAACTTTAATAATATTTTGCAATCTTAATAGTCACAGGAGAAATGTTAGATATGGTGTAATTTGGATTATCTGGATGGGAATAGAAAGTATAGCATCTGTACTCTTAAGCTGGTAAGCTTGACCTATAGAAAATGAAGCCTTTGAGCACTGCTAGTTACCAGAAGATGGAGCTTTTTATATCTCCTTTGAACATCCTCTAACATCTACTAAATTACCTCACACCTGAAAAAAGTCTTGTCTTTTCTTTTAATGTTCAGATTTTCATTCTAAGCTATAAAGTTAAACACACTAGAATACCACTTAGGGGGTGCTGTAGACTGAGGCAATCCATTTCTTTTAAGATGCCATGTTAGATTCAAATACGTATTTGTTTATAATGGTAACATTAAAGGTAAAAATGAAAAAAGAGAAAAAAAAGGGGCTACAGCATCTAGCAGTAAGACATTCTTGCTTACTGGCTACCGTGGTGTCTTTAATGTATTCAGACAGATCATTATATGAATAGGTAACAATTTCTGTATGTCAGCTGTACTTAATTCTACAACAGTTTTAGATCCCCCCATAACATTTATTTTTCTGTCTCTCTCTCTCTCTCTCTCTCTGTTTTGTTTTTTTACTGCAGGAATTCCCAATAATTAGTGAGGAACTACTGTAGCATAAGAAACTACAGGCCTTCAGTTGTTATTTTCACGTACTTATACTTTTACACTAAAGACCAATTTACTAATTAAGATGTGGGGAGGGGCAATGCTTAAAAGCTGGAATTTTTGGCACTAGATACCTCTAAATATGTAAGCAAAGATACTTTAGGTCATAAAGCACAAATACGCTCCAAATAAAAATAAGATGTCAATATTTACAGTCTCTGTAAAAACGTTAAAATAAAATTTAGGACCACACATTAAGACTCATGCTATCATAAGCAGTAATACTTGTACAGAATTTTTAGATTTAGCTAACTAATTGTTTAATCCCACTGCCTTAAAGGTCCATTCACAGATTAGACTCATAACACTGTTTCGGTATTATTTTAAGGTTTTTCAAAAAAACTTGTCTGTGTGGTCAAGCAGGGGTTCACAGCATATTTTAAGGCTAGTCTAAAACTTCTAAAATGAATTATTCCTTCATCAGGAAGGTGTTCAAATTTTCTAAAGTCAACCACTTCTAATATTTAATTTCTGAAGTTGTGAGTCAAAAGAAGAACATGTTTTGGGATATTTATGGTTTGCAAAAATGCAGCTTCTTTTAGAAAAAGAATAATTATTTAAGAGTTTTATGTTGATGGTTATCTGAACTATGGGTTGTTTCTGAAAGATGTAATCTGTTTTATTCTGGAAATTTTTGTCATATTTTAAAATTACAAAAGTGCAACTGACTTAATCCGTGTCATTCAGAGCAGGGTACATTCATCTAATATGAGAGCACAATGTATATAGACATTCTGAGTACAAAAAATATTTCAGGTTACCTTTTTAACAGTTTATGAAGGATTTAGAAGAACTTAATAGTTGTGTATCACAATTTTATGTCACATACTGCCCTCTTGTGGTCAAGTTTATTTTATTATTATTATTTTTTTATGTTTTTATTTTTTTTAGTCTTCCATATTTGGTCTACACTGCATACTGCTTCCTGTAGTGTCCTTATATTACATCTCCTATTATGGAGGTATTTATAATATACTTAAAAAGATGGTTGTTAAACAAAGAGTTTTTCATGAACTGTTTGGGCTACTTCCGGAAAAGAAAAGTCACTTTAACCTTGTAAATAATTATGTAAATTGTTATTTACAAAACTTTGTTATTATAAAGTTGTAAATGTAAGCAATTGTAAATACTTTGTACTTTATCTTAATATTGTAAATAAATGGTCGCATAAACATTCTTTTATGTTTTGAATCCTACTTAATGGGCTGCTAAATGATTTTCTTTTCAAGAGTCTGTCTCTATCAGCAAGTTGTTGAACTGGAGTATTTCTATAGCTTGGTGACTTAAATCCCAGAGTTTCATCTGCGTCTTTTATAACACTTGAATAAATCACACAGTCTTGTCTCACTTTCAGGTTGCGTCAGAAAATGGACTTTAAATTAGCCTACCTTTCCTGCTGTAAAGTAGTGCAATATTCTATAGGTTCCATACATATGTCTCAGGTACTGTTCTGCATTTGGGAGAAAACAATGCAGAAAATACAGAGTAAAGAAATACAGCACAGTAACCAGATAGATGTCTATAACACTTTGCATTTCTTCCTTCAGCACCTCTAACCCTTTTATAAGTTTTATTCAGGCCGCAGTTGTTGTGGAGCATGTCTCTCTGGGCCTTCACTGAAAATGGGCCATTGGCTCAGTCGGACTTTCCTGATTATCAAAGGACAAATAAAATAAAATACAGAATGCACTCGCTTATGAAGTGAACACTTGCAGATAATCAGTTTTTGAATTAAAATAAGTTGGATCATTTGAAATAGCCATTTGCTTTTGGTCAGTAGCCACTAAGATGTGTTGTGAAAACAGAAGTTTTAGATGTGGTCTTCGTGTTAGGAGGGATGCCTGCTATAGGAACACCATTGCATGTGTAGCAGACTTGATGTCTGTTTCACCATGATAAAAATTTTCTGACAGGGTATATCACTGCTGGATATCCTGCTTGGGAGAAAAAGTAAGTAACCATAGGAGATATGTCTCTCTATCCCTTTGGGAGGTGTTTCATAGTGTCTCCATGCAGAGTTAGCTTATTGTGTATGTTTATACTTATTATGTACATATCTGCCATGATTAATGTCACTGCATCTGATTTGGTGACAGAGAGTTACAGGGAATCCTGGCCTTGGCACAGAATGAAAGCAGCATTTTGCACCATCTTCTCTCACTTACCAGAGTACTGGGTATATGGAGCTATTCACTTCTTGCACCACATTTTATTTTGATGTCCTCTCTACTCAAATATGACCATTGGCAGAGAAATGAGACATACTGGAGATGGCAGTGTGACTGTTTTGGAAATGATTACAAGATGGGATAAAAGTCATAGCTTGAAAGAAACAGTAAATAAAACAGGACATCATTAAAACACTTGCCTAAACATCTTTCATTTGTTTTCCAACACCCACTCATCCAAGCCTGTCCTGACAATCAGTGAGGAACCAGTCTTGGATGGGACACAAATCCATTTCAGTGCGCACACACACACACACACACACACACACACACACACACACACACACACACACACACACACACACACACACACACACACATTCTCTCTCTCTCTCTCTCTCTCTCTCTTGGGCATGTGGAAGGAAACAGAGAACCAGGAACCCTGGACAATACCTTCTCAGAAGGCATGTCAACTGATGATCCAGTCAAATAACCAAATATTGTGAGGCAGTAAACCTGACCAGTGCACCACTGTACTTCCAGTGGGAGTCATACTGTCTGTCACCAGATAGCTGATCAATGCTCAGAATGTTAAACCAGAAAGCTCACCATAATCCTGCCATGGCAGCAAGGATCAGAGAAGACTGAGAATGTGAGCACTGTTTTCCTTACTTTCATCTCTTTCACTGAGTTAGATACCCCCTGCACAATTTTTTAATGTGTGTGTGTGTGTGTGTGTGTGTGTGTGTGTGTGTGTGTGTGTGCTTTTACCAGTCTTTGGAGTAACACTTTTTGACTAGCAACCTCCCAAAGTTTTAGATGTTTTAAGTTTTAATAGTCTTTGTGTTAAATAAATGAGACACATCTATGTGTCAAATAAATGAGACACATCTATTCATAGTGGACCCATTTAAACTTGCACTTATTTGCAATCCAACATTACTTCAGTCAGATAATGTACTTACAGAAGTTTCTAATATGATGCACACAACACAAGTATCCCAGCCTAGTTACAATGTAGCCATAGTGCAGTCACAATGATGCACAATGTAAACATCTGTCACAGTATAGTTACAATTGATATACACTGCATACAACTGCTATAGCCTAGTTATAATGATGAACACTGTTCATGTCTGTCACAGCCTAATCACAGTGATGCACACTGCACATATCTCTCAGTGCTGTCACAATGAAACACCCTGTATGTTTGTCACAGCCTAGTCATAATGATGCACACTACTTGTCTGTCACAGCCTAATCACAATGATGTACACTGCACACATCAGTCACAGCCTAGTTATAATGATGTGTACTGCACACATCTATCACAGCCTATTCATAATGATGCATACTGCACACATCTATCACAACCTATTCATAATGATGCATACTGCACACATCTATCACAACCTATTCATAATGATGCATGTTGTGCACATCTATCACAGCTTAGTCATAATGATGCATACTGCACACATCTGTCTCAGCCTAGTGATAATGATGTACACTGCATACTTCTTACAGAGCCTAGTCACAGAGATGCACACAATGCACATATATCCCAGATGAGTTACAGTATAAGCTACAGTTTAGTCACAATGATGCACACAGAAAACATCTGTTATAGCCTAGTCACAATGATGCACACAGCAAACATCTGTCATAGCCTAGGCACAATGATGCACACTACTTGTCTGTCACAGCCTAATCACAATGATATACACTGCACACATCAGTCACAGCCTAGTTATAATGACGCACACTCTACACATCTATCACAGCCTAGTCATAATGATGCATACTGCACACATCTGTCACAACCTAGTCATAATGATGCATGCACACTCAACCTGTTACAGCCTACTCATAATGATGTACACTGCATACTTCTCCCAGAGCCTAGTCACAGAGATGCACACTATGAACATATATCCCAGATGAGTTACAGTATATCTACAGTTTAGTCACAACGATGCACACAGCAAACATCTGTCATAGCCTAGTCACAATGATGCACACAGCAAACATCTGTCATAGCCTAGTCACAATGATGCATACTATGTGTCTGTCTCAGCCTAGCAATAATAATGCACATTGCACACATCTGACACAGCCTAGTCACACTGATGCAAAATGCATGGTGTCATAGCTTAGTCATAATGATGCACACTGCATACATCTGGCACAGCCTATGCACAGTGATGCACACTGCATATCTGTCACATCCTACTCACAATGATGTACTGTACATGCCTTTCTCAGCCTAGTCACTATGATGCACACTGCACAAAACTGTCATAGCCTAGTCACAATAATGCACACTGCATACATCTGATACAGTCTAGTTACAGTGATACACACTGCACATCTGCCACATCCTAGTTACAATGATGTACACTGCATGCATCTGGCACAGCCTAGTCACAATGATGCACACTGCACATGTCTCTTATAGTCTGTTTACAGTAATGCAAATTGCATATTCATTTAAAACTTGTCACAACAATGCACACTGCACAAATTTCTCATAGCCCAATCATAATGATGCACACTTCACAAATTTCATACAGCCTAGTCACAATGATTCACATTCCACAAATATGTTGTGGTCAAATCACAATGATGTACACTGCATACATCTGTCACAGCCTAGTCACAATGATACACATTGCACATGTCTGTCACAGCTTAGTGACAATGATGCAACGTGTACATGTCTGATCACCCTAATCACAATGATATAAACTATACACATATGTCTCCTTGGAACTCTGTTATGTATCTAATCAGAATCAGTCTACAATTAAAAGTTTTAAAATGATCACTGCAACACATAATAGCAGGCATATTCTCAATCACTGTAATGAATTATGTATCTGTTTTTCTCCCATCTTTTCTCAGTGTTTGTTTTATCTCCCTTGTCTTCCCATACATCTCCTTTTCCACCTATGCCTTATAAGTTATTCATTCCCTTAAATGATTTCTGCCAGCTTACCCTTATCTGTTTTTACACTAATAACCCAACACATTTTATGCTAATCATTTTTACTTCAAAGTCAGAACTGTTTTTTTGCACTTCTGTTCATCTTTGTTGAAGTTACAGTACAAAATATTTTTCAGCTTAATTAGTAGCATATATCTAAATGCATTATGGAAATAGTGGTTTATATATTACTTTAAATGCTTTCAGTTTCCTCGTTATCCACCTACTGTCATGTTTTAAGAAGGTTTTATAATTAAGTACACAATATTGTATACACTTTCCATTCATATAAACATTCTCACAATTATTGTGGAATTTTTTCTCCCTGGACCTTCAGTGAAAATATACCTGGCCCAGTGGAAAACTGGGTTATCTGAAGTCAGATAAATGAATAATAAAAAATACCACTCTCTTCTGAACTCCAAGGAAATACTGATTTTAGGACACCATTAAACCTATTTCCTTTCTTGAAGATGTCATTTGGGTTACATGGGTTCCAGATACCTTCTTAAGATTTATGTACATAGCATTTTAATGTAGGTAATGTTAAAATCAAGTGAAGCCCATTGTGAAGCCCAGTTCGATTATATGGTTAAAAATAGTCCTGTTTAAGATGTATGTGTCAGATGCATTGACTGAGTATTAAAGTCTATTAGGTATCCTGTAATAACTGGATTCCAAATGGAATTGTATACACAGGAGTGCAAAGAACATTTTGATTTATTTATAAGCAGTGACAATGTGAAATCTGTCTGACAATGTGAGGTATTGCCATCTGTGCCAGGGAGAATAGTACAGTGCATGTGTAGCATATGCCAGCATAGCTAGCTGCAGTTTTGTAAATAATTTTGTGTCATTTGACTATCACACTGACTTGTACAGATGCTTGTGTTAAAATGTATCAACAGTGTTATTATAACTGATTAAAAGTTTATGTTTAAATAAAGAATTTTGGAAAGGAAGAGTAGAAGTTTTTGAAATTGTTTCAGGTACCGCAACAGAGTGTGTATTGCACCAGCATCAGATGATCAAAATGTGATGATATTCCATAACCAGCACTGAGAGGACAGAACTGTCACAGCAGTTTGTTTTGTTCTATTTTCTTTGGAACCTGATATAAAGATCTATGACATTTATCACAGTGAGTTAGATGAGTTCAATTCAGTAAGTTGGAAGCTCATTACCTTGCCTTATAGAAGTAAGCATCTCAGCATCTAATCTTGCCTTGCTGTATTAATTAATTAGCTAGGGAACAGTTATGCTTTAGACAGCCAGGGAAAATAGTGAGATTAGTTAAGTAGGTTTTACTGCATCTGTTTGAATCTGTCCAACTGTGTTATTTTTATTTCTCCTCTGATTGAAACTCTGGCATTTATTGTACTTAGATATTTATTATTCTCATGTTTTCAATATTGTTATTTATTATTAAATATTTTTATACTTTTCATTGTGGCTGGTCTTTTAGAGAATACTTTTAACACCTTGAGAGTACTTGTACTTATTTTAGTGACAATGTGGCCACTCCGAAAAGCCTTGCTGCTATGGTTACACTCTACCATTTGTATTAGCATTGATTTTACTCAGTTTAATTGGATACCCTTGTAAGAGCCTGAGAGTAGTTGACTGGTGGCAGCGGAGTTACTTTAAAGTTGGGGTATAAGGGGTATAGCTGGTACATCTGTACCAGCCTTTCCCGGGAGTGTGTGTGTGTGTGTGTGTGTGTGTGTGTGTGTGTGTGTGTGTGTGTGTGTGTGTGTGTGTGAAACTTAAATACCCAGGTGTGGGTGTGTCAGCTACTTGGAACTGGGACACAGTGCTCCAAAGTAAGTCTTGTCTGGGATCTGGAGAGACAGAAAGATCAGTCTCATGTCTGGAGCATGTTCCCTGTGTGCTCTTGGGGGAAATTGTGCTTGATGCAGAGAGCTGCATTTGAAAATACTGTAAATCCATTACTGTTTTTATTGACCATCTCTCACACATGTCAGTGGTGAGGATTTTGGCTCCTTGATTACTGGCTCAGGGTAGAGGGCCTATCACAATCCGAGTGAGATAAGGTGATAACTTCAGCAATTAACTCCATTCCTTGACATAAAAAATAGACTATATGATAGGCTGATAGGTTATTATCATGTAGTTATTCTCTAGTTTTCCTCTATAGCGTGCCCTCTGATTAATGTCACAAAATGGTATTGCCCAATAAATACAGTGAACTTCTCTTTGTGATTGATCTTTTGGAATGTTAAACACCTTGAACATATTAGCTCAAGCTCAGAGAGTCCAGACTTCACAAAAGCATATAAAGCATTTACAAATGCACCCAAGGCAGACCTGAAGTAGAAGTGAATAACACAACAATGTTATTAGTGCAAGCAGAAAGCTGCAAGTGAGAATGGAATTACAAACACTGAGAAAGAATGTTTGATATTTAAGTGGTCACTGAGTCAATAGCATATTATTTGTAGCTAGTGCATTTAAGGACTTACTATAACACAGATAACTGTGTTGTTTACAGTAAGCAAAGGAAAGAAAAAGAAGCATTACAATGGGTGTGCAGTACTTTGTTTTACAGATGAATATGTTTAGAGGATTAGGACAAGTCATCTTGCTGCCTTTGGTATCTTAAGGATATGGTACATGTGCACAGTAAGTCTTCCTAACTTAATGAAAAACTCACACTATTAAATAATCTCCACTTTTGGAATCTGCATAAACAGCCATATATATGAAACCTATAGCATCGATTGATGTGTGATGGCTACAGTTGTGATTATATGAAGGATCTTACTATGGTGAGACTGGACTATGACTCCAAACCTTTCGAATGTTGAAGAAGAAGAATACTAGTTTTTCTGTCAGTTCATTCTTCAGGTTATGAATGTGTGACAAGGAAAATGTTTCCCTGTTCTTCTTTAAAGTATTTCTTGCAACAATACTACCTTTTTATTTTCTTTCCCTATAGTTATTGATTTAGAAGGGTAGTGACCTTTTTGAAATACCCTTCCCACTCCTTACATGTCTTCCTTTAATATTTATGTTTCCTGCCTAGGTCCAGAGAAACCAAAAAACAAAAAAAAAAAACAACATTTTCGTAGATAAAAATGGTAGATGGCATTCTGAATGGCATATGTGCCACATATAGAAAATCAAAACCTACAATTTATAATAAAGATATGCTGAATTATTGTATTCATCATGCATAAAGCACCATAAGTAAAGAGGGATAAAAATATCCATCTAAATATCCCTTAATGAATTCAGAATTGTTTTCATTTCCAGGATCAGAATACTAATAGTCTCTACAATGCTGACTTCTGCAACAAATTGCTAGATATTGCTTATTCCTTTTGAAAATTCCACCAAAAAGGTACATTTAACCCTGCACAAAATAAAAGTTGTAATGACTCAAATTACTGTTTTACTAAAAAGTAGTTGTAACAAATAATTATTTAGAAAGACTTCTGCCTTTGTGCAAAATAAGATTATCTAAATGTCTTTTAAACTATTATGATATTCAAGTCATTTGCTCATAAAGGACAGTGTTTTTAAGGACTGAGTTCAGGATATACATATAAAGAAATTAGAGCCATATGGATTCCAGGTAAGTTCTATGGGTAATGACATGATAGAAGCTGTCTTTTTAGAATCAACATGCAGTAATTGCTAAATTGTTTGTCCCACTATTTAGAATCCGTGAATCCATCCATGAATGAACTATTTAGAAATATAGGAACCATATAGGTCTATATGTATGTATGCATGATGATTTAGTATAGTGACCATTTGTTATCTCACACCGTCATACACACCCCTATCCTTACAGCAGGTATTTAAGACATTCTGGGCAGACATAGTACATCAGCATTTGGGAGTAATGAAGAAGTACCCTACTAGTTAAGTGAGAAATCACTGCTAAAAATTATATTGTTTTGCTGGCCAGGGAGATATTCCATTCTGCTATAGCCTGTGCCATAATTAGGAAACTGTGGACATGCAATACTATTTATTTATCTTTTGTTGACCAAGATAGTTTCACTAGAATAGTGATCTCTTTACATAGAGACCTGAGGTGATATTAGGGCATCATGGAAATTCACCTACTCTTGGTAGTCAAGGGAAGGCTTTGTGTTACACATCTTGATTTCCTATTTCATGTCCAGGCGTGGAAGCAGCCAGGAGGAACAGGGAGAAAACATGGCTGATTCAGCTTTTGCTGAAAACGGAGTGAGAGTTGCTGAAAATGTAGATGAAATGGTAGAACTGCAACCAGTTTTTCTGATGATGTGGGTGCAGAAAAAACAGTGACATTGGAGGAAAAGAAGATTGTAGCTGTAACTGAGATGGATTCAGAGGAAAACTTTCAGAGGAGATTGTTTGATGAAGAGACATTTACCTCTGAAAAATTAATAATTACAACCCTCCGATTGGGGGGGGGGGGTTGCAAGATGATTATTTGGAAGAAATGGTAAACCAAAGTGAGACAGAAAGTGGAGCAGCAATTTCATGGAGGGACATCATGGAAAAAATAGAAGAAGAAAAATGAGAATTAGAGACTATGCTAGAAAACATTCCAGAGACAAAAACTTATGCACAAACTGTTGGAGAAGGAGCAAAGAAGAAAGAAGAAATAAAAGAAATAAAAAAGAAGTATACAGTATGTGTGAGTAGTAAAAAAGAAGAATGTTTGGACAGGTATGAGGTTTGGGACTCTGTTATAGCACCTCTGGGTGTCAAAACAAAAGAGGTAAGAGCATTTACTTTAATCAATAAAGAGACTTTTTGTGACTTGATACTTGAACAAAAGAAAAATATTTATCCATGGTCAGAATATGTGGTGCAAGCTTTTTACAGGCAAAAAAAAGAATAATGATCCAGTTTAGAACTAAAGTTGAAGCAAAGGAACTGAAAGAACATTTGTTAACTATATGTAAAGAAGTAATGGACACTACATAAATGTATAATGAAAGAGGACTATGGACTGGGGGATGGGAATGTGGAGTAATACTGAAAATGGAAAATGATAATGTTATGCATGTACCTAGTATTATTAATGTTTATGGTAATAGGGGTTTTGTGAAATACAGGGGTCAACTAAAGACTTGTTATTTTTGTGGGGAAAAATGATAATTTAATCACTGAATGTGATAAAAAGATATTTGTGTAGCGAAACAGGGCATAATGCAAAAAAATGTGATTTAAAGTGCTAAAAATGTGTGAATACTGGTCATTCATGCTAGAATGTGAAATGAATGTGCAAGAAAATGAAAATGAAAATTAACTTATGCAGGAGAAAGAGATAGAAAAATGTGTTATACAAGAAAATGTGCAAAAAGATGTGACTGATAAAGAGCTTATACATGAAGTTAAAGAAAGTAAAAAGAAAAAAGAAACAGAGAATAGATGTGAGAAAGAAGCCGATTAGCGCAAAATAAGAAATACAAAGAATTCAATAGGGAAAAGTGTTAAAGAAAATAAAATTCAAAAATATAATGCTTAGAGAAAAGAAAGGATAGAGGTAAACATTTCATTATACTAAATGTTGTTAAAAGCTGAAAATATCTTTAAATGTGAACAGTATGAAGAATCTTAAGAGGAGGATAGGTGTATTACAATAGTGTGCTGCAGTAGATGCACATATTATTGTTTTAGACGATATCAGATTACTAACAGAGGAAGAAAAACACAAACTGAAAAACTTTGGAATGATGTGGTAGTTTAGAACATGGGGAAAGAAATGTGCTGTGGCATATGCATATTATGTCAAGGAAGCATTAAAATATTAAATGTAACCATTGTGGAACTAGGATTATGGTAATAGACTTGAGATGGAAAAAAATATGTGTATAGAATTATAGCTTTATATGCATATGTAACAAAAAAAGAGAGAAAGGATGTTTAATAATATTCTTGAATATGTTTGCATAAATATGGACATTATGGTGATTGGAGATTTTAATTGTAATTTAAGAAAAAAATAAGAGCACTTGCGATGTTAAAATGGTTAAAGTATGAGAAGTGGAAAATTAAATGTATGGGAGAATAACCACTGGACCTATAAAAAGAATGAAATTAGGACAGAAATTGATTATTTTTTAGTATCTGATTGTTTAAAAGTTATAAAAAAGGAATTAAGTATGCTGGATTTTCAGATCATGTGGCTATATGGGTTAAAGTACAGGAAAATTAAGAATATATAAGAACAGGAAAACAAAGAGAATTAATGAAAAGGAATTAGATTTATTAGAGAAAAAATAACTTATGGAATTATGGGAAATCATATGCATATGAGAGAGATTTATGAGAATTGGACTCTTTGGTGGCTTAATTTTAAAGAGAAATATAAAAAAGTGTTTTAGAATGTATAAGACAGAATAGAAAAAGAGAGATATAAGGTATTAAGTCAAGAAACATTTAGAGACTTAGTAGAGAAGAAAAAATACTTTTATAAAAAAAATATATATATAAAATGAATCAAATTAAAATTAACAACTTGTTATATAAACAAAAATATTGTTTACAGGGAAAGAAAGAAGAGGTAGCACCATATTTAAGCAAAATTAAAAAAATCAGGAAAAATAATAAGAGCATTAAAAAATAAGGAAGGTAAACAAATAAGACAGGAAGAAGGAATATATGAAATAATTGGAAATTATGTATTGGAATTATTTGTTAAAAGAGAAGAAATCATAGAATAAATTTATAAAGGTGAAAAATAAATAATGAAGATAATGAGTATTTAGAACAAAAAATAACCATGAAAGAATTGAATGAAATTCTAAAAGATATTAACATGAATTCTGCAACAGGATTGGATTGAATTGAATATGGTATGTATAAAGAAATGAAATAGTGCAAAAAAATAATGTTTATAGAAGTTATGAATGAATGGTTAGAAACTTGATTTAAAGAGAAAGAGATATGTACAGGAGTTATAAAATTTATATTTAAAAAAGGAAATAAAGAGGAGAGAAAAATGGAGACCTATAACATTGAATAATATGGATTATAAATTTTTTATGAGATTAATAACAAAAAGGTTATAAAAAATGGATAGAAAACATGATCAAAATGTACTCAGAAGAAAAGGAAAAAGAAGCCAAGAGTTATTATGAATAAGATAAATAGTTGATGATATCATAAATAAAAATGTAGAAGCAAAGGTTAAGATAGGGGTATAAGCAAAGCCTATGATAATATTCTGTATAAATCATTATGGGGAATTTTGCAGGCATATCATGTAAGCAAAAAATATTACAAGTAATAAAATCTGTTTATGAAAGGCACTATGTGAAACTAAATGTAAATGGCTAGATTGCGGAAGAAATAAAAATAGAATGTAGAATAAAACAGGGCTGCCCAGCTAGTAGTGTAATTTTCTCATTAGTTATGAATGTAATAGTGAAGGAAATTAATAAAATGTCAGGTAGTGGTGGATACAAAATGATGAAGGAAGTACAATTGCCAATAATGTATAATTATGCAGATGATATAATAATTGTTAAAATAAAGTATGGATGGAAAAAGTAAATGAAAAATTAAGTATAAATTTTAAAAAAGATTGGTTTAAGTATAAATAAAAAGAAAAGTAAAGGATTTGGTTTTGAAGGTATGATAGGAGGTAATGAAAATATATAGATATATTGGGAATAATATTTGGAAGGGATGAATACAGACAACAACAATGGGATAATGTACTCAAAGAAGTAAAGAATATGACTAATTTTTGTAAATAATATAGATTTTCATAAAGAAAAAAACACACTTGTTGAACACCATGGTAATAGGAAAAGTTGCTTATGTTGCTAACATCTATATGATTCCTATTAAGTATGAAAATGAACTAATGATGGTTATATTTTCTTTTATATGCGGCTCTAGACTGAATTCAGCCAAGAGAGGGATTCTATATATGAAAGAAGAGCAAGGAGGCTTGGGGTTAATAAACCCAATAGTACATGCAACATCTTTAATTTTGTATAAGTTATTAAAAGGAATTATGAAGGAAAATAAAACCTTGACAGAAATGATACTATACTATAAATACAAAGAACTGTGGGAAGGAATGGAAGTTAAAAAAGAAGCAAACGCATTGTGAATGAAGAAACGAAAGAGTATCAAAACAAAATTGTGTTACAGAAAATAAAAAGAACATATGCAAGAAAAATAGAAAGGAATGGTACTTAAGTATAATGAAAGCATTTCATTGCATTGATCCATGGAAAGATTTAGAAATAGATAAGAAAAAAAAGCCATAATGATGAGATATAATAACTATAAAAAGACTAAAAAAATGATTTTTTTATGGAGATTGTCTATTAGAAAATGAAATGGCAAACATGCCATACAAAAAAGCAAGATAGAATATGTAATAAATGTGGAGAGTCTGAGAGTACTGAGCATGTGTTTTTGAAATGTGAAAGAGTTAGACATTTGTGAAAAGAAATATGTAAACATAACAGGGTGAAAAGTTTGGTAAAATTTGAGAAAATAAATATAGACATGATATAATTTGGTTATTATGGTGCACAAAAACAGGAAGAAGTGAAGAAAATGGACAGCATAACATTTTATGTTTCATGGACTATATGGAACAAGCAACTAAATGAAATTAAATACAATGGAAAATGGACTTTGACAAAGATTTTGGAGAAAATGTTTTGGTTGGGGATAAAATGCTTAAACTGAAGTTGATAATGTATGGATAATAATAGATGTAAATAATGTAAATATGTATATATCAATAAAAAACCCTACTGTTATCAATAGGTTCCATGGAATCTTTTACATCCACTTTGAGCTACGAATAACTTAAGTAGATGGGACCTCAGTTTAACATCTCATCTAAGGGATGACACACTCAGCAGTATATCACCCCCCTATGCTCCAATGCAATGTCAGAAATCCTGCTACCGGGTGTAGGAATAGAACCAACAGCTTTCTGCACCAAGGGTGAGTGTGCTACCTGTTGTACCACTGACTATTGCATTAACAGTTCAGCATGTGTGCTTTTATTGATATGTCCTTTTCTCAAAGTCCTTTCTGTTGCATGGCTAGCTGTTAGTAATATATTTTACTGGCTTTCCAGGCAGCATGCATTCCCCCTTTATTTTTTTATTCTCAGTAAAAAGAATAGCTGTTCTCTGGGCACTTAGATTCCCTTCCTCTGCTGCTTCCTAATAGGGCTTGCCTCCAAAATGAGATTTTCTGTGTCTCCCTGAACAGTACTAACCACTTCACAAAAGCCGGCTTTCCTCCCTTTATAAGATAATCACTGCATCTAAGTCATTAGGCAATTATCACAGTATACTAGGCATATACAGTCTAGTATTTTAAACTATAGTAGGGAAAGGGCAAATCATGAAATGTGTTAATATCAGGCGAGCATCTGAACTTACACTTTTTGTGCCTTTACTCAGTCATTTTAGGTAAACCCTGGTTGACATATATAAGCTAATACACAACCACATGAATATGTTGATTGCACCATATAAAATGATACTCATCATCTGTTTTGGGAAAGAGGTTATCCCCAAAATCACATTGTCACATTTTCTGTCAGACATAATGGTACTACATGCAGTACTTTGAGATGGAAATGTGGCATGGGTAGCTTAAAACTAAAGATCATACAAAGCCAAAAATGGGCAGTAACTGGAAACAGACATAAATAATGCAATGTGCACACATATGAACAGCATTTTATATTGTTATTCTGGCAGTAATTTGGCCATTTTGAGGCCGTATTTTCCATATGGTCATTTTGTTACCCAACATTGTCACTTATATTAATCACTAGTACCTACTTAACCTCCCCATCAATCAAAAATTGCCCTTGCATCCTCCCTGTCTTTGATAAGAAAGAGGACAGAGGCACAGGTACTTTGTCCTTGTTGGACAGAGCTACAGTGTTGGCTGTTGAACTAGAAGTCCTAGTCAATGGTATGGATCTATAATAATCATCAGATACTATCCTGCTTTGGTCAGAAATGCTTTCGCTAGCTTTCTGTCTTATCTGCTATTGTCATGAAACAATGGCTAAACTAACACATCACATTACTAATACTGCATTTCACCAGTGCATATCTTGTTTGGATATTGCAACTGGTTGTAGAATCCCTTACTCGCAAATCATCTGTTACTTACTTTTCAGTGTGTATACATTGTATATGAAGATGAATATAATATATATATATATATATATGTGTGTGTGTGTGTGTGCAGAAAAGTAAGAGATGAATTAACGACAGTTATCAGCTTAAAGCACTCCAAGTTAAAAAAATTACCCAAGGTCCCTAAAACACTCACATTTGTAGTGGGATGGTAGATAACCAAAACTTGAGGTTAAGCAATAAGAATTTTTGTTCATTTATTATAGCTGGTGGCAAACTGTTCTAGCAAGCTGATGACACCTTATTGAAGGATTCTTCACTTATAGGCCTAACAAAGGCAGGTCTTTCTAAAAAGACAGCATCTTTATCATGTAATTGTAGCAAATGGGCAGCCATTCTAAGATTCTGTGCAGGTTTGGGGTAATATTATATATGAAATAACTTTAATATTAACTTAAGAATAAAATGGTTCTGTAATTACATGAAGCCAATAACGCTTGTATGGGGGTAAATAATGATAGTTTCTGGCATTATAGAGATAAAGCTACTGATTTTATTTAGCATGCTTTGAAGTTAAGCTGAGATATTAGAGCTGTGTGAACATACTACCATGAGGGCGTAGTGCAGTTTGAGTATAAGTAGGTTAATCCCAATGGCTTTTCTTGCCTCTGGAGTTAAGCTAATAAGCCTGTAATTTAATTTTATCTGGTTTAGAAGGTGATCTGCTATCACCTTGCCACAATGTTGAAAACAGATGAAAAGGCTGAGCCAGATACACAAATATCTAAAATTCCTGTGTTAAAGAGTTCTTCAGAGAGTCATTTGTTTGGAGTTCAGGGGCTTCCTTAAGTCTCTGTAGGAGTTAAAATGTATAGTTTTTTTAACCTACTGATGTCAACTCATTGTGCAATAGACACTTACAGAGCAAGCTAAAATAATTTTGAATATTATGTTGAACCTGTATAGAGGTTTTGGCCACCTTTAAATGTATTGGGCCATGTGGTATAGAGTATGTTGTCCAAACTCTGATAAATCAACACAAACATTGTTTATCGACAATGAGAAGAGGACAGGCTCTGGCATAGATCTCTACGGAGTGCCCTTGTAAGACCAGTTTACTACAGTGGGCAATACTGTCATGTTACACACTGATGGTTATCCATTTGTGCTGTTGTGTGCTAATAATAATGGCACTAGACATGGATATTTGAAGTTATACTGCAAGTGAAGTGAGTCACAGAACATCAGCATTGCAAAATTAGTTAACATCTCAACAGCTTCTTCTCATCTGGCACAACAAACTCTAAAAGCATTACAGGCATTTACATTTTTAAAGGCACAAGTTATAATATATCAAACGTGCATGCATTTATAGCTATATACATTTTTATCTTGTAGGACCTTGGTTCATTTCTACTGTGTACTACTCTCCCCACCAAACTTAAAACACAGTTGGCTGGACTAGTTGAAGAACAGGTAGAGTTTATATAGAATAATGCTGTCATAAGAATGCTTGTGAGAATCCCTTTTTTTTTCCCCATTATGGGTTCAGATGGAATAGTTTTTGGATTAAGTTCTGGTCCCGAATAGTTACATTAGTCCTTATTTGTCTTTTAAGCATTAGCTGTGCAGGACTTACCCTTGTGACACCATCTGGAGCATAATGGTAAAGACATTACAACTTTGTGCGGGTTAAGCAATTAAGCTGTTGAAAAATCTTTTTAGCAGTTTTGCCTACTCTGTTAGCAACTTGGACTGTGGATAGTGAGGACCTGATGCTGTATACATGAATTCATAGTTCTCAGCAAATTGCTTTACCACTGTAGACATGAACTTCTTACCATTATCTGTGATTAGTGTGATAGGTATGCCATATGTAGCAAACATTGTCTTGAAATTCACTATTATATATTGGCTAGTTGTGCTTAGTACATGCTTTTTTCTGTCTGGTCCTAGTAGAATTTACAGTTCTTAGGTCTTTTTTTACTCTACACTACCTGCTGCTTGATATTTACACTTCTCTATCTTTTTGTTTGGTCACAGAGCATTTAAAACATCGGGTCCCAATTACCAATGTCCCCCACACATACTGAGCCAACGAGCAACCTCCTTGTGAAACCCAAAGAACAAGTGAATATCCAGGCTCCCAGTTACACTAAGTTAAAGGGTTAATATCTTTTTGCTTACTATGAGCACACTACCTGGATTGGCAGTGGGAAAGTGTATTCTTAGCAGTGAGCCCCATCCATTCCCTACTAGCTATACTAACTTAACCTGGGACTCTTGCTGAAGTCTTTCCTGCTGTACGCTCCCCTTCCCCCACACACCTCTTTTCATTACCTTGCAAATGTACCTGAAAAACCTGCCTTATACAAGTTTAAGTTTCTGGCACTCTATACTTGTCATGTTCTAAATGCAGTTCTAGCATTTATTCCTTCTCTAATCACACTTTGTTCTGCCTAGCATACAGATTGTTTTTTGTAGTTACTTACTTGCACAGGTTGGTGCAACCCCACTTCATTCGCTCTCACTAAGGCTTGGGCTCACTCCGCTTCCCTATCCTGCCCCCCAAGACTATGCTATCATCTCCTTCTTCTCTACCCACTCAGATTTTATGCACCTCCTACTGCTCCTCTAAGTCAATATTGCACATACTCTGTAGCACCCACATCCACCTCTATAACACAGACCTCTATCCCTACAACTAATACCACTGACATTATGGCCCATAACCCCCACCATCACACTGCTCCCCTACTACTGTTCTCCTTATACTAGGCCTCTACATAATCTCCATCAGTACTTCAACATTTTTCACTCTCTGAGCTAAATTACATCAAATCCCCCACCTTACTCCTTGCCACATACAACCCCTCCAAACATATAGACACATCACCAGTCATCCATAGCCCACCCTTCATTCAAACCACCTCACCAATTTATTACATCCCACAATTCAAAAAACAATCTAGCTTCAAATTCCTCTCCCTAATAGTATGTTACCTTAAAACCATTGTCAACATAGCAACCCAGTTACTACTAGAAGGAGATATCCACCCCAACCCTGGCCTAGCAACCATTTCCAGTAACACATGCACCTCCCACCTCACACTGAAGCACAAACCCACCGACTTACTAATACTCAACCTGAACATTCATAGTATCATGAACAAAATAGAAGAGCTGCATTCAGCTATTTCTTTATATAACCCCGACATAATGCTCATTACAGAGACATGACTAAAGCCTCATAGCAAGGACAACTCTATAACCCTACCCTGCTATAACATTCTAAGGGTAGATAGAGCACACAAAAGAGGTGGAGGTATTGCCCTACTTTACAAATCTTATAGCTCCAGCTCCTACAAAAAGAATCCCCAAACTTCAAAAATGCTGAAACTATATTTGCTAAACTCCTCTTAAACCAGCACAAACATCTAAACTTACTCGGCATCTATATACCCCCAGGGGACAATCTAACCACCCTAGATTCGATACTCCACTGGGCTTCCCACTCCCTCTCCCAAGAAGCTATAGTGCTAGGCGAAGTCAACATTGACTGGAACTCTGTTCACTCTCCAACACCCAGCAACCACATTAACCTATATAATTTTACCCAACTCATACAATCACCCACACGTATTGATAAGACCACCAAAAGGGAATACATATTGGACGGGATCCTCACTAACCAGACCAACACTGCCCATCAATGTGGATTACTGCCCAATTCTCTCAATGTCCACAATCCAACTTTTATCCTTTGACACAAACTTAAATGTATCAGCGTGCCCGAGTACAACAGAATCCACTGGTTAGGTGAAATAATTAGTACTATAGTTAAAAAATACTTTATTTTAAAAAATCAATAAAATTTCAAGGTTTAGCGCTTTCATCTAATATAACTTAGACTTCATCAGAACACTGTCCTTGCAAATCCATACATTTTTATACATCATTCAAACTAATTGATACACCAATCACATAACAGTTCATCTAACAAGTAAAAAATAAGAGTCTGCAAATTCCATTTCAAAATACTAGCGAATGTAGTACAAAAAACTACTAGTGCTTCAGAAAAATCGCACCCATATTTATACACATATATATATATATATATAGACATATAAGTGTACTTATGTAAACACATATACATGTGAACCTCTCTAACATAAATCAAACTTTATTCAGTAATATAGGTTTAATCGTAATGTATTCATTAATACCTGGTGGTGAAGTGGCATTCAAAAGTATTTGCCATCTGACTTCTTTCTCTCCCAGAGTATATTTAATACTCCCACCTCTTTATGATACCTTCACCACCTCTAATATTGCAAACTTAAAAGTACTACAATTAGAACTGTCCTGCACATGTCTAAATAGGGCATTATTTTCATCCCTTTTCTTTATAGCATACAAATGCTCATATATCCTACTTTTCAATTTTCTCCCTGTTTGACCTACATAAAAACTAGCAGCCGATACGTGCAGTACATTAAAAGATATGTACGGTTTTTGGACGATGTATTTATTGTATGGGAGGGGGATAATACAATTAGCCCAGATTTTATTCAATACATTAATACATCTACCTGTTATTTGAGTTTCACACATAAATATAGTACGGAAGGTATCGCCTATTTGGATACTTATATTACCTTAACATCTAATGGCTTTAAATCAAATATATATAGGAAAGAGACATTCAGTAACACATATTTGGAATACAATAGTTGTCATCCTGTAAGGTTAAAAAATAATATAGTCAAAGGTCAGTGTATTCGTGCTGCTAGAATGACTTCTGATTACAATGAGATGGTGATGGAGTTGAATACAATAGGAAATATGTTTAAACAGAGGGGATATCCTGATTATGTGATCAAGGATGCTATTGAGTATGTTAGTAAAATGTGGGGAATTAAATTTAAACCTTTATTAGGAGTAGGTGTAGATAACATAGGCATAACTAATAGTCAATGAAATGCTAAGGATTTTCATATGGCATGTATTTTACCTTTTAGTAACTATACTGAGGATATAAAACATATTATTAAGAGAAATTGGAATATTTTAAAGGGTGATGATGCAATATTTGCTTTAGTTGGTAATGAACCTATGTTTGTTAATAGTGTGGGGTATAATCTTAAGAGTAAATTTGAACACAATATAGTGAGTTTAAATGGACATAAGAGTGGTACTCGGAAGTGTGGTCATTGTAATCAATGTAAGGCCATTATGGAGGACCAAGATGTGCAGTTACACAATATAAGTAAAAATGTCTTGCACTTTTGTTGTGGCAATTGTGACACCAAGAATGTCATATATCTGGCCTTGTGTATTTCCTGTCCTAGTTTTTATGTAGGTCAAACAGGGAGAAAATTGAAAAGTAGGATATATGAGCATTTGTATGCTATAAAGAAAAGGGATGAAAATAATGCCCTATTTAGACATGTGCAGGACAGTTCTAATTGTAGTACTTTTAAGTTTGCAATATTAGAGGTGGTGAAGGTATCACAAAGAGGTGAGAGTATTAAGTATGCTCTGGGAGAGAAAGAAGTCAGATGGCAAATACTTTTGAATGCCACTTCGCCACCAGGTATTAATGAATATATTACGATTAAACCTATATTACTGAATAAAGTTTGATTTATGTTAGAGAGGTTCACATGTATATGTGTTTACATAAGTACACTTATATGTCTATATATATATATATATATGTGTATAAATATGGGTGCGATTTTTCTGAAGCACTAGTAGTTTTTTGTACTACATTCGCTAGTATTTTGAAATGGAATTTGCAGACTCTTATTTTTTACTTGTTAGATGAACTGTTATGTGATTGGTGTATCAATTAGTTTGAATGATGTATAAAAATGTATGGATTTGCAAGGACAGTGTTCTGATGAAGTCTAAGTTATATTAGATGAAAGCGCTAAACCTTGAAATTTTATTGATTTTTTAAAATAAAGTATTTTTTAACTATAGTACTAATTATTTCACCTAACCAGTGGATTCTGTTGTACTCGGGCACGCTGAGCTATTTGTATTAGTTGGGTTCGAGTTCCTGTGGATTTTTAACAAACTTAAATGTACCAACCCACCCTCCCTGCTAAAAACCCATTCCCACAAAAACTTCCCCTCAGATCAATTATCAGAAACCTTAAAATCCTGTAAGTGGGCTCCCATCAAAACCCTCCCTCTGGATAAGGCAGTAGAATACTTTATCTCCACATTCCTAAGGATCCTAAACTAACTAGCCCCAATCAGAACAATTAGGGTACACAGTAACCCAGTCCCCTGGCTACAGAAAACCACAAGGGCCTAATTCACCTAACCAGTGGATTCTGTTGTACTCGGGCACGCTGAGCTATTTGTATTAGTTGGGTTCGAGTTCCTGTGGATTTTTTACAAACTTAAATGTACCAACCCACCCTCCCTGCTAAAAACCCATTCCCACAAAAACTTCCCCTCAGATCAATTCTCAGAAACCTTAAAATCCTGTAAGTGGGCTCCCATCAAAACCCTCCCTCTGGATAAGGCAGTAGAATACTTTATCTCCACATTCCTAAGGATCCTAAACTAACTAGCCCCAATCAGAACAATTAGGGTACACAGTAACCCAGTCCCCTGGCTACAGAAAACCACAAGGGCCTTACTAAAAGATAGGGATAAAGCTTGGAAACTTGACGAGATCACAAATCGCCCACAACTAGGCACGCCTTTAATGAACATAGAAAGAAGGCAAAAAAAAAAACAGATTAAGATTGACAAACAAAATCACTATATTTCCTTACAAATGAAACACAGTAACAACCCACAGAAAGTCTGGGCTGCAGTGAATAACATCCTCCAGCCCAGAAAAACCACTACACCGCCACCAAATATAGAAGGCACAAACTTTGACATAACCACCAACTTCAACAATTATTTTACCTCCTCCATACTGAAACTCATAAAAGATATAAGTCCCACCACCTTCCCACAATCCCCCAAAGCCCAAACAAACACTGTCTCTTTCTCACTCAAACCAGTGCCAGTATCAACCATCCAAAAACGTTTAGCAAAACTCAAATAAACCACTCTCACTGCCGACAGTCTTCCTGCCAAATACCTCTAACTTACATCCAGGGCCATTGCTTTCCCCATCCCACTATTAACATAATAGTAATACTAATAGTAATACTATTATAATACTATAATAGTATATAATACTAATACTAATAATACTAATAGTAATACTATTATAATACTATAATAGTATATAATACTAATACTAATAATACTAATAGTAATACTATTATAATACTATAATAGTATATAATACTAATACTAATAATACTAATAGTATTGCTGTATTCAACTGGACGTATAAGAGAATTTAAGTACCTTTATCTGCACTTTTTTTTTCAAAAAAATACAGTATTTAAATTGATTTTAACTGTGTTGCAGGAATATTAACTGAACTGGAAGTTAGTCAGTATTTGCTGAATTTTGTTATTTGCTAGTAATTACAGGTGTGGGGGTAGTCACATTCTTTGATTTCCTGTCCTTGCCTATTTAAGTGGTACAGTGTGAAATATTTTCTGCTTAAAAACCTCAGCTTTGGCTGGCTAAGAACTTGCTGTATTCAACTGGACGTATAAGAGAATTTAAGTACCTTTATCTGCACTTTTTTTTTCAAAAAAATACAGTATTTAAATTGATTTTAACTGTGTTGCAGGAATATTAACTGAACTGGAAGTTAGTCAGTGTTTGCTGAATTTTGTTATTTGCTAGTAATTACAGGTGTGGGGTAGCCACATTCTTTGATTTCCTGTCCTTGCCTATTTAAGTGGTACAGTGTATAATATTTTCTGCTTAAAAGCCTCAGCTTTGGCCGGCTAAGAACTTGCTGTATTCAACTGGACGTATAAGAGAATTTAAGTACCTTTATCTGCACTTTTTTTCAAAAAATACAGTATTTAAATTTATTTTAACTGTGTTGCAGGAATATTAACTGAACTGGAAGTTAGTCAGTGTTTGCTGAATGTTGTTATTTGCTAGTAATTACAGGTGTGGGGGTAGCCACATTCTTTGATTTCCTGTCCTTGCCTATTTAAGTGGTACAGTGTGAAATATTTTCTGCTTAAAAACCTCAGCTTTGGCCGGCTAAGAACTTGCTGTATTCAACTGGATGTATAAGAGAATTTAAGTACCTTTATCTGCACTTTTTTTTCAAAAAATACAGTATTTAAATTTATTTTAACTGTGTTGCAGAAATATTAACTGAACTGGAAGTTAGTCAGTGTTTGCTGAATTTTGTTATTTGCTAGTAATTACAGGTGTGGGGGTAGCCACATTCTTTGATTTCCTGTCCTTGCCTATTTAAGTGGTACAGTGTGAAATATTTTCTGCTTAAAAACCTCAGCTTTGGCAGGCTAAGAACTTGCTGTATTCAACTGGACGCATAAGAGAATTTAAGTACCTTTATCTGCACTTTTTTTCAAAAAAATACAGTATTTAAATTGATTTTAACTGTGTTGCAGGAATATTAACTGAACTGGAAGTTTTGACTCTGCTCTTCAGTTAGTCCCACCAGGAGCGGCCTTAGGTCAACTGGTGCCCTAGGCAAAAGGGCTCCATGGCGCCCCCACCACACCACCAGGTGCCCCGATCCTGGTCTACTGACACCAAATAAATACTGTAAAAGCACCCCTACTAGAGTGGCGCCCTAGGCGGCCGCCTAGTTGGCCTATGCCTAAGGCCGGCTATGAGTCCCACCCACCCTCCCTGTTTTTGTTTTGGTGTTAATCTTAGTGGCCTTGAAACTGCCCGCCCCTCTTGTAAATTTGTGTTTGGATACTCCTTCTGGGTGCATCTCATTTGCTCACTCAACTGAGTGCAGTGAGATCATATTCTGATTTCAGGCACTCCTACTGTGTACAAAGAGAGCATCTGGGAAACAGAAAAAAAATTAAGCTTGTTTCCTGCCTTTCCTGTTAAGTGGTATAGACTATTTGTAGGCTTCTGAGCCCCCAAGCCCTTCTGTGTTGGAGGGAAGCCTTCTAGCTTAGTTTTTTTTTCTTATAACTAGCCAGTTTTCTACTTTCAGCACTCAAATCTGTTTCTTTGATCTCAGCACTTGTTCAGAAAAAAAAAATTTCATCTGCTTTTACTGTACTTGTGTTTCTACCTACTTTATTTTACTTTTGCATCATCTTAAAAGTACTCAGTTGTATTTATTACTGCTTGGTGTAACTCATTCTAAGCCTTTTGGTTTAAACACTTGGGCTTCGGACCAGTTGTTTTGCACTGAGAGGGTTTGTGGTCTGCACTGTAGTGGCAGAACAGGTAGCTTACATCCTTCTAGGTTGGGAACTGCTGATTGAGGGCTCAGTGTCTGTTATTCTAAAAGTGTATTAATTCTGGTTTAAGCACTTGGGCTTTCAGGCCAGTTATTTTACATTAAGAGGGTTTGTGGTCTGCACTCTTGTGGGAGGAGAGGCTGGACTCTGCCCTTCTGAGCTGGGAATTTCTGGTTAAAGGCTTATAGTGCATGCATATCTGAACTGCTTCTTACTGAAGTTGGTGCGCCTTGTTTGCTGTGGCATAGACTGGATTCGGGCCTGCTGAATCTAGCTTTGTTTGTGTAACTTGAGCACTAATCCAGGCATTCTCTAAAGTATTCAATTGTATTTATTACTGCTTGGTAGTAACTTGATTAAAGTGTAGCTATCATTCTAAGTCTTTTGGATTAAGCACTTGGGCTTCAGACCAATTGTTTTACATTAGGAAGGTTTGTGGCATGCACTGTGGTGGCAGGACAGGTAGCTTTCATCCTTCTAAGTTGGGAACTGCTGATTGAGAGCCCAGTGTCTGTTATTCTTAAAGTGTATTAGTTCTGGTTTAAGCACTTGGGCTTCAGGCCAGTTATTTTACATTAAGAAGGTTCGTGGTCTGCACTCTTGTGGGAGAAGAGGCTGGACTCTGCCCTGCTGAGCTGGGAATTTCTGGTTAAAGGTTTATAGTGCCTGAATATTTGAACTGTATCTTACTGAAATTGGTACACCTTGTTTGCTGTAGCATAGACTAGATCCAGGCCTGCTGAATCTAGCTTTGTTTATATGCTTGTTGTTTGTTTGCTTGTTATTTCCCTGGAACGCTAATTCCACCTAATACGCAGCTTCTCAGTGCTTCTGTGGATCACTAGTGATATCTGCATTGCTTACTGTACTTATTTCCTTGTTTCACTTGAAAGAAAGTTACTGTTTGTCGTTTTTGCATTTAAGTTACCTGTAACACATTGCACTTAAGTTACTTGGCACTTGCTCACTAAAGCAATTATATAAGTCAGCACTAAAAATTAAAAGCACTACACCCTCACTCCACACTGGCCTTTGTTTTCAATTATTAAGGAATTCCCAATATTATTCTAGCATGTCCAAAGGTCAGTTGTCAATCTCCTCTCCGGTCCAGCTGGTGAATCTGGGAATCTTGAGGCAGTGTTACAACTGCCTCATGTACACAGACAACCCTCTCCTCCTCCCAACAAATTCCAACACATGTGAGAGATGCAACCATATAGCCAAACTGGAGGCTAAGCTCTCTCAACTCAGTACTGGCATAACCAGTCAGGAGGAGAAGGAAACCACACTCACTACAATTCCAGTCTCACATAGACCTACCACGACAGCAAACCAAACACATAATCACACAAAAACATACTCGGAGGCTCTAAATAAAGATCTGCCTAAGCAGCAGAGACCTCCAAAGGAGACACCCAAGCAACCGCTACCCCAAAACAAAACACGTGTAACACATATCTCACAAAGCCAGTGTGCCGAACAGTCACAGCCCTTAAGACTAAACAACACACCTGATACACTTGTAATAGGTGACTCTATCGTCAGGCACACTGATGTCCCGCTCACCAGGCTGAACAAGGAGAGGGTCACGGTGAGCAGCCTGTCGGGCGCTAGGATCCGCCACATAACACAAGCACTCAGGTCACTCCAAGGCAAGTACAAGTATGACTCAGTCATTGTCCATGCTGGTGTGAATGACCTGAGACGTACCTCCCTGGACTACATGAAAAGAGACATAAAGGAGCTCTCTGAGCATGTAGCCCAGGCCGGTATGACCCTGACCTTGAGTAGCATCTTACCCTCACCAAGAATGATGCCACAATATGAAGACAAGATGATCAATTTCAACAATTGGCTTAAGTACTGGTGTCATTCAAAGGGGATCCAATGTCTGTCAGTTGGGATGATATGCTCGACAAGCCACCATGCTGAGCTAGGCACGGCTTGCACCTGTCACCCCTGGGCTTTTGGATATTGGCAAAGGCTCTTGCTACCCCCATAGTGCCTTTTTTAGGCAAAGCTCAAAAGACAAACCCACCTCCATAGGTATCACAAGGGATAAGAAACTAAAAGTAATGCTACTCAACGCCAGAAGTCTAAACCTCAAGATGCACGCACTCGAAACTCTCCTTAGCATGGAGAACATCGATATCTGTGCAGTAACAGAAACCTGGTTCAGGGCTCCCGAGAGCACCCCAGCACTACCAGGTTATACCTCATACCATGCTTTTCGGCCCCAAAACTTGGACCGAACCACAAAAGGAGGGGGAGTATCGATATTCATCAAAGATACCCACACCTCCAGGTTGGTGGCAAAGCACGAAACATCAGAGACTATCCATGTGCAACTAACAGTGGGTAAAACTGCCTTCCAGTTTATAGCCTGCTACAGACCACCCTCCCAAACCCAGGAACCCCACTCGGCCTTCCTGAGAACACTGGAAAATATGAAGGTCTCTCCAAACACCATTATATTGGGCGACTTCAACTACCAAAACATAGACTGGGAGCATTACTCTAGCTCCAACACCCTAGCCCAAAGGTTCCTAGAATTTATAAACTCAAATGCTATGGAACAACTTGTTACCACTCCCACAAGAGGGGAAAACATACTGGACCTGATCATCACCAACATGGGGACTCTATGCTCCAGACCAGAAGTGTATCCCTCACTGGTAAGATCAGACCATAAACTAATCTCACTGGATATTCACATCCTGACCCCACCCCTGCCCAGAAAACCACAGTGAAAAACTTCTCTAAAGCAAATTTCACACTTCTCAAAACCGAGGTGGAATCCTTCAAAGCCCCGGGCCTGTGGAAAATACGCCCAGACCGCAGAATCCTTTATAAACGCATTCTATGAACACCTTCAGGAATGCATGGATCATGGGATCCCAAATAAAACCAAGACCCAATCCTCCAAAGGCAGACGTCCTGTCTGGTGGACCCCAGCCATAAACAAACTATACAATAGAAGGAGGAAGCTACTAAATGATAGAGCAAAATCCCAAAAAGGGAAGGCATCACTGATCAGTATTAGCAAAAAACTATGGGCACTCATAAAATTGTCTAAGGCCAGCTTCGAGAGAAAAATTGCACAGGACACTAAGGATAATCACAAGGCTTTCTTTAGTTATGTTAGGAACCTGGGTGGTAATTCCCAGATATGTTCAGAATTAGTCCAAAATGACAAAAAATACACTGAACCCACAGACATTGCCAACATCCTAGCTGACAGGTTCAGCGCAGACATCTCCCCCCCCTCCCCACCAAAAGGGCAAATATCTGTCCCAGCAGAGTGCTGCCCCCCTGACATCTCAGATGCTCAGGTAAGAGCCACCCTCTCCAAAGCAAAAAACACAGCATCAATGGGACCAGACGGTGTCCCGGGCTGCGTCCTACATGAACTCCAAGAAGAGCTAAACCCAAACATAAAACTACTGTTCAATCTCAGCCTTACTACAGGATATGTGCCCAAAGAGTGGCGTACAGCAACAGTGGTCCCTCTCCATAAAGGTGGTGCCTCAACGGATCCTGGAAACTATCGCCCCATAAGCCTGACTAGCTTGGTCTGCAAAGCTATGGAAAGGATCATCATGGACCTCATAAATAAAGATATTGGGGACCTACAGACACTGGATCCTACCCATTTTGGCTTTTTAAGGGCAGATCCTGCCTCTTAAACCTGGTTAATTTCTTTGAAACAGTCACCAAGGCCATTGACGAGGGGAAGGTGGTCCACACAGCCTACCTGGACCTCGCAAAAGCCTTCGATACAATACCCCACTCGGGCATTATAGATAAGCTCACCAGCTTAAATATAAACCCCTATGTCACTAGATGGATTGCAAACTGGCTCAAGGACAGAACCCACATGGTTAGAATTGCTGGAGCCATATCAGACTCCAAACCAGTTACAAGTGGTGTCCCACAAGGCTCAGTCCTGGGACCTCTCTTGTTCGGTATATATTTCTCGGAGGTACAGGCCAACACGGAAGGACTGTGGCTGACCAAGTTCGCAGATGACTGCAAACTGGGCGCCACAATCGACTCTCCAGCCGACACAAGCATCCTCCAAAAGGGCCTCATAGAAACAAGACAACTGGTGCCAGAGCCATGGCCTCAAGCTAAATGCCAAAAAGTGTATAGTCATCCCCTTTGGCAAAAACAAAGTGCCCACAAATTACCACATAGGTGGTAATCCATTAAGTACAGAAGAAGTAATTAGGGACCTGGGGACCCAAGTTGATAGCAATCTCTCATTTGACAACCACATGGCCAAAGTGGTTAGAAAAACATTTTATATAGCCCACCTAATCATGAAGGGATTCACATCTAGATCAGGGAGGTCATCGTGCCTCTTTACTCATCCCTCATCAGGCCCATAATTGAGTACAATGCCCCTTTGGGATGTACCTTACCAGACACCTGCAGCAACTGGAAAGACCCCAAAAGTACCTCACCAAGAGGATCAAAGGGCTCAAACAGATGCCATATGCTGCCCGGTTAAAGAAACTCCAGCTCTACTCAGTGGCATACCGCCTGTTCAGAGGCGATCTGTGCCTGATGTATAAAGCCATGTCCAACCCGGAATTAATGGACATGCTGCACCTCAGAAAATCCAAATCCCATCGAGCTACACGCTCGAGAGACTTGAACCTCAGCACTGAAATAAATAGGACATGCTGGAGGGACAGATTCATAACCCAGAGGCTCCCTTCACTCTGGAATAAAATTCCAGTCCAGGTTAGGCAGAGTCCCTCATTGACTCTCTTCAAGAGGAATCTTGATGAGTGGATGGGAGATCGTAGGTTTACCCCGGGTATCACTTCTGTGTCACTGGTAGACAGAGGCACAGTATACTAACCTTGAATAAGGGCATAGCAAAATAAATTTAAAATGGGTGGCGAAAGCCAAACACATTCTGGCTAGGCTTATAAATGCCCTAGGGCAGATAGCCTAGTATGAACCTATGAACCCATGAACCTATAAACAGATCCATTACTAAACACAGCATTCCATCCTTGTGGAAAACCTCATACATCATCTCCCTTCACAAGGCTGGCCCCTCCACCGACCTCTCTAACTACCAACCCATTGCAATCCTGTCCCCCCTAGCAAGGATTCTAGAAAGGTGCATCCATTACCAGCTCCTCATCCATCTACTCTCCAGCAATCTACTCTCCAAAACTCAACACGGATTCTGACCAGTCCATGACACCACCACTGCCCTAATTAACTTCACCAACACCATAAACTCATATAGAAACCAAGGGAAACTTGTCTCCACCACCTTTCTAGACTTATCCAAAGCATTTGATAGAGTTTCTCACAAGAAACTTCGGGTCTACTTCACCCTGTCGAAGGCCAACAATATCGAAGCTGATATTGTCGGCACCAAAATGTCAAAAGTGAAAGTCATTGCGTGTGTAAACGGAAATTTCCATTTACTGCAATGTAGTGTGTTCTCAGAGTTGGTATATTTAAGTAGCGGGGGGTGTGGGGGGTGCTTGCCCCTCTGCATAGAGCAATTTGTGTTGTGTTTGGGTGTTTTATTTTTTTTGTGTGTGTTCGATATTTGGGGGTTTCGACATTTTCGTGTCGATTATTACGCTGTCGACACTTTGAGTTTTCGACAGCGTAATATAAATGCAAAACTTCTAACCTGCCTCTCTGAACTCAGCCTCAACAATCCTGCCCTGCTCTAGTTCAGTAGTTACGTAAACAACCACTCTCAGTCTGTCAAATGGCTTAACTCTCTACTATCCCCCTCACTCCTCATCACATGTGGCATACCTCAAGGCTCGATTCTCATCCCCCTTCTATTTAACATCTTTACAAACCAACTCCACTTAGCAACCACTAAAGCTGATATAGTCCAATATGCTGATGACACTACCCTAATCTGCTCTGCAGCCAACATCCATCTTCTACAAGCAAAGCCCAAGAATCCTTCACAGAGATAGAAAACTGGCTAAATAAATACCAACTAATATTAAACCCCCCAAAAAAACACAACTAATGCTGTTCTACCCTACAAAGCCTAATAACTTCACCTTCTCCATACTCTCAGCCAACAAGATCCCCATCATCCCAGTCTCAGGGGCCAAACTACTAGGTCTTACAATCAAACAGCAACTTAAATACAGTAAACACATATCCCTAACTATCTCCAAAGTCCACAAAAAGCTAGGATGTCTCTATCGCAGCAAAAGGTTCCTAACCTCCGAGTCTAGAACTGCCATAGCCAGAACTCTTCTCTTATCAGCATTAGTTTATGCATCCACAGTGCTAACAAATCTAAATAAAACTGACTTGAACAAACTTTCCACATGCTACAACAAAACAGCTACGTTCACAGCCAATGCTAAATCACACTTTCACCACTGTTAATCTCTACATAAAGCACACTGGTGAGAATTTCCCAACTTACTACATTACCACCTGCTCAACCTAGCACACCAAATACTATACCATCCTGATAAAACCCCTGCCCTAACTGGCCTTCTAAACTTCTACAATTCAAATTGGGAAATACTATCCAGTAACAAAGCACTGATTAAAGTTATTACATGTAAGAACAGCTCTGGGGAATCTGTATTACCTCATGAGGCTGCAAAAACATGGAATACCCTGTCTCCTGAGCTCAGGTTACAAAATTATACATCCACATTAAAAAACCTCCTTAAATCACACCTATACACCAACCATTTATGTACCTGCAATGATCCTCTCTGAAGCCTCACTGCACTGTAGGCTGTTATTCCCTGATGCCCCTGATGAATACTATACAATGACATTGTGCTTTACCTATGTTCATTGTATGTATTGTAAATATTGTAAATATGTACTTACTATGAAAACCAAATGTACATATACTGTTCTTATGTTTACTCTACAAATGTGCTGTGATCACATATCTGTACTATGACCTTGTATTGTTTTAAACTGTTAACCTTTCTACAACATGTTATCCTAAACTGTTCTTATGATTTAAACTATGTAACCTTCAATTATTACCATGTATTACTTATTACTCTGTAACTTTTTGGAACTTTTCTCCCCAGGACTCCACTGAAAACAGACACTAGCTGTCCAGTCGGACTATCCTGGTAAACAAATGTTAAATAAATAAAATAAATAAAATGACTGTAGCGCACAAGAATAATAGTAGCTGTTTTCTTCAACATGACATAAGCCAACAGCTATTCTTTGCTGCTAACCTTGTGTGGTAAAAGAGTTGGTAGTTATCATTCAATTCGATAGGATGGTTTATGCGTGGCAAAAGACTGGCATGTTGATATAAGCTTTGCAATTTTCATATTGATGTTGGACCACCATAATGGCATCTCGTCTCTTTTATGACACTTAGGCTTTGGTGTCTTTCGTGTATTTGTTTTAATGCTTTGACACATTATGAAAATAATGTACCTCTTATGTTTAAATAATTGTTCTCTGACGGTGTAGTATTTATACATCAGATGCCTCCACATCTGTGTCCAGTGGTTAGGCCATTCTTCCCTTATATACATAATGACTGTAACTTACTGTCATATTTGGTAGTTTGTTTCAATTTTTCTAGCCTTTTTGTAGTGACTGATTGAATTACTATAATGGGCCACACACAGGCAACAATGCTTCTTCAGTATCTGAATAAGTCTGGTCCGATAGTGGGTTTCTGGAAAAACATGTCAGACACAATTAATTACTTCCCAGGCTCATGGATTGCTCTAGCGATGAAACATGTCAGTCTCATAAGCAGCACTTGGTATCTTGGAGTACTTTGTCCAAACCATAGGAAAAAAATCAGTGGAACCAGTGCATTGTGTCAATCATTGTCGTTATTGTCATCATCATCATCATTTCTCATTTTCACATGGGGTCAGCGTGCCACATTAACATTTGTCAATGTGGCCAAATCACCTACAGCCAATGTTTACACTGCTCATTTTCTGGAACTGGAAGTTGTCAAGCTCTAAGTGGTTTCTGGTGAACTTCTGACAAGTACACTCACTTGGAAGACACTCTTTTTCATTTTGTGAATATCTATAGTCAGCAGCCATTAACATTCTGAAGCAATACGCCACAGATCAGAAGCACTGTTCATTCACAGAAGTAAATTAGCAGCTATGTCACAGCTACAGGTCATAAACACTATTCATTCATAGGTGTAAATCAGCACTTATGTCACAGCTACTGGCACCAACACTCACAACTTTTGTCAGTTTCGTAACATCATACGGGGTGAATACTAGAGCAGACATCAGCATTTGTCTAGCTCTGCTGAAAGCTTGGACTTGAACAAATCCCATGACCAGGGTATCTCTTTCTTTAGTAAATCTGTGAATAGATATAGTGCTGTTGACAGCTCAGGTACAAATCTGCCTAATAAATTTATCATGGCAAGGGCCTGACATAATTTAATTACAAAGGTTGGTGTTTTTAGTTCTGCTCTGGCTTTGACATTGCTTAAATCTGGTCTGATTCCACTGACACTTATGTCATGACTAAAATACTGAATATCAAATTTTCCAAAACAGCATTTGTCTCTAATCAGCTTCAGATCAGAGTATTTAATGATTTGGAGTATCTCCTCCAATCTCATGTCATGTGTTTCTGTATCTAGACCAAACATTAGCATATCATCCGTGACAATGACACACAACACCTTTATGTCCTTTTCAACAGCTTTCCCATTTTATGTTGAAATATTTCTGGTGTTGAAGTTAATACAAATGTTAGTCTTTTGAACAAAACCTTACAGTTAAGAGTTATAAAAGTTGTCAGTTCTTGATCATGTTTCTTTAGGGGTATCTATCAAAACCAACTTGAAGTGCCTAATGTGGAGAATATCCTGGCACCTACCAGCTTAGGTGAAATATCCTGTATGGTAGATAGAATTAACTTCTATGTCATGACTGCCTCATTTGACTTTTTCAAATCAACAGATATTCACACATTGGGCTGGATTCAATAAAGCCTACACTAAGTGTACAATAAGTGCACACTGTTTTGAGGAACAGACAACACAGACATAACACACACCTTCTTCCTCCTAATTGTAGGTTTCCTACTGATATTTTTGCTCCTTCAAATATTGACAAGGATTCATAAAAGTTACCACAAAGTGTAGACTACATGTACACTTAGTGTAATCTTTCTGAGTGACTAGAAAACACAAAAAACGAGATAAGAATTTTATTAAATACATATTGCGTACACTTAGTGTAGGCTTTATTGAATCCCAGGGTCTGTCGTTCTTTTTGACAAATGAAACCATCAGTGCATACCATTTATTTGGTTCAGTTACATTTTCAGTCACACTTAGTGCTTGCGCACATTTGAGTTCTGCCTCTGCTTCATAGAGTATTGTAAACAGCCCTCTTCTAGGTGTTGTCAAGGCAAATGAGACAATATCTGGCTTTTTAATTTAGCTTTACAAGCTCACCATTAATTAGACAATTTCACTAAACACATCCACATTCATTTTGTTTATTCTAGCAATCAGACCCAACTCTACTGAGCAAGTTATTTATGTGCAGACCTTCCAATGCATAAACGCAGAACTCATATTTGTGTCCCTTCCACTCAGATATTGCTAGAAATATGCCTACACCATTTCTCCTTCTGCTTTATGCAACTGAGGCATTTCAAAATGCTTTTACAAGTGGCATATGATACTACAGTAACCTGTCTATTTTAAAGTTTATTTGTGGGTCCATGAATTGAGAGATTCACTCGCCAGCCTGATTCAATGTTTGGCATCGCAGTCACTGAACCCAGGAAAACACTTTTCTCAGTTTTATTCTCATTGGGTATTTCTTTTACTAGCTACATTCTACACATGATAGCAAAATGTCCCAGCTTGTTGCATTTAATGCAAAACAATTAACCTAGTATTGTACTGAAAAGTCACCGATAAAGGAAAACAATGATCCTTGCCTGGGGACTGAAGCCAAGATCCCCTCCAGCACTCCACATGGTTGTCACCACACCTTGACCAAAAAAGAATCTTTAGGCATCCATGCACCTTCTGCCATGTGCGGCACACTACTCACCCAGCATGTAAGTGGTTACATCTCATGCATTTGCAAAGCTTGGATTCACTCTGCCTTTCATGGACACACTTGCCTTGGCCAGTACCATGCATTTTACTGAATTTGCCATTCTCTTTGTGTTTTATCTCACATATATTTGTTGTAGTCATATTAGCGTTTTGTCACTTCAATAGTTCAGAGTGACTAGACATCTGAATTGCCTTTTCATAAGATAAATTTACTTCTAGATGTATCTTTTGAGACAATTCAGTATCAGCCAGTTCGATCATAATTCTGCCTCTAATTTGTTCATCGTTTGTATGTTCAAACCCACAATCTTCAGACAGTTCATACAAGTGCCTGACCAAGGCATCACGAGAACCTCCTTTAGCCTGAGCACATCGTGAATAATATTTCTTTTTTGCACAAAATGTTCATTGAGCTTAGTTTTTATGGACTCATATGTAATACTCTGGCCTTCAGAAAATGAAAATGAACTATAAATGGATTACACTTTGCTCAGAGCATAATGTAAAGTGCTTACATGGATGTCTACACTTTCTTTATCCTGCTTAGCTGAAATTCAAAAATATACACATCTCTGCCTCTTTGATGGTCAGCCAATTGGCTGCATGAAGTTAAATAGTTCTGATAGGTTAAAGCTGGTCATTTTCAGTCATTTTAGTTGTTTTTGGGCTGTAAGGCTCGAATCTGGTGAAATGACTTTGCAACTGTCTTTCAGTAATAATAGTTTGGTTTGAGCTCTGTGGCATACATTTGTCTGCTTGGCATGATTTTCTGGTCTGAATGGCGTTTATGATTGTTTTATACAAAAAATATTCTTGTTCTGACATCATATCACAGTGCTCAGTGACAGTTATCCGTTTATGTTGTTCTGTAGTGCTAATAATAGAACTAGATATATTTAAAGTTATACTGCAACTTTAATAGCTTGCAAAATGGCAGAATAGCAAAATGCAGTTTACAATTCAACAGCTTCTTCTCTACTGGCACCAGACTAAAAGCATTATGAGTATTTGCTTTCTTAAGACGTGTGTCATAAGGTATATTTTTATATATATGTGAATGTAAAGCTGTAAATACTTTTTATTGTCACTTCTTTTATAATCTCAAACGCTAACTACCTGAAAGGCCCTATATGTAAATTAGCTCTTAAACCATGAAACAGGGTATTTGTCATATCTAGCTTCTGAAAGCATAGCTAATAGCAGGAAGTGTTTAATAGGCTTAAATGCCCTTTTTAAGTTCACAAGATTGCCCTAGTAAGGAGTGCATTTGCATGCTAACACAAATGGAGTCAATTGTATTTATAGTTTGATATCAATATGCAGAATCTCTTCCTGAATCCATGCTAAGCAGGAGCAGCGAACACTCCATACTTACACTCTCAGATCCTATTCCCCCTTTACACCATAGTTTAATTTCAAGTATACATGTTTTTATTATCTAGGCTACAGTATATAATTCAATTAAAAGATGGACCATAATAACACATAAGCTATAAGCAGTTGCACAGCATACCTGGATTAATAAAATATTTGGAAAGGTCTATTGATACAAGATATCAAAACAAAAATAAAGTTAAACCAAAAAGTGGAAAACACCACCTTCCTGGACTTTCAAAATCTTATTAAAAGTCATATTACCTCCTTCATAGTTGCGCTCTATTTTTATCATATTTTTCCATTTTTGCTATTATGCCTCCATTTGCTCTCTCAACACCTTGTGTCACACAGACTCATCTACAGCACTTTGGTCACCAATTAAAAACATACACTAAGAAACGCAGGAAGTGTGAGTTCAGAAACTGATAGATGCCTGCTATTTTCCCTGTAGCAAAATATGCACCAGTTTAGCCTGCGTCCATAAGACAGAAGGATGGAGCCTTGACTGTAACCCAGACAACTGGGGTTTGATTGGTGTCCCCAGCACTGGTGGAACCATTCCAGAAAGGGAGGAGTGAAGGGGTGTAGCCTACTCTACTCTCCTGGGGGCAGGGTTTGGGGAGGTTGTCTGCACTCAACAGTATTCCAGGTTAACATGGGTCCCCTGGTGGAGACCTGAGAAACCAATGCTTGTACCTCAAGAGGAGAGGGCAGGGATACTTGTAGGTAATGCCTTTGCTGAAGTGAGGAGACAACCTCTGCAGTCAGCCTATTGTATAGCCCTCCTCAGCACTTTGCCAAGTGTGCATGCAGCTGATAGGGCTGCAAAAATACTAAAAAAAATATATTGAATCATACATAATGGCTGTCTGAATGATGGCCCCTCCCAGCATCCTTATCCACAGTGATAGGAAAAAATGGACCGACTGACTGGGAGTGGCCAGATGATCAACAAACAGCAGGAGCAAAGAGACTAAAACAATCTGCATTAACTTGTTACTTAGCAGCAAAAATAGAAGTATATTTGCTGCAGAGCCAGCTTAAATTTAGTACTCAGGACATACTACCATGTCACCTATGGTTCACTGGTGTACTGTGAAAGGTGTGGTAGGTTTGACGATAGGATGTACTTCCAGCCATGCCAGAAAAAATAGGGCAGTGAGTTTGTAACATATGCCAGCACAGCTAGCTGGAATTTTGTAAATAATTATATGTCATTTGTATATCAAACTGATTTGTACAGATGCTTTTGCTGAAAATGTATTTGTGAGGTTTGCTTGTGTTAAAATGTATCGACAGTGCACCCTGCTGGAAAGAAAAGCAATGTATATGCATTATTGCAACTGAATTAAATGTATATGTTTCTACAGAGGATACTGGCAGAGCAGAGGTTAATCACAATCCAGCTGCAGCAAACTTTAAAATATATCTGAAATTAAATTACTTTATGGGTTAAGCCATAAAGATGCTATCCCACAGTTCTGAAGGGAGCCAGAGACACAACGTCTGTGCTAGAGAATAGGTTGTAGCTCCTGTAGGATGGGTGGAATAGTTTTATCATTTTTATGACTTCCAGGAGATCTGAGCAAACTCTGTCTGTGTGTATGGTAACACATAGGCGCTGAAATCCTGTCAGCTTCTAGTATTAGTGATAGCATGAGAAACAGACTCAGATGACCAGATGTGTGTGATATCATTCTATAAGCCAAAAATAATATTTAGATATTAGTAGGAGCTTGCTCTCAGCATTCTGTATTCTGTCTTTGATCTGTCAACAAGGACCACTCACACACATTATCTTGTCTTGCTCTATTCAGTAAGTAGGAACAGTAATTTTTTAGTCAATCAGGAATAGATAGTGAAACTAACTAAATACTGTTTTTCTATAACTGTGTGAAGTTTTCCATTGGTATTATTTTAATATACCCTGTGAAAGATATTTAGTATTTTCATGTTCTTTTATTATTTATTATTAAATATATTTATATTTAAACTTTTCATTGTGGCTATTCCTTTTAGAAAAATATTTAAGTTTTGAGAGTATTTGAACATATTTATTGGTGATAACTCTGGCTACTCCTGAAAGCCTTGCTGTTTGGTCAGCATTACCATTTGTATTAATATTAACTTAACTCAGCATAATTGGATACCCTTTTAAGAGCCTTATAGTAATTGACTGGTGGCAGTGAATCTACTTATAGCCTTGGCAAAGATGGTAGAGCGGGTAATCTGTGCTGGCCTTTCCCAGCTGTGTGTATGCATGTATGAAAATTAAATTTTAACGAGCGTGTGTGTCAGCTATTTGGGGCAGGGACATGAAGTACTAGTTTCACAGTGCCAGTGGAGAGCCTTACTGGGGACATGGGGAGAGACAGATAGAGACATCCAGACCCTGGGCTGAGTGTGTGCTCTTAAGGGAAGTTGTGCTTGATGCAGAGAGGATTGCATCTGGAAATACTGAGTGTATCCATTTGTATTCCAAGTGAACATCCCTTTCCAGTGTCAGTGGTGAAGATTCAGGCTCCTTGATTACTGGCTCAGAGTGGGGACATGACAGTAGGTAAAAGGAAAGCTATCACATACAGCCACAAGAAGGAGTCAAACATCATAACACCTTTAAATTAAATCATTTTGCACTTAAGGAAAGGACTCACGGATCTGAATCCTAAAAGTACTTTTTATTAGTGACAAAATGTGGCAGTTAAAGTGAAAATGAGAAGATGGAATAATACTGGCAGTTAATGAAGGAAGTTCTAAGGGATTACATAACCAAAGGAGCAGTTGAAGGAGACATGAGGGGGTAGGAGAGAGTGGGAGTGCAAGGAGATCAAGTCATTGTTCTGTGGCAACAGACAGGTTTCACTGGGGTAGGAGAGAGTGGGAGTGCAAGGAGATCAAGTCATTGTTCTGTGGCAACAGACAGGTTTCACTGGGGTAGGAGAGAGTGGGAGTGCAAGGAGATCAAGTCATTGTTCTGTGGCAACAGACAGGTTTCACTTCTGAAAGCAAACAAATAACAGAAGTGTTCCACAGGGCTCATTGCTGGGGCCTTTCCTATATGGCATCTATTTGTCAGACATTCAGGCTAGTGCTCCTGGACCATGGTTAGCTAAGTTTGCAGATAACTGTAAGCTGGGTGCTGTTAGTCTATCTTTGACTGCTTCACAATTGCTCAAACATGGGTTAGATCATGTTAACAATTGGTGCAAAGGTGATAGTCACAAATTAGATGAGAAAAAATGAGATTAGGCCACTTTAGTAAACAAAACACTTCCACATATCATTTAGGTGACACACCCCTTTCAATCAGACACTGTCTTAAGGGATGTAGTATCTCTTGTTCATAATTCCTAATCGTTTGACCATCGTGTCTCCACAGTATCTCAGAAAGCCTTCTATATGGCTAATCTAATTTGCAAAGTCATTTCTTTTAGATCCAAAAAAGTCTTAATTCCCCTTACTCATATCACATCAGAACTAGTATTGAGCATAATGCCCCCTTTAGCATGTATTTTATCTAAACATATAACCTAACTTGAAAGACCTTGAAGATTCATAACTAAAAGAATAACTAGCTTCAAAAATCAGGACAGACTGTCACACTTCTCTCTATATATTCAGTCTCTTACAGACTACTTTCTGGGGATCCTTGTCTATCTTTTTGAGCCATCCTATCTTCATTGGCCTCCCATTCCTTCATACAGCTAATGGTTCACCAAATGTCCAGTTAAGGGAACAAAACGTTCATCAACAGGGTATATAAGACATGGTGGAATGATAGATTCCTATCCCAAAGTATCCCCATCTCTGGAAAACAAGCCCAGCATTTACCAAGGCCAGTGGTGCAGTGGATAATGTGTCTGAATATGGATCAGATGACTGTAGATTGACACATCTTTTGGGGATGCTGTAATGGTTAAGGTGTTTAAAACCCAGGCACAAGGTACAGGGTTTGATTCTCAACTTTGAGGGAAATTGGCTAGGCTTAAAATGGTCAATAAGGGCAGATAGCCTAGTACTTACCTATGAAGCTATATGTGAGGTTGAGTAGCACCATTGCTATCTTCAGGGTAAATCTAGATATCTGGATCACAGCCTCACCCCCCCCCCTCCCACAAGTCTAGCCTGTATTACCTTCCTTGAGAATGTAGGGAAAAATGTGGATATGGGTTAATGGCTAGGCCTGTAATATTCTGCAGACTGATTGCCTAGTACTTACCTTTGAACCTAGGAACCTATCTACTACACAGAAGGAAACTAGTGAGCAGATATGTTAGATCTATGCATGTTCATCCATTTTGGTGCCAATAATCTAGTGAACAATCCTGTGAGCAAACACCAGGAATGGTAATCCCTGACTCTGTTCTATTTGATGCTTTGTTTCTTTGAGAATCAGGAGGAAGAACAAAATATAATAAGGGGAAATTTATAATCCCATTCTATGATGTTTTGTCATTTGAAGTAAATACATCAAATATCAATGATGTTTTAGCAGATGATGCCATGCTCGGATTCATTCATATTTTTTACGTTTTTATTTCCCTGTGTTGACCATGTTAGACCCAGTGTGCTAGTCATTGACATTCATTGGGCACCTAAGGTTGTACTCATACTGACGACTGGAAATTTATCCATGGCACCAGTGAAATTCCCCTAGGAATTCCTCCTAGGAAAACCTGTAGGTAGAACCAGATTACTACTGAAAGAAGGGGTGAAGCATCAAGGAAATCATAGCTCTCAGCTGTCCAGATTTCTGCTTCATATTTTCAGTCTGTTATGTATAAAATTTGTGGTTTTCTGGCAAATCACTGAGTACTAAAATCACTAAATAATGACATACATTTGAGTTTCAGACTTCATATCCTTCACAAAAATGCATGTTAACATACATCCTGTTACTCTAGCAACTTTCTAAATTTGTAAGAGCAATGTTTAAAATCTGTCCCTATTTTTGGGCCTTTGTCCCCCCGTTATTTTAGGCTCGGTCCAGATTTTTTTGCTCTAAGAGGTTGAGAGGTATGAAGGAAAGTAACAAAGAGGTCTTCCTCTGCATGATGCTGCTGTGATTTTGGAAGAAAATGTAGTGGGTGGTGCAAATGCTGTGGCTCAGAATGTACCACTAGCAAAAGTCATTTCCCTTAAAAGGAAGTGTGAAAAAATAGGTTTTGCAGTACTTAACTGAGTAAAAGAACTTACTGATGAAGTGGTTTTGTCCTGGTCAGTGGTGGTTGAAATGTGCTTTCTAGTAGAAGAAAGTAGTGGGACGGTTTTTGTGTTGCACAGGAAGAAGGAAGTGAAGAGCAGAGGTTCAAAGTATGGTCATTCTGCCTGGGAGATCAGAATGTTTACAAGAGTCAGCAATTGTTAAACAACACAATGAGGTGATACAAGTCAAAAAATAACTTAGAATTGCTTAAAACATGTACTGCAGTAGCAGCTGGCAATTTGGAAGTACAAAATGACAATACTGTTGAGGGGACATTAACCTAAGAAGATGAATCAGTGTTGCTTATAATGGTTAAAACAGCACAGCAATTGACAGGTATGTTAAATAGGATGAAATCATTGCTCCTTTAGTTTTTTCAGTAACAGATGTCAGGGTTTTAATCTGCTTGAGATTGGAGTCATTTTGAGAAGTAACTTTTTGGTAATTTTCTTTGTTACAAAAGTTCCTGATTTTGTTTGTTAACAAATCGTTCTTGGAAAGACTGTGACGTCAAGTAGAACTCTTAAGCAGTGAAAGAAGATAGCACTTGCAGTTTAGGACAACAGAAGTGAGTGAACAAGAATTAAGAAATTGTTTTTGAACATAACTGTTAAAATATGTTTTATATTAATAAAGTATTAGAAGATAGGAAGCTGTGGAATGCAGCACTGTATGTTTGGACTTTACTTGATGTTGGCTCGATCATGGGGATGACCTTTCCTGGGAGCAGGCACCTCCATAACAAATGTTACTGTGGAAGCATTAGAACTGCAGGAGTGAGATCTCACATGCTCACAGCCATGTTGGCTAACTTCTGTGAATGTAACAGATGAGCGGTGGGGAGGAAGACCCCCTTGTCCCTGTCAGACTACCCAGTGAAGACATTGCAGGGTCCAGTGTGTGATTCAGTCTATTCAAGGAATCACAATTATGGGATTTTCACTCCAATAGGCCAGCATGCATACCCTGCATCACCTTCATTATCTCTGCCATGGCTATGGTGACGCTAACGTGTGCCTCCATGATAGACTTGCACATATGTTGGGCTGCAGCCACTTTTGCACCAATCTTAGGAGGGGGCAGTAACCATATCTCCGCCAGGCACTATTACCACCCCAGTTCCCCATTGGGACCTCCTTTCCCACAAGTGCTAACAGTAGATTCTGACGTGTCTACTGGGGGCCAGCACACTTCCCTGATCTATATTGACCCATCAACCTGTCCTGTATCAGATGTTTGTGATCCTGGGTATCTATAGGCAGACAGACTGTGCCCATAGTCTGTGTAAGGGATGTGGTGGTCATAATCCCTGTGCCAAATACTTATTATGCCCACCTAATTGTGTCAACTCATCTCTGCAATCATTATCAGAGATCGTAGATCATCCAACATCAGGTTGTAGCTGTTTCACAGTGCTGGTGATGGATAAAGTTTCAAATGTGAAGACACCAAACCAAAGAAAAAATACCCAATGCAAGTATGACCCAACACCACAACTACTCTGCAACTGATATTTTTATGACTATAAACATAATGAAAACTATTAACTCTGGCCATACCTTGGGCAGTTGTTTCTGTCTGTTGGATTCCCAATGTACTTGTATACCACAAGTCAGACAGATTTAATGAAGTTTTGAGTGACTTAGAGGTAAAGAGGACTTTCAGCTATTGATATAATGAGACAGGACTACATAAGTTGGGCATCTGCAGTTGAAAGTGTCTAGGGCTTGTCCAGCTCCGCTCCAACATCCTGTTCCATGCTGTTGGACTCTGTGGAGGTGGCTCTGCCTTTAAGAGAGGCCAGGAACTCCTCTGTCTATGTAAGATGTTGTTCAGTCAACAGCCCACCACCTGTTGCCCTATATTCCCATGTCACTGCTTCTGCTCTGTGGGTGTCTGCTTGGATCATGGCCATGGATCTTATTTTGCAGCCATGGTTGTGACCATCGACCACACTGACACTGCTGACAGTTTCAGTCCAGATACAGTCATGGTAGGGCTGGTTGGCAACATTGACAATAAAGAGCTGTCAGCCATGGAAATGGAGGGCCTCTAACAGCACCTCATTCTCAACATCTGTGAATTTTGGCTTGTAGGTGGATGTGGACGGCCCACCAGATGCAACACTTTTTTATTGTATCCTGTTCTTTAGGCATAACTCTGTTGGTATGGAAAACAATGGAATTAACAGCCTTGTTCCTGGCTGGGTCTTACAAATCCTTACACTACTACTACTGTCCTACTAGGCCATATAGTATGCTGTATCTGTGCATAACAGTTAGATATCTGTATCCACAATCTTTAAGAAAATGTCAGACGTGTAAGTGTACTGAGCACATATTAACCACAAAACAAGCAGAGAACTGTTGCTGAACAAAAACACATGGTCATTACAACAGAACTCTTAATGATGTTGTGGCTACTGACAGATGTGCAGGCAGACCATGGAACACTAAACTAGTACTAAATATTACTCTCAATATGACATACGTGTGTCTTCCATCTACCTTAACAATCCTGCAGGCTACTACATTCAGTACACTTGTAATGTACCCATTATTGCACCTTTGACCAACACATTTAAAAGTACTGACAATCTGACATCCCTTATAGACATCAGGGTAAAGAGCAGTCAATATCAGTCATTGACAAAGAAATGGATTTTTAAAAAGTAACACTTACCGTGTATAAGAAGATATCTTATTAAGATGGAAAGCTGTTAGCAAAAGCACCCATATCAGGACTCAAACCCGTATACCAGTGTTTTGTTCTATAGTGTAATGAGTCTCTGGACTTCTTGTCATGCTTATGTCATGTAGCCTCACCCCTCAGGGTGACATGATTATGCTAATTAAGGCTCAACGTATTGTTTCTGAATCACTCAATTTGTGTGATGATCACACCTGATAAACATTGTGGAGATTTCTACACAATTCTGTTCACATGTCTGGATCCCTGCAGGCAGCACTGTACAACCATGAGCAGCCTATGTGTTCAAGGAGGAGGTGAAATTGTCACTATGTTTGTAACCATCTGGGCATGGAGTTACTGTAGAGCATGATTTTGGAACAGCAGTTCCCCAGTTTGATTCTCAGCTGGGGTGCCTTCTGTGTGGAGTCTGCATGAGCTCTCTGAGTTCGCATGGGTTTCCTCTGGGTATTCTTGGTGCCTCCCACATTCCAAAGACATGCAGCAGGTGGATTGGACACTCTAAATTGGCCCTGTCTGTAGTGCAGATAAACTACCGTGGTAGTGTAAACCTTAGCTCTAGATGGTTGTCATTTTTGAAGTGACATCTGACACCATGTGCAAAAATGGGAAATAGGGGTTGTGGATGGGTGAATGGATGGATACACTATCATTGTGGACTGCCAGGTTTCATCCCTTAAAGTGCCATTGGATCCATCTCTTGTACAATGAGGTGCCAATTGATACTTGATTTTGTACAGCAGATGGGATACATGAGAAGTGTTTTGGGCACCAATTCTCTACAATTTTCCTGAGATTCTTCAATGTGAGACATCATGACTGGAGCAGGAGACAGTAGTGCTCCTTTTAGAGCACAGAGGTGATGTGTAAATAAGACAAAAGCATTTCTGCATCTCCTCCTTAAGGATTATAAGCAGTGGCTCCTGTAGCGGGGTTATGAAGGGCCTCATTAGAAGGTAGAAGTGTGGAATAGTTTGGGAAAGGCTGTCACCTGGGCAAATGGTATCTCCCCCATGGGGGAGCAGTGTTGTTATCATTATAGAGGCATGAGGTGATACAATCCTAGCCTCCTACACCAAATGGAGGATAAATGTAGACAGCAAGCACCATAAATATAGTACAAGTACAGCTGTTTTATTAGGTCAGCCTTTAAAGTGCCACCGCATGCCAGCCACAAGTATTAGTGAATTTACTCTTTTTATGTCTTTAGCAGGTGAACAGATCAAAAGGAATAGACAGCAGCAGCACAAAAGCAGACTGGAGCACCTCAGAGAGGTGCAAGCTTCATCATGTGTCTTTCAATACTAACAGCAGCAGGGATTCATTCAAAAATGTATTGTTTTCACCAGATACACATCTGTCATTATTGTAGGAGCGCAGCATCAGGACTGCTCAATGTAATTGTTGTGTTTGCGCATGAATCCTGTTGTTTAGGCAGGCAAGTGGGTCATGATGTTAAGGTCTTCTCTGATAGTGGGAGGATTACTGTGGATTCAATTCCTACTCTCCCTCAAAGAAAAACACACACACACGCACACACACACACACACACACACACACACACACACACACACACACACACACACACACACACACACACACACACACACACACACACACACACACACACACACACACACACACACGCACACACACACACACACACACACACACACACACACACACACACACACACACACACACACTTATCCTAACAAATATTAAGACTTATTTTTATGTTATTATTGTAACTGCAGCATTACATGTTCGGTAAAATAGTATCACCAACATTAGTTGAATGAACATGTTGCAATATAAAATAGAAATAGTTCCTCTGCCTTTCACCTATGAGTAGAGTATCTATGTCTGAGCAGCATGTTTCATTTGTATGTGTACAGTAGTTTCAGCCATCAGTACTGCATCTCTTACTATAGCCACCTGTTGTCCTTTTGAATAGATCAGCACATTAACCCTCTATCTGTCAGACTGCACCTGATGATAGCTGTAAGTTCAGGTCCAGAATGCATTTTTACATAATAGCAGGCTTGTAAAAGAAATGAGTAGCTTTAACGTCAAATAATTTATATTATTATGTTTGACTGAATCAGTATCAGCACAGTAATTACTGCAGTTTTTCATTACGTTTCTATCTCTCTCCCCCACCTTTTTTGTTGCCATCCTCTTTCTTACTTGCATTTATTGTTTTTATTATCATCTTCTTTCTCTCTGTTATGTTGTGCAGCAGCATATCAGTCTGCACCCATCCCACCAGCAAGGTCTGTCAGTTCCACAGGTGGCAGCAGTAGCAGCAACACCACCCCCACTGGAAGAACCCAGCACATCTGGATCCCAGCCTATCACAGTTGCCTGCACACCTCCTGACCTATCTAGTCCACTGGTGTCAGATAGTCCTGCACTGATAGTTGGTGCAGAGATTTACCCACTGGTACCAGTCTGAGTGGAGGTGACACCTTTGTCACACTTTGACAGCTGGCAGAACTTGTAGGGGATATAATCAAAAGGATGTCTGATGCATTCATTGGCCACATGGAGACCATGCTGCTCTGGTTAATTATCCTCAGAAAGCAAATGGCCCAGGTACCAGATCAGTAATAAACTGAAGTGGTGGCAGAACAACTTTGTTTATTTATTGTTTCTTCAGATTTGTTTTTTTTTTTGGGGGGGGGGTTATTATGTGTTACATTCACCTGATATATGATTCCCTGACTCCTTCATAATAACTGATTCTATGGCTCACCATGTTAATGCAGGGTTTGGTAGAATCTCATTCTAGAGAGTGATTGGCTGAAATCCATTGAGGCCTGTCTTTTTTCGGCATTCAGTCTGCAAAGGTATAACATTCACCTGATATGTGTTTCCTGGACACCTTTAGTGTGACTGCTTCTGCTGTGCTGTGTATAGTCTAACTGGACAGATCTGATGTTTCAAATCTGCTTAGCAATGGATAGGTGTTTTTATCAAGACATTTACATTATAGTACTGGTACGCTATAAAACTGATGATGTCAGGGCTGGTGTAGGTGGGTACATTATGCTACCTTTCTGTATACTGCCTACCTTGTCTGAGGTTCACATGTTCTAAATTCCACTATTTTAGATTGATATCTCTGTGTGCATGTCTCCCTTCTCCATTGTGCTTTGCATCCCTGACTTGGTCATCAGCTCCCTTTGCAGTTTTCTGTCCTTTGTTGTTATTTCTGTTCTTCTGCTCTAACCTCTACACTCCACCCATGGGCATCACAACCTTACTTCCTACCATAAGACTTTCTTCTGCATATTTGTTGCCTTGAGTTATAGCAATAAATCATCACCTTAGCATTACCATCCATGAGTAACATAGATGCTTGTGCATGGTCAATGGTTACAACAGCTGCTCATATTTTACTCAAGTGCAAGATGATTTAACACAGTCTGCACATGGGTCCCTACTATGGCTGTGATGAGACGATCATCATTTCCCACAATGACCTGGTGGCATGAATTGTTAGTGAGTCTCGTGGCTTGCAGTGCATGTATTAGACAGTGATGGCTTGGTCGAGGTCATGAATATGACATTTTTGAATCCCTGCAGAAAAGTTGCTAAAAAGGAAATGACAACTGAGTAGTTATTTCTTTAAATGTAAATAGCATTATGAATGATATAAGGTGATTATTGGTGCTGGCATTTGGAGTAGTAACTTTATACAGTTTACTAATATTAAGGATAGGGTACTGCTTTTTGAAAAATTAAAAAATATATATGCTATTATTAAGATGGACACTGTAATTTATGAAAGCAAGTAGGTAAGATTAATAGCAATGTAAAAGCATGTAGGCAGATGATGGAATATGGGCAACTGCTGTTGGAAAATAATAAAAATTACATTTGTAGCATGGATAGCTTATAGGTGGACATTGACTTGATTGTCTTTAGATTTATTGGAAGTAAGTGGGAGATGTTAAGCAAATAAGTGACTTACTAATTTTGTTCAGAGAAATAATTGATTGTATAACATGGGGAAAAGCTGAATATAAGGTGGTGGTATGTGATGTACAAAAAGCTTATGACAGTATATGGAAACTATTGAGGGAATGTGATTCATTAGAAATATTAGGTAGGTTATTTGAATCAGTTTATTTAATCACTTCTAACAAGGTTGTGGTTTATGGGTGGTTAAGTAAAACTCTTAGCATAAAAAGAAAGGAGATGCAAGGAAGGCCCTTCAAATTAATTGTTATTTGCATTGGTTATTAATGCTATTATTGGAAGGTATACAGGACAATTGGTAGAAACAGAGTAGGACGCTAGACAGGGTGTTATAATGTCAACATTTATAGCTATGCAGATGACTTGGTACTGATGGCCAAAATAATGTTTGGGTAAAGGAAGTGCTTATTGTAGCAAAAATGGTGTTAAAGAATGTAGGCCTGGTACTGAGTACGAAAATGAGAACGGATTTTGGAAATTTCTGGGACAGAAAAAGTGTGGGTTTGATATTTGGTAATATGGAGAAAATTGATATAACATGGAAAGATAAACTAGAGGAAGTAGATAAATGTGTTCAACTACTGAATACATTTCCGCTAATTCATGTCAAAAAATATTTTTGATCCATCCATATAAACTTGGGAAGTTAGGGTATACTGATAAAGTATATGGATTTCCTATGAATTGGGATAAAGAGTTATTGAAAATAGTATTTAGAGCAACATAGAGATCAAAGCTAAATCCGTTGTAAGAGGAATGTCATATTGTCATGAAAAGATGGATGTTTTGTTTGAAAAGTCCAATGTCAGTAGTCTGTGATATTGTAATTTAAAGTAAGATGATAACTTGATTGGAAAGTATTTGGGGTAAATGTATTAAATTTTGGAAAACTGTGAAGGGAAGGAAAAGGGGAAAGGTGGATAGCAAAGAAATTGAAATGTATACTGACAAAATTAGGTTGTGGAAAATACAGTTTCACAATATAAATAGAAAGAGAAAAGCAGTGATGTGAAGATATAATAGAGACTTTATTATGTTGCATTATAGAATGACTATTATGACAAAATGTAATAAAGCCTATAAAAGTAACCATAAAGGACAGAAAGGAAATGTTTAAAATAGTTAAATAATCAAAACACTTTTTTGTGGAGACTGATGTTAAGGAAATTGCCTATAAAGGGTCAAATGAAATATAAACAGATGAATGAAAGAATGTATAATATATCAGTCTAAAAATCAATTAACCTTCCCTTGCTAAATGTGATAAAATTCAAGAGATTAAAAAAAATACTGCACAATATAAATATGATTGTTTTCCAAACCTGAATATTGAAAAGATAGTTTATGGTTTATACCCTGAGAGTATGTCACAAGAGGGGGATAAGATGGATAAATAATTAATAAGTGTAGTTTGAAAAGACAGACCAGCAGATCTGAAGAATTTTTATTCAGTAGACAGCAGAACAGTGATGGAGTGATGCATAAAATAACAAGATGGCTGTGGACAAAAGGGTTGGAGGGATAACGTGTACGTAATACAATTGATCTTATGGTATTAGTGGAATGTTTTGTGTAAATGTGGAGTCTAAAAGTCCTCCCTGTGTTCAGGTGGGTTTCCTCTGGGTGCTTCAGTTTTCCTCCCACATTCCAAAGACATACAGTAGTTGCACTGGACACTAAACTGGACATAGGTGCGAGTGTACAGGCCTGTGTGTGGTATGGATGTACAACTGCTGCAAGTCTAGCATCTGGTGGTGGAAACAGTACGGGCCTGTGTGTGGTATGGATGTACAATTGCTGCAAGTCTAGCATCTGGTGGTGGAAACATTCGCTCTAGATGATGGTCACTGTTCGTGACACGTCTACCCCGCGTGCAAAAATGAGAAAAAGGGGATTGTGGATGATGACCGCATAAGTGCCATGGGGTCTTTCTTCGTTTTATCATGCAAAATATATTTATGATTTTTGTCCTTTGTCAATACAAATGGCCTTACAATCAAACTTAGGAACTAAAACCCACTCAAAGTTTCAAAGCAAATAATTTCCCTTCGGTGGAGACAAATAAATGAACACTTTTCCAGCTGGTTCAGCAGAGGTTTCATTAGGCTGATGCATCTGAAAGACATTTAAAGTTCTTCCTTTACCATCCCTCTGAAATGGAGAAATGAAGCATGAAGCATTCCTTTATCTGGTGACCATCCCCTTACCCTAATCATCCTTCGTTAAATGCTGCACAGTCTCTGTGGACCAAGATCATCGGCACAATTGACCTTGCATGTTTTGAGAACATTTCCTAATGAGCAACCAAACAGGGGATAGTGTAAATACCAGCGTACTCACTGATATCAGTAAACGGTATTTGCTGTAAATTTGTCTGTATGTGAATTAGGTCCATGTTGTATGACTGTTGTAAGTATCTGTCATGCAGGCTTTACCCAGAATGCCCATCTTGCTGCAGGTTTCTGTACTGTGTGAGTATTCTAAGGCCTGGGCCATATCCAATCAGCACACTCTTTACTAAAATAAAATAAACAATACACACACACACACACACACACACATATATATATATATATATATATATATATATATATATATATATATATATATATATTGTACCACTTAAAGGACAATTTCTGTCTCTTTTAATAAATATGCCTTTTGATACTTCGTGATACAGACTCCCCAGCCACTCATTACTATCATTCTTTGCTGTTAGATCCCTCAGTGAACCATAAGAAGAGGATGTTTTCAGTGTCGCATTTAATGACTTGTTGCTGGTCGGTACTGCAGATGCAGCATTTCACTATGAGAGGTGACCTAGGTTTGAATTCTGACCTAACTGACAGAGGGACAACCTGGAAGGGGAAGGAGACTCAGGGATCCAGACGCCAGGTGTCCTTTTCCAGGGTGAGGGTTGACACTTTTTCACATCTTTGCAGCCCTCAGTGGAAATTATTAATGCCACAGTAGGTAGGTGTTAACAACTTGGGGAGCAGAGGCAGATGACTGCAGCAAGCTGTGAGGACTGTAACATGTATGGTATTCCCTGTCTGGCATTATTAATCTCTATGTGTTTGGGGAGGAAGATTGCAGTATAGCACAATGACCCCCCCCCCAGCCTGGTAGTGTAATGGAACACATGCTAACACTATCTCAGACCACTATATGGGGACTTGAGGGATAATTACCAGGTGTTTGATGGGGATCCTTACCTATTAATTTATTGACATTTGGTAAGTCCACTGGGCCAGAGACCCTTTTTCTGTGGAGGCCTGGGGAGAAAAGCTCCAATTACAGTAACAAAAATTAATATTGTATAACATCATATCAACAAGTATAGAGGTAGATACAACATTAAAATAAAAAGCATTTGTACAGATTTTATCACAGAGACCAGCAGTGATTATTTGACTGCTGTTTTGATTGTGATACTTTGTTTCAAGGACATGTACCACCTTTCAGCTTTATCAGCATCACCACCATTTTGTTCCCACACTACCTTCATTGTTTCATCAGTAAAATTCTTATGCTGCCTTCCAGCTCACGCCTCTCTGTCACTCTAGTCATCACTTAAAGCTAGTGGCCCATTCAACAGAGCATATCTGAAAAAAAAAGCCGTTTACAAAATGTGTAAATTAAAACCATGATAAAAATGTCAGTTTTAATAAAAAATAAAATTCTAGCTTATCATGTTTCACAGAATAAATAAATTAAGCTAAAAAGGTACAGGTCATGGTATAGTAGTATATACCTGACTATGCCATTGCCTGTTAGCTTCATGCTTATAATAAATGAGCTGTTTCACCGTACGAGCCTTTGCTATGGACTCCTAGCACCATTCTTTTCTGTACAGCTTCTACAGCTGCTTTCTGGGCCTACATGTAGCTGATCCTTGGTTGTACAATTGGATACAATGTAGGATAGTTTCTTTATTCAGTCTCTTCTTTGTCTAAAAATGCCTCTCCTAATCTCAAGGCTTCCTTATTTCATCTACTAGCCATCCTTTCATGTTTGGTAAGTCATTCACTAGCAAGATCTGAGAAATTTATGATCTCCGGGAATGGGTGTGCTTCCTTTTTGTACACATAGTGAATTATGGGGAAGTGACTTCTCTGGATGAACAATTACTGGGTCAAAAACTCCTGAATGTTGACATCTATGGCTACTAGCTTTAACAGGTTACCAAAGATAAATACAGATAGCTAAGTATTCCTGTCCATCTGGATAGGAAGTGCCTGGTTCACTGCTCACTGTGCACACCAAGGTGCAGGTTTACATAGCCTATGTTTTGAGCACATTACTGTATGCCAGTGAAACATGGACTCTCTGCTCAAAACAGGAGCAGTGGCTCAATGTATTCCATCTACACTGCCTTAGGCACATACTTGGTATCTCATGGCAGGACGAGAACTCCACCGCACTGTGCCAGAGAGGATGGGTACCACCTCCATGTTCATACTCCTGAAACAGAGGCATATGCACTGGTTGGGTCATGTCTCATACATGACGGATGGCCAGATACTGAATTTCCTCCTTTTTGGAGAGCTGGAGTCTGGAAAGAGGTGAAAAGGTGACCCATATCGCACTGTAAGGACATATGCAAGCATGACCTCAGCACTCAGTCCGTTACTGTGAACGACTGGTATCCTCTCACCTCAGACAAGTATGCCTGGAAACAGGAAGTGAAAGAAGCTCTTGCTATGTACGAAACCACCTTGGCAAGGAGAGCAGATGATAAGAGAGCCCTCAGGAAGATCTGTCCCTGGGATACCAGACTGTCATCTGCCCACTGCTGCTCAAAATACAGAAAGGACTGCTACTCCCTGATTGGATTGCACAGCCACAAAAAATGCTGCTCGAATCAGTCTAATAGACATGCAAACCCATAATCCTGTGGGATTGAAGGATGCCTACTACTGGTTCAGGGGTTCTTTGTGACTCTAAAAAAATGTATCGTTGTGCTGCATGCTTAACTCTTTGTGTGATGACTCAGAGCAGTTTGCCTCTTTATAATCCTGTTGCAGCAGCTCTTTGTCAGTTGTATTGCAGTATACTGTATTTTGATGCTTCCCTAGTTTGCATGTGAATGTGTTTTTTTTTTCTTACTAATGTAAATATTCATTTGACAAATAAAGTTATTAATGATGCACCCATGGATAAACAAGTATAATAACAGAAAGAATAAATTAATGGAAAGTCTAAGAGGTGATGTCAAAAGAATGAGTGCCTCTCTGTGGGAGACTAATGGAACTCTGACTGGAGGTTCCACAAATGCATTGGCCACATGTGAAAAGATAGAAGAGTGGCAGAGAGAGAGAGAGAGAGGAATATAAGTGTAGTAGTGCAGCGGTTTGGCACCTGCAATTTCTGACTTACCACATGGTTATTATAAGCGGAAAGAAGAAGTGGATTCTGGGTGGAGAGATTCTTTATACTGGTGACCGGTTAGTAGTCAGGGTACTTGCATAAGCAAAAAATAAGGATTTCAACAAGCAGATAATGGTCTGCAAATGAAATCAACAACGGAAAAGTAAACAAAGCAGTTAAAAGAAGAATAAAAGTGTACAGAAAACTAGCTAAACATACATTTGTGTTCAGGCTAGGAGTTTACTTAGTAGAAATGGAAAGTTTTAAGACATGGTGAATAATGCAGAGATGGATCAATGTAACATAAACCACTGAGGATAACATCTAGAACCCATCGGTTTGACAGGAGAGAGGAAATAGCAAAAGGAAAAGTATGTATTGTCAAATATAACAAGTATATCAGCAGACGCTGTAAAGAATAGACCAAGACAGAATGCAGTAATGAGAAACAGAATCATTGTATTTTCATGGTATTGTGCCCACAGGAAAAAAGTACGTATGCTGATTCATAGACCATTAGGATACGGAGTAAATGTCAGGCAGCTTAAGTAATGACTAAGGAAGGTACTGAGTTTCCTATTAATTGTTTTATTTAGTTAGTTTTTAAGTTCCATTTCTGGTTATGCTTGATTCTGTTTCCTGCTAGTTTAAGTTAAGATCAGAAAATCAATTTTGGTCCAAATTTTTCCAATTTTTCAAGGAAGGGCAACTGCGGATTACTTTGGGATTATAGAGATGCAAAAGGGTTAAACAAATATATCTGCCAGTATTTAACTTTTGCACTAAAATTCCCAGTGAGGCTATTTTCTCCCAGATTAGGCTTTGCTTTTTTTTCAGGATATCAGATATGTCATTGTTTTAACAAGACCTAGTGAAATGAACCACATACTTGAACAGATAGAAAAAAGTTATTACTTACTGACATGCCCCCCCCCAACACACCCACACACTCCTCATGTCTTTGTAATCTACTGTCTCTTACCTTTTATAACCATCTCTGTGGTCACAACATTAGTTTGTGAAAACGTTTTATTTTATTTGCATTTATTTATTTAATTTTTGTTCACCAGGTAAATAAACTGGCTGTTAGACACCTTTTAGCCATGACACAGATGCTATAGAGCAATTTATACAAATATAGTCAAGCGATGATACAAGATGGAAGCAAATATTGGATGAGGACACATTTTCACTGATTTACAATAAAATATATAGCTATAAAAAGGAAGATTTCACTGAAGACAAAAGAAATAGAGACGTTGTGTGAGGGTGATGGACATTGAAGTTCATGTTCAAATGCATATAATAATATATTTTTACATAGCTCAGTTTGCAGGTCTTATGCATCTGTTCAGAAGGCCATAGGGAAAAGAAAGAAGGTTTAAAGACTTATATTGGCTTACTATGACACATTTTCATTTATTAAATACAAAATAAATTCAAACATTTCATTATTATTGTTTCTTGAAGTTTTACTGGTTATTAGACTTTGTAGAAGCTAATAACTCCAGGATTTCAGTCCCTTACTACTAATATTAATATACTGTACACACATAGTATTAAAGTGTCCTATTTTACATTATAATTTTGCATTAGTGATGTTTATATACTGCTGTACTGCTTTTTATTGGCCTCTTTATACATGTGACATTCATATTTTGGTGTTAGTCAGTGGTGGTTATATTCTGCTATTCATTCTATTATATTTGTACCAATGTCTATAGGCTAATGTGTGTTTTATTGATTTTATTTGCCTAGTTGGCCCAGGCCCTAGCTGAAAAGAGTTCTCAGAACAGTTTACTTACTCCATTAACAAAATAAAACAAACCATGATACAATAGCATCAGCAGTGTGTAAAGATTGCAGCCTAAATCTGATTTATTTTATATACAGTTATTATTATACTGCTGTTGAAGCAAGTAACTTCAGATGCTAACTGGTGGGAGACTGTGCTAATAAAAGTATATAGACTACAAAAAACATAGTTTACACACCATTTGATCTTGTGTGAATAGATTTAATTTCAGACCGCGTAAGCAGTGTAAACATTTTTTGTAGCAATGCTGTCATCTTGTGGCCATTTCTAGTCATTGCATGCTAATGTTTAAAAACTTGTCAGAGGTTATCAACTGGAGTCAATGCAGATAAATAAGGACTAATAATCCTGGAGTTACAAATTCAAGAGAAAGGATATAGTCAGATAGGATGCAGAAAGCATAGAAAGAAAATAAAGAAATGAGAAAGGAAATACATCTTAGACTAGTTATATCTGATGTTTTTTTAAACTGTAATAAGTCAGTAAAAGGACCGAAGGACTACTGGAGAGCATAATACAAAATAATAGAATATAGTTAACATAATAGAATTAATAGGAAGCATGAAGTGGTAATTGAACTATACAAACAATTTATGATACTTTGTGTAGAGTGGAGTATGCAACCATGAAGATTTTGTCTCTGAAAGGACACAGGCAATTTGCTCATAGTACAGAAGGCAACAGTAATTATGGATGGTTTACAACAAACAGGATACAAACAGACAGGGACCTTATAGAAAAAAACTGAATTCCTCATGGGGGTCAGTAAAGTCTCAGACTGATAAGTCATTCAAGAGAAGAAATCTTCAAGAATAAAGATACAATATTCAGACAAAAAAAGGTTAGGTTCATAGGTAGGTACTAGGCTATTGGCCATAGGGCCTATATAAGCCTAGCCAAACGGTACCCTGGCTATTGCCACCCAAGAAAATTATTTTCCTGTGCCCCTGTCAAGCAGAGCCACAGAAGTGATCCCTGGGGTGAATTTCCTATCTCCCATCCAATCATCAAGATTTTTCTTGAAGAGTGCTAATGAGGAGCTTTGTTTGATATAGATAGGTAGTTTGTTCCAGAGTATGGGGAGTCTCTGGGACAGGAATCTATCCCTCCGGCATGTTAATGGTGGGGTAGTTGAAATTGCCCATTATTAGGGTGTTGGGTTGTACCCTAATATTTTCCAGTGTATCAAGAAATGAGGAGTAGGAATCCTGGGGCATGGTGGGGGATCTGTAGCAAGCTACAGTTTGGATTGCAGTCTTGCCCAGAGTTAGTTGCACTTAGATAATCTTGGATGTATTATGCTGAGCAACTAACCTGGAAGTGTGGATATCCTTAATGAATATGGACAAACCTCCACCTTTAGTGTTTCGGTCAAGGTTAGATGGCCGAAAGGTATGGTATGAATTATAGCCTGGTAATGCAGGGGTGCTCTCTGCCGCCTGGAACCAGGTCTCTGTCACTGCACAGATGTCGATGTTCTCCATTTTAAGGAGTGCCTCGAGTGAGTGCATTTTGAGATTTAGACTTCTAGCATTGAGTAGCATTACCCTCAGATTTTGCTTGCTTGTACCTGTTATGGTGGTGGATTTGTCATTTGAACCTTGCCTAAAAAGGTACTATAGGGCTGGCAAGAGCCTTAGCCAGTATCTGGAATCCCAAGGGTAACAGGTGCAGGCCATCTCTGGCAATGCATCGTGGTCTGTCGATCATGTCATCCCAGGCAGACAGATACTGGATCCCCTTAGAATGAAACTAGAAGCTTAGCCAATTGTTGAAGTCAATCATTTTGTCCTTGTACTGTAGTATCATTCTGGGTGATGGCAGGATGCTACTCAGGGCTAGGGTCATACTTGCCTGGGCTACAAGATCAGAGAGCTCCTCCAAGTCTGTTTTCATGTAGTCCAGGGAGGTAAGTCTCAGGTCATTCACACCAACATGGACAATGACAGAGTCATATTTGTACTTGTTGTGGAGTGACCTGAGTGTGTGCATTATGTGGCAGATCCTGGCACCTGACAGGCAGCTGATAGTAACTTTCTCCTTGTTTAACCTGGTGAGTGGAACATCAGTGTACCTGACTATGGAGTCACCTATGACTAGAGTATTGGGTACGTTGTTATGACTTATGGGCTGTAGTTGAGTGGCATACTGTATTTGTGGGCTATGTATCATTTGGGTTGTGTTGGGGGGTGGAGGTTGCTTGCGTTTCTGATTTGGAGGGCTCTTTTGCTTGGGCAGGTTTTTATCAAGAGCCTCCGCGAATGTAGCTGTGTGTTTTGTGTTTCTATGTGTGTGTTTTGACAGTGTAGATTTTGAGGGACTATGTGATTAGTGTGGTGTGGTGCAAGTGTTTACCTTCTCCTCTTGACTGTCTAGTCCAGTCTTGGGTGAAGAGAGCTTTGCTTCCAGTTTGCTATGTAAGTGCATCTCTCACAGGTTGTAGTGTTGGGTGATACGAGGAGAGGGTTGTCTGTGTACATGAGGCAATTGCTGCATTTAATAGGTAAATACAAAACAATGCAAGCACTCCACATTTCCACCAATAGCAGTCCACTGTAAATGAAGTGTTTTACAGATTTTTAAGCGTTGTACAGATTAGTGTACACAAGTACTAGTCCTCTTTCCAAGACACTGAACAACATCCCTTAGGCATGACGTTAACTAAATGTAATGGCAGTTAGACAATAAACAGGAGAAAGCATTTAAGTTAAATATTTGCATGCCATCTTTACATATAAAATATATACACATGTGGTGGTGATGACAAAGATGATTGCTTCCAGTAACAAAGAGAGAGAGATAGAACTTACTAATTTTCATGGATGATGACTGGAGTATCCAAGGTCACTCTGTCACTACTATTCTATTTATTGGCTGAATCTGGCCTTTGGTTCAAAGACAATCCCACCAACCCCTACTGCTTTATGATAGTTATTTATACTATTGTTCCATCACTCACGACGTTTAAAAAAAAAAAATAAAAAATAAATAAAAATGCCCCCAACGATAAAAGGTACCGAGCTTCCTCATGTTTAATCACAGTTCTTTTCTCATTTATGCTATTAGTCTGTGCATTAGCGATGCTCACTAGAACTTCTAGAACCTAAGCAACTATTAATAAACCACATGACCCTAACAGAAAAAAAAAGGCTTTGGAGAGCAGTGCTACAGTAATAAATATTTATAATAAAAATCAACACACGCACACACATGTGCTTATATATGTGTATGTCCACAAATAAATATATACATACATACATACATGCACATACTGCAAAATAAGGAAAAACACTTTTTCAGGGAAAAAACATCAATAACCTTAGCAACCAACTTTGTCCCCTATAAAGTCTTTCAGCAAAACTCTGAGTTTCAGAAGATATCCGTTTATTAACATAAAAACAGGAAGTGTCTCAAGGTCAAAGTCAGACACTTTGGCAGAAGAACGTTTACACAGTATAACATCTGACAATAGTTCATTTTTTTTCCAATAATGGTCTTCCAGAGGCAAGGCTCAAATCTCATTTGTACAGCACAGCTAAGTACGACTTATAAAACAATGCATACTTACACCAATGTTTTACATACTGATTTCACTCTTCAGCATATGTACTGAAAAAACGCAGTAGCAGTGCACCAGTCCGACCCTTCCCCAAAACTCTCTTACTTCAGTAAAACTCCTGGAGATTTAAAATAGATACAGACTTTCAGGTTAGGCTTGAGGATTATGTATTAGCCATTCACATAACTACTTCATCAGAGATTTTTTCTGTGAAATAGGTATGTCAGAGTATTACACAGAAAACTTCACTGTACCAGCACTGTGGACAGCCCACTGTCCTCTGGAGATGAAGAATGATGCAGAAAACTCAAGACTTTAATCACAGTCTGAAAACAATGGCCTGTGAACAAGCATCAGCTATAGCACTGCTACTACTCCTACCACCACCATGCCCTAAAATCCAACACTAACGTTTAACAAATTATATACAATGTCCCACAATAAACAGGCGGCATGTTTATTCATCCTCATGCTCTCTATTATGTGAATCATACTGTTGGGAGTTAAACAGCATATTCAGAAAAATGGGACAAAACAATCTGATTCTCATGCAAGGACACATTAAATGTGCATATCTCACTGCCTCTGTAGTCCAACAACACCAGGAAACACAGATAACACCCATCAGTCAGTAGGAAATATGTCAGATTTTAAATCAGCTATGCATTTTCTTTTTGAAATTCCACTGATAATTGACACTGTAGTCTGGTACCCATTCCACTTACATGTTCCATGGTCTTAAGGTACTGTTATGGAACAAGACCAGCTTATTAAAATGTATATTAATTTCAAACACTTAAACAAAATAAAAGTTAAAAAACAAACTAAAACTCTGTAATGGCACAGTGGAAACAGGCACAGACAAAGCCCAATAATAAAACCAAGTATTTAATGAAGCGCTTTTCGTTATTGTAGATACAGTAACTTCATCAGATCTGATGAATCTGTGCCATTACAGAGTTTTGGTAAATTAATTTCAGTTTATTAATGATGCTATAATTAGAATCCCGGAGCAAGGCAAGGGAGTTAATATTTTCTGTTAAGAGGCACAGAGGTGGACACAAAGAAGAAAATGATTTGGCCCCCATGCCACAGAGGGACAAAGTCAGTTTTTGCTGTGTGTGACCTGCATTCAACTAGCAGCAAGGGTACATCAGAGAGACCAGATACTGGGACCATGGGAGTAAGTGGCTGATGCCGGCTCACCCATCTTGGGAGGAGGGAGTCTGCCTAGGTTCACTGGAATGGGAGCCTGTCATCTCACTGAATGTAATTTTGGAGAACACAAAAACAATGAATGCTGTTAACGGAAATTACTTTGGCTGACAGCAGAGTTTGCTTTTTTCACCACTGTTGTGTGACTCTGGAATTGGTATATATATATGTCTGTGGGGTGTGGGGGATAAAGGGGTGCTTGCCCACTGTAAATACAGAATTGTTGAGTTGTTCGTCGAATGTGGTTTAACAAAAAGTTTTAGTTTTTTTCCATTTGTTGAAATTACCTTTGAGGACTCAACATGAATCTCCCTGCAATAGTGGCATTAAGAGCCTGGCAAGTTCCCCCATTGCAAGTTGTATACTGCTTCGCCAGGAGGTTGCATACGATAAACGTATGCATGCACTTTTCATAGGCATTGATTGTAGAGCTCTCAAGGCTACCACAAGGTTGGAAGGAGTCAGGGCACATTCTCCAGCAGCAGAGTGATACTGTACCAGGGTCCTTAATCTCCTATCAGGCCCTGGACATTTATTATTTTTATCTAATTATCCTTCGTTAGTCCCACTAGGCTAGTGACCTCCCTTCAGGGGAGACCTGAGAGATATTTACTCTACTAGGGAAAATTTAGGCAGGGCATCGGGAAACTTCCCTTACTCCTTTCAATAGGTGGTGTGGTGTCTTTTACATCCACATGAGCTATGACCAACTCAGGAAGATAGGGCCATAGTTTAAAATCTCATCAAAGGACAAATAGGTTTGGTTGTGCCCAGGGATGCTAAGGTGGAGTCCAATAAACCAGGTGAAAGAGGAGAGTAACTGGTGGTGGCTGATGTTTGGCTGCAGTGAGACAGAGCAATTTTTATTTTTTCTATTTATTTTGCTTTTGTTTACTGGGTTTATCTGATTGGGTTTAGCCAAAACCATTTTTAATTGGAGGCCCAGGGAAAAAGCCTCCGACATATTGCGAACATTTTTGCAACAGACATTCAGTAATATACATGTAAATACATTAACTCATTCCCTCCAATTAAGATTTGGAAATTTGCACTGAAACTTCCAATGGGTGGATCCTAAGAATTTTGGTAGAATCAAACTATGTCCTCAACATTTCAAACAAATGTTCATATCTCTGTAGCCATAGGGGTTACCAAAGAAGTGTAAATGGCAAATTCTTCAGCACAAACTATTTTTATAGTGGTAGCATCCTTTAGGTTCTAGGTCTTAAACCAAATTTTATAAGTCACAGTAAACCCAGTAACTATTAAGTTTGAAATATTTTTGCAAAGAACTTACAATATTTCAGCAGCTACTCAAGTTACACACACAGTGTTAGCATTTTGTTCATCCAGCTGAGAGGCTAAGCGGTAATGCCAGTGTTACTTGCTTTCGAGTTATTTAGAAAAACATGAAATTTATGACAATATAAATAAATATTATACAAACAGCAATTAATATAAATTAACAGAAGTCAAAATATCAATACAGTTGTGTTTGCCATTGTGTAAACTTTAAAATGAAGTATAGTATGTAGCATGGTTTTGGAATTATTAACGCAAAAATGAACAAGCGATATTTGGCACCTAAACAAGTAAATACGATGCAACTGCACAAACACCTGGAGGCATTATGTGGCTGTAATGAGTTAAGTAATATACATTAACAATAGCAGATTCATTTGCTAATTAGACTAGATTCATATGAAGTAAAGGCAACTATTGCAATATAAAATATTCTTATGCATTAATAGATGTTCAACAGTGAACATTTGAAGAGGTGTATTAGTGAGTCTGATCGTGTGATTAGTGCTTAGAAATTCAAAGGAATAGGGGTTTGGGAAGAAATTAGGTAGGGCAGAAAATGTTAGCGCTGTTGTTAAGAGTTGGGGTATAAAACAGGTTCAGAGATAATTGTGTATATGGGTATCACAGGTTATATTACAGGTATAGAACTGAGGGGGTGAGCAGTGTCACAAAAATATGTATATGGCTGGGAGATGCAAATAAAACCATTCAGGTATTTGTGAAAACTAGTGTGGGGCATAGAATTCTGAATGAAGAGAAATAGCAAGACAGTACGGCCAGCTGAAGATAAGAGTGAGATTTATTCCTGAGATGTACAGGAGCAGAGCCACGATTTGACAGGTGACGTTTTAACTGTGTTTTAAATTAGTCTGAGTGGTAGTGGGATGTGGCTCCATAATTCAGACGCACTATTTGAATATAGAGAGTCACCTGCAGTATTAGACAATTTGGTTATAGTGAATAGTGATTTTTCTGTAGTGTATAAAATTCTGCTGGGAGGGTAGTATTGTATTACGTTATTGATGGTTGAGCTATTTTCTGGCTTATAGAGATGTCTGTGTATTGTAGTTAGCTGGGAAAGAGCTAGGTGATGTGGCAGGTCTAGCCAGTTTAATTCTCTGATGGCTAAGCAGTGTGTGTTTCATTGTTACATTTTATTGCAAATGTGGTTAATTTATTTTAACATTGCTCAAGTTTGGATAGTTGTGAAACTTGAAGGTTAGTGAAGATTGAGGCAGCATACAAGAGAGATAGGTGTAAGAAAGCAGAGGCTATATATCTTCTGGCCATGTCAGTCAGGAAAACTTTTACTCTGCATAATGCATGTCATCTTTGCTGAGTTTTTCTACCATGTGATACATGATGGTCAAATTTCAACTTGTTATCTGTGATGACACCCAGTAATGTTGTGTGGTTTACTTGTTCTATCATGGTGTTGCTGGCAGAGATGGCAGTGAATATTTTGGAAGAGATGTGTTTTGGGGTAAAGATAAGTAATTTTTTTTTTTTTTTTAGGGTTTAGTAGTAGTTGTTAATTATCTAGCCATGTTCAGTTGATAAGGATTGTTGTGTAAGGGCTTGGAGTTTAAAGGGAGAGACAGTGAGAGGCAGATCAGGTTAGGGTCTAGTCATCAGAGTATTGATCTCGGGTAACAGTATAGAGGTCATTGGTGAATATGTTGAAAAGTATGGGGTGAAGTGTAGATCCTTATGGGACACCAATAGCTACAGGCAAGAAGGTGGAGAAATCATTTTTCCATTTCACTGCCTGTGCTATGTTTAAAAGGCAACTATGGAACCTTTGCAGGGAAGGGTCCATAAGTCCTAAGCTTGAGAGTCTGTGCAAGAGTTTCTGGTGATAGACAGAATCAATAGCTTTTGCTAAGTCTAGAAAGATGCTAAAGACTAGGTTTCCAATATTCCTGTAAATGTTGACAGTATTAATAAAATTCAGCAAAGCAGTGGTTGTGCTGTGATGAGGATGGAGGCCATGCTGGGTTGAAGTCAGTAGTTGGTTATCTTTTAGACACTTGACAAATTGCTTATAGTATACATACATTTTTCTAATATTTTTAATAGGGGAGATAAAATGGCAATTGGCCTATAGTCTAATAGATCTGTATTGATTCTACCCTTGTGCCATGGAATAATGAATATTTTTTCCATAGCAAGGGGACTTTATTTTCAGATATGGATCAATTTATAAGAATTGAAACTGGATACGAAATAGCCTCAGCTGCCATTTTAAGATATTCACTGTGTAGATTGTCAGGGGTAGTTGTAGTAGGCTTTAGTTTTTTGAGGTTTTTTTTTTATGTTATCTGGGGCTACCAGTTGAAAGGAGAAATGTTGATGGAGGTTATGTGATTGCGTAGGGGTCTTAAGAGCTTGATTAGTTGCCTGGCTGGCTAAAGACTGTACTGTCTGAATAATGTGGGTATTAAATTGGTTGACTATGGCATCATTTTGTTTCTGTGTGTTTGGAGATGGCTGTGTTGCTTGTCCTGGAATTAAGTTTACTGACTGAGATCCAGAACAGTTTTAGATTATTAGAATGCATGTTTTGACTGGTTAAGTAGTAGGTTTTCTTATCTTTGGTGATAAATTATTTTGTTAGGTTTCTTCACTGCTTGTATGCTACTAAAGTAGGAGCTATTTTATTTTTTTTTAGTCCAGACATTCCAGGCTTTGTCTCTTTCTTTCATGAGTTGTTTAATTGCTAAGGATGGCCACAAGGTAGGGTTGGCTTTGACTCTTTTTATTCTGAGGGGAGCTTGTGTGTTTAGAACACCTAGGAAGATTTTGTTGAACTCCGAGACAGCATCATTTATATAGGGAGAGTCTTTAGTGACACTCGGTTAAGGAGATGCTGTGTATTAAAAAGTGTCTTCATTAAAAGTAGTAAGTGTATCTACCAGTATGCAATGTTATGTTTTGGGGCTGTTGCTTTGGTACCTTATGGTGTAGATTGGTTAAGTGATCATGTGGGCCATTTGACAGAGTTCCACGTGATATCCTTTTATTTGGAGAGGATGTTAGGATCCAATCGAGTGCTAATTGTCTGACTGTGGTTTTGTTATATCTAGTTGGTGTGATTACAAGTTACTAACTCTAAGATCATTGTACCTAGGAAAATGGAGAATCCCCTGAGATACAGCAGTTTCAGACTTTATATACGTATTTCTCTCACTCACACTTTATTTCCTTGCTGTTTCATGACTTGCACTGTTGAGATTTGAACATACATCAGAAGCTTACTTTAAACATCAGCAAAGTAAAAGAAGCCAAGCAGTCCTTAAAAAAGAAATCATAACATTCACAATCCATGAAATCACATCTGCTTACACAGTCAGCAGATAATGTACAGTGTGATGCAAGCTCTTTAACGTTATTGCTTGGAGCTGCACTAGGATATTTGAACATAACAAATGTGAGCATAGCAGTGGATGTAGACTAGAATGGAGAGGGAGAGAGAAAGAGAGAGGCAGTGGGTAGAGAAATGGATGCACTTAGGGGTAATAAATCACAAGGACCAGGTGAGCTGGTTCCCAGAGTCCTCCAAATTTTAACACTGATGGTAAATGAAGCACCGTCTAATGCAAAATCAGCAGAAGAGTAGGCAACAGCAAGTGTGGTACTCTTGTACAAAGGAAGGTGCAGAAAAATCTATACAACTTCAGCTTTGTTAATTTAGCAGCAGCAACAGGGAAAGTCATGGAGAGTTTCTTGAGGGGATGGCTATTTGCATCCTAGTGAGTAATAATCTTCAGGACAGCAATCAACATGGCTCTGGGGTCAGAATGAGATAACATTCAAATCTGATCCAGGTTTACAACTGGGTTCCAGGTGAATGTCACAGCAGGGTAGTATCAGCAGAGCTGGTCTACAGGGACTTCAGCAACATCTCTGAGTTAGTCACACCCAGGAGACTGACAGGATAAGTAAGGGGATGGGATAAGATCAAGAACAAGGAATGGGATTTCTATATGGTGGTAGAATAGGATATACAGGGCAGAACCATAGCCAAGTTATCTCAGGTCCCATGCAGTCCCCTGATCTGCCACCTCCCATCAACTCTAAGTTAAGAAGCAAAATAAATAAATAAAAACAAAAGTACAACACACAAAATGCTTCAGCTATTACTGCAAATACAAAAATACAGGATTTGCATTAATTTCCGAATACCATTTCTTTACTTCCACACCATCAGCATCTGCTGGACACATCCCCTATAACATTGTATCCAGGCAGCCATCCCCTTCACCCTGCCCTAGCTACCAGAGCCATAGCTAGGGCAGCCATCCCCTTCACCCTGCCTAGCTATCAGAGCCATAGCTAGGGCAGCCATCCCCTTCACGCTGCAAGAGAGACCAGGTAATCTGTGCCTGAAGTAAACCTTTGTCAAAACTACAAAAACCAAAGTTGAGAGCACTTTTGTTAATAAATAAAATAAAGCTCTCAGAGATGTCTAGAAGAACTAAACTAAACATAATATAAGACAGCCCCTGGAATATAGATTAGATCAAGACCTTACAGAGTACCAGAGTCGCAAAGAAAGTTAGTAAGAGAAGAAGTTCAAACAACTGTCAAGCTTGAAGCCTCACTTTATAATCTCTGATATTATGCACCTTTGTAATAGAATGAACAGTTATGCAAATGTCCAAAAATAATAATTTTTAATATTTGCTTCTGAAAAAAATGTCAGATCTGAACTGAACAATCATTTTCTTACTATAATAAAACAAAAGTACCATGAAATGCTAGCAAACACTCAAAGAAAGGAACTTTTTTGAAATACCCTGAAAACCAGAGTCACTGTAATAAAGATCATTTATCTGAGCATTTGCAGGTGTTTCATGGTACTTTTTTAATTATTTTTTTTTAAGTTCTGAGTTGTTACCTAGCCGGTTTGTTTTGTATGATTTTCTTACTAAGTTCATGCTCTCTGAAAATATGTGCTTATTCCAGGGAACTCATTTCTTTTCTGTTCCATTACACTCATATTTTTTTGCAATAAAGGAAAGGTCTCTAATGTTAAATCACAAAATTATTCATTCCCCACATGAATGAGGGCACAGACATCTGAAGCTCCAAAATGTAACGGCTCTATCAAGCTGTCTTAGATTTCATACCAACTTAAAGCACAGTTGTCATCAAATTTTGCACCACAGGACATCGCTTCTCTGCCATCCATTCATCTAAATGCTGTTTGGTTGTTACTATCAATGTTAATTAGCTCCTTGTGGTCTGCTATGTATTTTCATGATGTGTGTCATCACAAAGTTGCTCACTTTCTTTTTTTATTTTTATTTGGTTTTAAAACAATAAATAAATAAATAAATAAATTATAAAACAAGCAAATAACTATATACATAGGTCCACAGTTGATCAATAAATCAAAGTTTTACATCAACAACAATTAATATTTTTCAAACAAGTCTTTAAGCCAAGGTTTATAAAAATGTGTAATATTATCAGTTCTCATATTTATGGTATGCAATTCACTACTGCAAACAATTTTTGTCATACTAATAAATTCAACACAAGAGGGGGTAACTTTACTTTTCCAGTTTTTAGTAATTACTTTTCTTGCTATATCAAGAATAGAACAAAGAAGAGGCACTTGGTTTTGGCATTATCTCAGGAAATAGAGCAATAAATTAAACTAAAGATTTAGAAAAATTACTTCTATCTGACCATAACACTTGATAAAGTTATTAATGTCTTTTCAAAAAGGGGAGATGACTTCACATTCATATACCATATGCATCCAATCAGTTATTATTTCAGAATCACATCTCCAGTATTTAATTCTGTTTGATTTATACATAACTGTAATTTTGTTAGGAGTGACAAAAGCTCTGTGTAAAAAATTCCAAGTGAAAATTTTACAATATAATGAAAATGTAGTTTTATATGTAGATTTTAATATTAATTTCTTGCATTCTTTAGAGAAGTCTTCATTATTCATTTTTGAGGAGTAGTTCCAATAGGAATTGCCTAAATATGTGAACTCTAACTTAAGAATTTTATAAATTTGTGACACATATAATTTATTTTTCATTGCATTATTATTGACATTTATTAAAATTGCAATATTTTGGGGAACAATTTATCTAGGTTAAATATCTTATTTACCTCTGAGTTCACAAAGTCTCTAAATATTTGTAAAATTAACCAATTCTCAGAATCTTGATTGTATTTGGACCTTAAATTTTCAACAGTATATATATATATATATATATATATATATATATATATGGGTCTACTTCTAAAGACCGAACCAACGATTCCCCGACACAGAAATCACCGGCGCCAGAAAACCGACAACACACAAACCCGACAACGCGAAACACCGAACACCATAACACCGACACACTACACGTAAACAACACAGTACACTACAACACATATCCACTAGCCCTAACCCAAACCCTAACCCTAAGGTCCGACACTACCGCACACTCTCCCTACCTGCACCCTAACCCTAACTCACTTACACACCCCGAACCCCAAGCTCCGACACTACCGCACACTCTCCCTACCTGCACCCTAACCCTAACTCACTTACACACCCCGAACCCCAAGCTCCGACACTACCGCACACTCACCTATCACACACCCTAACCCTACATCCCTGAGTATTGCACACTTACCTGTCCACTCCCTACTCCTAAATCCCTCACTATCGCATACTTACCAGGTCGCGCTTACACATTCCCCTTGTCGGTCTTCCGTCTGTCGGGATTCGAGCGTGTCGGTCAACTGCGTTGTCGGTCGTTTGGTGTCGGTGATTTCACTGTCGGCGAATCGGCGTTTCGGTCATTAGAAGTAGACCCATATATATATATATATATATATATATATATATATATATATATATATATCAGTACCATTTAAGAATTGCTGCAAATAAATTAAATTACATTGTTGTTTCTATACTAGCATTTTGTTGAAGTTATGAGTTTCTAAGAAGTCATTTGTATATGCAATTGGAAACATAAAAATATTAAATCTTTAATACAATGGTTAGAATATGTGAACTTTTGGAAATTATGTTATTTAAATAAGGAATTTGAGAAGAGGGTGCAATACCATTTACACAAAAATATTTTAATAACCAGATAAAACTATTCAGTACTATTTGTTTATCACTGGTTGTGATATATTTATTATTTATTAATAATATTTTTGATGTATTTGTTTTTCCATTTTGAATCATAATATGAATTTGTCCACAACACTGTAACGTTTACAGTTGTTGAAGTGGCATACACTTGAATATCAGGGAATCCTATTCCATCATTATACCAACCTTTTCTGTGTAAATCAAAGAAAACTCTTGGTTTATTAGGATGCCAAAAAGATATTAAGTAGAATATTATTTATCTTCTTCAGAAAGATTTTTGTGGAGATAGTACTAAAGATTTTAAGACAAGCAATATTTTAGGTAGAATTACCATCTTAATAAACATTAATTGTTTTTCCATAGTAAAGAAGAATTTTTTCAAATTGTGACTAAACTTAACATTTTATCAACAACCTGTTGAAAGTTTGTTTGTATCATTTCTTTACTATTAGACATAATGGTTATACCATGGTATTTCATTTGATTGCTATTCCAATTGAATTTAGAATATTTTTGTATTAATTTTTTAAATTTTTTATTAATTAATAATGTACTTCTTTTATTATGACTGAATCTTAAGTTTGAGATTTTTTCAAAATGACTCACTGATTATATGTTCTAATAAATTTTCTATATTTCCTATTGTTAATAAAATATCAGTAAAGAGTTTAATCTTTAGTTCAAAATCTTGTTTTATGTTGATATAATTAACATTATTATTGGATCTAATACTATTAGCAAAGGTTCTGTAGTTAATGTAAAAAGTAAAGGTGATAATGGACAGCCTTTTTGTAGTTTAAAGGAATTGGAAAGAAAAAAAATATTTTAACATAAGCACAAGAGGTATTGTATAACTTAGAAATTAATGCAGTTAGCTCAGGAGAGAAATTATACACTTTACATGTTTTAAACAGGTATGACAAATTAACTGTGTCAAAAGCCTTATCTAAATTGAGACTAATGATATTTTTATTTGCATAGTCTATTAATGTATGTATTCTTATTATATTATCCCATACTTGTCTATTTAAAATAAACCCAGTCTGATCATTGTTAATTAGTTTAGGTATAAGTGGATTAATTCTGTTAGCTAAAATGGACATGAACATCTTATAGTCCACATTTAAAAGTGAAATTGATCTATATGATGAATACTTTGCAGGATCTTTAGCTTGTTTTAAAACAGGTGATATAAAGGAATATTTCCATGATGGTCGGACTTCAGCAGTTGTTTTTATTTCTCTATAGACCTTATCTAATATTTTAACTGTATCATCCAGTGTTATTTTATATAGTTCTGATAGAAGATCATCTAAGCCTTGCACCTTATTGTTTTTTAACTTTTTTATTTGTTTTTTTATTTCTGTTAAAGTGACTGGTCTATCATTTTTTTTTAATTTTTTTCCACTTGTTAATTTATTATTTATATTTTCCTTATCAACTATATCATCATTATCTAGGTTATTTATATTATTATATATATTTTCATAAAATATTTTAAATCCCTCAAGAATACTTTTAATATCTGTTCTACTTTCTTTTTTATTATTTATATGTGTTATAATTTCTTTGATATGGTTTAGTTTAGTCATTTTCTTTGATCTAAGAGTAAGTTTATGCAAGCTTAAAGGGTTTACTGAATATGCATGCAGTTTAAGTTTTTCCATGTTTATTGAAACTTTATGATTTAGAATTTCAAAATATTTTGTATTTAAGTTTTTAAGTTCAGACTGACTGATAATGCCATTTGCTATAAGATTTAACTTTAATGTCCCTATTTTGGTATGTAGTGTATTCAATTTTTTGTCCCATTCTCTTGTTTTACTAATATACCAGCTTGTAATTCTTCCATTTAAGTAAGCCTTTAGTGAATCCCACAGGACAATGTCAGTTACTTCACCATTCATGTTTATTTCCAGGAAATTTTTGATCTATTTAACATACCAATCCCTGAATTCATTTATTTTAATAATGTACACTGGTAATCTCTCATGGTGTATTAATTATCCATTTTTAAAATAATATTAATGATTATAGCCTTATGGTCTAATAATGAACATGAAACTATTGAAACATCTCTGATATGTAATAACAGATTGTTTGAGACAAAAATTTTATCAATATTTATTTGTGTTCCATATCTATACAAATAATTTTGTACATTGAAGTGAGCTGGCTTACCTTAGCTCATATATATCCTTTAAATTCATTAAATTTACAAAATGTGTTAAGTGTTTGGCTGAAGATATGATTCTCAGCTTTCTTTCTGCAGTGGAATCTTTGTCTGATAAAATACAATTAAAATCACCAGCCGTTATGACTTCACCTTTCATGTAATAGGAGTTAGTGTCTAAGTAATTTTTTGCATCTTTAGCTCCAACCACTGAAATCTAATAAGAGTTCACCAATGTATATAGTTTTCTGTTCCACTCAATTATAACAGTGCTTAACATACCATTTTTACCAACATAGGTATCTTTTTTAATTTATTTAACATTTGTTTACCAAGAAAGTCTGACTTGGAATGAGCCAATTATCAGCAGAAGCCAAGGGAGAAATGCTCCAGATGCACATCTTTGTAACATGGGAGGAAAATAGAGCACCCAGAGACAACCCACACCAACATAGGGAGGACATACAGACTCCACACAAAAGGCACCCCGGCTGAGAATTGAACCAGAGAACCTCTTGCTGTGAGGCAACAACATTAACTGCTGCACCACTGCACCATCCATTTACTTTAGGCATTACTGTTGAGTTCTTCCATAAAATGAGGGTGCCTCTTCTTTTAGCTCAAAAGCCAAAACCTGCTAAAACAAAATAATTCTTTAATGAAAGTTTATTTACATCTTTATTAAGTAAATGTGTTCCCTGTAGAGATACTGTTTGAGCTATGTAATTCCAAGTATTTGAACAGACTACCCCTCTTTACTGGATTATTCAATCCATTAATATTAATAGATATGCATTTAAAATCAGACATTTATATAAGAGAGAGAGAGAGAAACACAAATATAATGAAATTGCATTTATATATAGAACTTATATACTTTACATAATAATCTGAAATATTCAGCTATGGACAAAACTTTTGAAACAAAACAAAATGACCTAATGATATAACCCTAAAACATTCTATCATGGAATAATATATGCCTAGTTTGTTGAAAAAGATGAACAAGCTACCATTCAAACTCTCCATTAGACTAACAAAGCTTAGCTCATGCTATTGGATCATATTAATGTGTCTCCTATTTTAGTATGCATCATTTAAAAAAAAACTGCCAGTGAGTTATTATGAATAAGAAAAGTTAAACAAGTGTTTAGACTCTTTATTATAAGTTGAGCAAACTGAATATATTTACAATCATCTTTCCCTGTACCTCACATTAACTCCTTGGTCTACTATAGGGATGAAGTCAGTTGTTATTTTCATATTTATTCATTTATAGGGCAGATGATTTTATATTTTTTCTGTTTTGTTTACTATGAGTAAAGTTGTTCGTAGGATCATAAGTTCATAAATTAGTACCAGGATAACTGTCCTTGTGGGCCATTCCAAGCCCAGCCAATTACATCATGTGAGAATCAGCCCTGCACCTAGTGCCTATAAGGTGAAGACCTTAAACACTATGGCAACCTCCCACCCTTGCAGATATATTTATATTCCTTAACTATATACATATTTACTTATTCTGATCTCATTCTATTTCTGTTTATGTACTATGTCTTGTACTATTACTATATCTTAGGTTTTATATTTTAGTTATAATCCTAGTGTAGAGTATCATATAATAGAACATCTATATTTATCCTTATATATTTGATACTCTTTAATCTAGTATTACTGTTAGAATCCGTCCTGTTTTTTCCATAAATGTTATGTCTAATAGTATCTGAATAAACATCTGAAAATCTTCCCTTTTAAGATTCAAACTTTCCATAATAAGTCATTCTGAGATATTAAGTTTTGTTATCATCAAAAAGAGACAATAACAGAGAAATTCGATCCCAATTTTTTATCAGAAGTGTCATTCTGTAGGCTAGTATATAAACTATCCTTTTGGTATACTGCAAGCATTCAGAACTATTTAATAACTGACAGTGGTTTAGAATGCAATTCAATATCTTTAGCTTATTATCTAACTTGTATTCACTGACAGCTTAGCATATGCTTCAAAATATTATGATTATTACTTTTAGACATGAAGAAGTAACCTAGACAGTTCTTAGAATTTTACAACTCCCGCAGCATCACAAAAGTGCTCATGATTCTAATTAAGCTGCTTCAAGCTGGTCCTCATGACCAACTACAACTTGCAAAAAAAAAAAAAAAAAAAAAAACATTCATTGCTGAATCTAAGCCACCTCAACTGTATACACCAATCCTCAAACCCTTTCAAAACCCTAAAAAAACAATAAAAACATTTCAAAGTGTGTTAACTACTAAAAAGGCTATTGTATTTTAAGAAATAACATTTAATGATTCAGTAAGCACTATTTGTATAACATGTTTAATATAATGCAGACTGTCATTTTTAAAGGAGACATAGAATATAAACTTGCATTAAAAGAATGACAGCTATGTGTGATCCAGGTTTAAATTGTAAAAGTGTGAATGTGAAGCTAATTATTTGATAATACTCCAATAATAACTTGTATATATGTAAGAAACTATATTTTTATACTTTGTTTATAGCATAGTATAACTTTCCTGGGTGCAGTTGCATGCAAGTATACTATCAGTAGCAAGCATTCAGAACTATGTAATAACTGACAGGGGGTTAGAATGCAATTCACTGTCTTTTGCTTATTATCTAACTTGTATTCATTGACATCTTAGCATATGATTCAAAATATTATGATTATTTACTTTTAGACAAGAAGAAGTAATTTGGACAGTTCTTAGAATTTTCAGAACTTCCGAGGCATCACATAAGTACTCATGACTCTAAGTTGTTTCCAGCTGGTTTTCATGATAAGGGCTTGAAAATGAGCAGTCCAACAGTTGTAAAGCACACAAAAATCCTCACAAGTGAATCCAAGCTACTTCCATACCATACACCAATCCCTCAAGCCCTTCCAAACCACACAAAAAAATAAATAAATAAAACAACAAAAACCATCTCAAAAATATCATAACCACTAAAAAGCCATTGCACTCAAAACATATACTGTAGTGGCTCAGCAAACACTATTGGTATGAAATGTTTAATATAAAGAAGACTGTCATTTTTTTGAAGGAGACATAGCATATAAACCTACATTAAAAGAATGACAGTTATGTGTGATCCAGGTTTAGCTTGTATAAGTGTGAGTGTTACTCTAATTATTTGATATCATTCCAATAATAATTTTTATATACATAAAAAGCTATATTTTTTATACTTTGTTTATAACATAGCATGTCTTTCCTTGGTGCTATTGCATGTCAAGTATACTATCAGTAGCACACTACTGGACCATTTCAAGAACCCAGAATGTAAGTTAACATGCCTCTCAAGTGTCATTTGTTGCATCTTGTATTATATTTAATAGTACATTACTCAGCTTTGCCAAGATATATCAGAAAGTATGCCATTTATCATAAGTTTCATCATAATAACGATTAACTTTTAACAAGATGAATAGTTTAACCTTTTAAACTCAAAGTGAAAATAAGTGGCTCTAATTTCATATATAGCTAAAAGAATAAAAATTTAACATTTTAAAAAGGGAACTAGTAACCATTTGAAGTAGGTAAATAAATAAATAAATGATTTACCTTGTAAAAAGTAATGTGCAGCACCAGTGCATAAGTATTCAAGCAGTTATTTAAATTAATAAGAATTCATAACCATGAAATACATTGATTTTCATTTGTCCTTCAGTTTTGTACTATTTTTGTCATTGGCTGGGGTGGTGCAGTGGTTAGCATTGTCACCTCACAGCAAGAGGTTCTCTGGTTCAATTCTTGGCTGGAGCTCCTTCTGTGCAGAGTCTGCATGTCCTCCCTGTGGTCGAGCAAGTTTTAAAGGCATGCATGTTGGTGCATGTGTGTACATGTGTGCTTTCTGTGAAGGTTGGACAAGAGGCAGGCAACCTGGTACCATAAAAACACCATTGCCAATCAATCTGCAGACTGGTAATCTGTTGTGGTGACCCCTAACCAGGAAAAGCCAAAATATGTTGTTGCTATCTCTTGTTGCATTTCTCTTCAAAGAAGTTGATAGATTCCAATCCATTTCTTGTTTTTTTTTCTAGGATTTTATTTTTCTGTATAAACTCCATTGTATCTTTCAAGGGGTTAAAATCTTCTTTCTTCTGGAAGGTGAATCCTTATTTTTGCTGGAAACAAGATGTGTGCTTTAATATTGTTTTTTCTTTAAGCTTTTAACAAGTAGCACATATGATTTTCTGTTGAACATCACTAATGTAGAATTAGTCATTGTCAAATCTTATAGTATTTCCTTTCATTTTAACTGGATAATTAGTCCATGCACCTTTTAAGACTAAATACTTATCTTGAGAAAAAAAATTACGATCACTGACCTTGGTGAAGGTTTTTTTTTTTTCCCTAAAGATGAGTTAGAAAGTGATCTGTGTGCCCTTTCAGTGCCAAAAGAAAAAGCTTCAGGCAGGTTCAACGTTATAGGCAGCCAGGTATTAAGGAATTGAATCCTACCGTCTCCCTCTTCTTTTTCAGGAATCCCATAAATCCTGATGTTATTCCCTCTAGATCTGTTCTCTAAGTCTTCTGTTTTATCCTGGAATAAGTTGTTTTGTTTCAGAAGAAATTCAGTATTATTCTCATTTTCAAGTAATCTTCCATCAAAATCAGACATTTTCCTCTTCTATACTCAAGATTGATGATGATTGTACTTTAAGAGATTCACGTGGCACTTCAACTTCTGTTTTACATTCCTCTTTAAAATCGTCCATTTTCATTGGACTGTCCTATACACTGGGCTTAGAGTGGTTCATTCTGAGATAATTGGTTCTTTATAGTTTTCTTGACAGGAAAAGCAATTAAAAGAGTTTCACACTTGTTATTTTTTTTGTAGTAATACTTTCAGCAGATGTTCAGCTATATATCCATCAAGTTTTGAAATGTTCTATTTGAGTTTTTTTAGTAAAAATCCTGTCAGAGATGCTAAAACGAAGCAAAGCTAAAAAACAGTGCTGTTAACTGCTCACCATCTTGGCCCCGCCCCCAAGTTGCTCACTTTCTCTAACTGCATTCCCTTTTGATTCACTGTCTACATTTTGATGAGGCTGTTCCTGGTTTACAATGTGGGAAGCAAGGTTCTGTTAGCTCTGCCCATGAGACTGCCATATCATCTCTGGGCTTTTCTTTGCCTAGCATTCTATTTAGCACATTACCCTGCAGACCTCTATCTGCAAAAACAGTAATAGCCATTTGTGTACTATTGATATCATCTCTATTCATATTTCTGATTTTTGGTGCCACTGTATTAATTTCTGAAACATTTGCATCCATGGTGCCCTCCAACATGGTAAAACTCTTCTACCTTCTCACAGGAAAGAGCTCCCCAAACCCCATAACAAAAAGAGTAGTGCATTTCCACGGTGCCTTGGCCAAATTTCCTTTAGTCAGTAAAAGTACCACCCTTGGTATCTGGCCTAGTGGGATTAACCCAGTGAAAAATGCTTACATAAGTAAATTAATTAATAAATAAATAAAAGCTCAAGCCTGACGGTGAATGAATTAGGCTAGGAGTCAAGAATTAGAGTGGGAACGAAGCTATTTAAAGAGTAATGGAAAAGTTAACTGGCAAAATAACACTGGGTTCAAAGCCTACTTGAATTTGATCTAGATATAGAGGCGCATTATTTAAGACTTCAGCATCAAGTGTTGCTGGTCAGATATAGCAACACAAGACGTTTTATAAGTTCATAGGAAGTTACTAGGCTATCAGCCCTAGAGCCCAAGTTGCCTCAATTTTCCTTGGTTAGGTGGATATAATTCACAGAGAGAGAGAGTCTATGATAAACACTGACTACCCCTGTCTATCGGATTAATTGGTGCCACCCCGGGGTAAATTTTCAGTCACAAATCCATTTGTCCAGGTTGTAGCGAATAGGGTAAGTGAGGAGCTCTGCTTTATGTGAATTGGAAGTTTATTCCAGAGTAGCAGCAATATCTGAGAGATATATCTGTCTCTCCAGCATGTTCTGTTAATGTCACAGGCTAGGTTACATACATAAAGTGAGTGAGTCTTGTGCCATTTGACTTGCGGATATGCAGCATATCCATCAGGGCAGGGTCAGAGACTGCCCTGTAGTCCAGGCAAAAGTCAACTCTCAGCAGCCTATACTATAAGTCATGGTTTGGAGGCTCTGTATTTTCTTGGTGAGAAACCTCTGTGGTCTCTCCAACTTCTGCAGGTGTCTGGTGATTTACATGCAGAAGGGAGCATTGTACTCTATTTAGTCTGATGAGGATCCAGTACAGTGGAGTTATAACATCCTTAGACCTTAATGAGGTGCCTTTACTTATGAGATGTGCAACATAGAAGGCTTTCCTTACCACTATGGAAACCTGGTGGTCAAAGTTCAGATTGTTATCTACCTGTATTCCCAGATCTCACACCACTGGGTTTGAACTTAGGTGGGTGCTGTCAATATTGTAATTAGCAGGTAATTCTGCTTTTCCAAAGGGGATAACAATGCACTTTTTTTTGCATTTAGTTTTAGACTATGGCTTTAGCACCAGTTATTTGTCTGTGTTAGTCTCTCCAGTAATATGTTAGCATTGTTGAGGGACTCACTGATTGCACCCAGTTTGCAAGCATCAGTGAAATTGGTAAGCCAAAGGCCATCTAGTTTTGCCTGGACTTCCAAGAATTAGATTCCAAACAGTAAAAGGCCCAGCACAGGGTCCTTGCGGCATGCCACTGGTGACAGGTCTACTGGTAGAGGTGGAGTCACCAACTTTAATAGTATGTGTTCTGTCGGTGAGCCAATTGGCTACCCATTTAGGGATGATAAGGGTTAATCCCCATTTTTTTTTTATTTCTCCAAATCTTTTGAGTTTCTAATACCAAGATGGGAATGGACCCCATTCCTAAGTCAAAATACGATTAAAGTTCATGAAATTAGTATTGTTCCAGTCTTTGATGTTAACCAAAAGTGCACTTCTCAGCACCCACAATTTGCCCAGTAATGATTCCTTCTGCAATTCGTACAGGATTACATGTATCAGAAACATATCCAAATATGATTGTAAATTCTTTTTTATAAAACGGTGTAAGAAATGTCTCTGTGTGGAAAATTTTCAGTCTATATATCTCTAGTTAATCACTGTATATTGATCAGAACAGAGAATAGTAGTAGAAGTAGCAAACTTAAACTCGTCTTAAGTAAAAAAAAAAATATATATATATATATATATATATATATATATATATATATATATATATATAATATGCAATCTTGTACAGAATTACTAAGTATTTGGAAGTAATCCAAGCAAGGCAGGCAGTCTGTTTCCAGTCGAAAATCCTTTAGTAAGTACACAGACAAGCGATCCAAGTAAAACAAAATTAACAGAGTAATAGTTTCCTCACAAGCTTTCTAAATATATATATACTTTTTATCAGGCAAGGGAGTGGTTTATTGTGCTGTAAAACAAAGTGCTATTGGTATACATGTTAAATTCACATCCCTTCCCCCATCAGTGTGACATTCGAGCTGGTCCTGCCCTACTTAGTAGCTGTCATAATAATATAACCCTTATGTACTTTAAATAAAATTTATAATGATGTGGTACCTCTTATTTAACCAGATTATTAAGTCTGTGATTTTATCCAAGACAATATACCACATGGCTGGAAATATATCAACCTTTGTCCGTTTGGCAATCAAAAAGATATATAAATATATACATATACACTTTGCATGTAAAAAATCAATTGTAAAAATCATATTGTATTTTCATAACCTATTGTTAACAAAGATCGCTTTCGTCCTTCTAGACTTCTTCAGGTCTGTGTACAAGAACCCTAAAAACTATCTATAAAAATATTATTGTATAATTAGTAAGTATTGTTATTACACATTATTTTGAATAAAGTGGAAAAAAGAGAACCAGAAAAAGGAAAAATAATAAGAAAAAATGTATGACGATGATGGAAACAAAATATACACTTAAATTAAAACTGATTTAACATGGTATTTAAAACCAACTGGTAGAATAAAATAAAATAAAATTAGTCATATAAACAATGTGGCAATTTTTTAAGCTCTAGTACACTTTTAATTGAACAGTAGCAGTTTAGTCCAGGGTTCCTAAAAGAGTTCAGCTTTAATTCCCACATGAGTTCATGTTTCTCCAGAATATTCGAGATGTCTCCTTCAAGAACTGGAACTTAAAACCTGTGTGTCTTTTATGAAGAGAAAGGTGTTTGGCTAGTGCATTATTTTTACATCCAGAGCGGATTTCTGACAGATGACATGACATGAAATCCTACACTTAAGTTTATTTGCAGTCTTGCCAACAAAGGATGAGGCTTCACCTAAGATGTTAATCAGAAAAGGGTTTCATGTGACAATGGCCCCGTTTTCTTCAATAACATTTTTGATACTGTGATAATCCACATTTATATCAAGTTATCGAAAGATGAAAATAGCGAACGCTATTTCATCGGCCCCAAAACATCTAAACATGAAAATATCGAACATTCAAAACATTCAAAAAATTTGCTGTTCCGAAACACATACACATAACACAAGCACATCAAACAAACAGCAACCACACACATACACCTAAATTCCTACATCTAACGTTACACTAAAGTAAACATACGCTACTATCTACCCACTTACCTTAACCTAAACCCTAATCCTAAGGTCCGTCACTATTGCACACTCACCTAACCCACGCCCTAACACTAACTCACGTAAACCGCCCCAACCCTAAAGTCTGTCACTATCGCACACACACCTAATCTGCTCCCTAACCCTAACTCACTTAACCCGCTCCTAACCCTAGCGTACAAACAATTGCACACTTACCTGAACCCAACCCTTAACTTTCCACCACAATGCTAAGAATAGCGAAGCCACAGAAAAGACCAACCAAATTCTTTCCCACGGAAATAATTTGCTGTTCTGCAGCTTTGCTATTCTTTGTGTTCACTGAATAGTGTTTGATATCAGAACATCCGAAGTTTTAATACTTTGATGTTCTGATATAGACCCGATAATCCAAAGTGTATGTCAGGATGCAGCTATTTTTGCATTTGTTATTCTCTGTGGAATTTCTTAACATTCTTCTGCTGGGGAGGTTGAGTGAAGGTGCTTTAGTCCTTTTCAATTATATAATTGGCTCCAGGATGTTTTTTAACATCTGAGTTTTATAGCCTCTCACTAGAAAATCATTCTCTAAGTTGTTCAGGTTTCTCAAAAATGGTTCCATTTCTGTGGTAATTCTAGCTAATCTATAGACCTGGGACTTCACTACATTATACTTGTTTTTTGTAGGATGTAGACTTTTACTGAGGAGTAATAAGTTAACCCTCATTGGTTTTCTGAATAGATCAGTGGTGATTCTGTTATTGTTGGTGTCCTTGGAAATCTGCATATCTAAGAAAGTGGTTGAAGTATAGCTATGGGAAGAGGTAAACTTCAGGAAGGGGGTTAGATTGAGGTAAGTGATAAAATCTCCAAGCTGCAAGGTGTCACCTTCCCACACAATAAAGATGTCATCAGTAAAACGTAAATAGCATGTGATATGCTGCATGTAGTCTGTGTTGTTTAACGCAAAGTCCTCCTCCCAAATGGGGCATTGTAGTCGACGATTGGCCTAATGAGGGAAGAGTAGATGGAGACAAAGACCTCTTTCTTCCTGGATGCAAAACCCCTAGTAATGATATGTGCCACATAGAAGGACTTTCTGACCACAGTGGCAATGTGGTGGTCAAAAGAGAGGTTGCTGTCAACCTGCATTTCCAGATTTCTTATAACACCGTCTGTGTTCAGTGGACTACCATCGATGTGTGGTAATTCAAGGGAACCAAGTTTTTTCCAATGGGATGATGACAAATTTTTTGACATTGGGCTTAAGGCCATGGTTCTGACACCAGTCATTGGTCTCAGTGAGGCTTTTCTGTAGGATGGAGAATTTGATGAGGGATCTTAACCTTTTGTTGAGGCTGATAAGGGAGTTTTCCAGTCTTGGGACTTCACCTTATTCTGTATCAGTTTCCTCCTTCTGTTGTAGAGTTTGTTTATGGTAGGGGACCACCAGATTGGCTTCCTTTTTTTGAGGAGAGTGTCTTGGTTCTATTGGGTATGGTGAGATCCATGCATTTGTGTACATGTCTGTACAGTGCATTGGTGTATGATTCGGTGGTCATGCAACTATTTTCCATTTGCATGGGTGCCGTGAAGTTAGCCACCTCTGCTTTTAGGAGCCCAAAGTTAGCTTTGGAGAGGTTTTTCATGGTGGTTACTTTTGTGGGGGGGTGGGGCGATTTCAAGGTGATTAGTTTGTGGTCGGATCTAACCAGGGAAGAGTTGACTATTGGTGTAGAACAATGGTCACCCGTGTGAGTAATGACCAGGTCATGGATGTTGCTACCTCTAGTGGGGGTAAGAATGAGCTTGTCCAGGGCATTGGAATTAATGAATTCCAGGAAGCATTTGGGCAGGTGTATTGGTACATGAGTAGTTTTCCCATTTAATGGAGGGGTAGTTGAAGTCACCCAGTATGAGAGTGTTAGGCTGGACCCTAATATTCTCCAGGGTGCTTAGGAATGTGGAGTGTGAGTCTTGAGACATGGTTGGGGACCTATAGCAGGTTACAACCTGAATCGCTATCTTACCCAATGTTAGCTGTACCTGACGTATTTCAGATGTGTTATGTTGGGCTACTAGTCTGGAGGTGTGCACATCCTTTATGAATATGGAAACACCACTGCCTTTGGAGCTCCGGTCCAAGTTCTGGGGCCAAAAGGTGTGGAATGAGTTATAGGCTGGTAGTGCAGGGGTGCTTTCTGCTGCCTTGAACCTGGTCTCTGTTACAGCACAAATATCGATGTTCTCCATTTTAAGGAGAGCTTCAAGCAAGTGCATTTAAAGATTTAGACTTCTAGCATTGAGCAACATGACCCTCAGACTGCATTTGTTTGTATCTGTTATGGTGGTAATTTGGTCTTTGGAACACCACCTAAAAAAGGCACTATGGGGGTGGCAAGAGCCTTGGCCAGTATCCAGAAGCCCAGGGGTGACAGATGCAGGGCATCTCTGGCAAAGCATCGAAGTCTGTCAATCATGTCATCCCAGGCAGTCAGATACTGGATCCCCTTAGAATGACACCAGAAACTTAGCCAGTTGTTGAAATCAATAATTTTCTGCTTGCACTGTGGTATCATGCTGGGGGATGGTAGGATGCTGCTCAGGGCTAGGTTCATACCTGCCTGGGCTACATAATCTGAGAGCTCCTCCATGTCTCTTTTCATGTAGTCCAGGGAGGTACGTCTCAGGTCATTCACACCCACATGTACAATGACAGAGTCATATTCGTACCTGTTGTTGAGGGACCTGAGTGCATGTGTTATGTGGTGGATCCTGGTACCTGACAGGCAGCTGACTGTTACTTTCTCCTTATTCAACCTAGTGAGTGGGACATCAGTGTGCCTCACTATTGAGTCACCTATGACTAGTGTGTTGGACATGCTGTTTTGCCTTAGGGGCATTGGTTGAGTGGCATACTATTTAGGAGAGCTATGTGTCTCATGATTAGTGTTCTGTTGTGGTGGTCGAGTGCGTTTCTGCCTTGGAGGTCTCTGCTGTTTGGGTAGATTTTTATTGAGAGCCTCCATGAAGGTGGGTGTGTGGTTTGTGTTTTTATGTAAAGGCAGGCAGTGCTGGTGTGTGTTCTGGAGGGCTATGTGTTCCCTGTGGTATGGTGCAAGTGTTGACCTTCTCCTCTTGACCAGCTATTCAGGTCTTGGCTGGAGAGTGCGTGGCTTCCAGTTTGGATATATAAGTGCATCTCTCGCAAGTCTGAGTGTTGGGAGGTAAGAGGAGAGGGTTGTCAGTGTACATAAGGCAGTTGCTACATTGCCTCAGGATGCCCAAGTTCACCAGGTTAATAGGAAAAAGCATAAGGAACTGACCTTTAGACAAGCCTGGAGGGGTGGGCATTAATAATAAGTACTGGAGCTGTTTCCTTGTAGAACGTTTAATGCTGACAGCACTTTTGTGTGCTACAATAATTGTTACAAGAAGTCTGGTAAAGTGCTAAACCAATAAGCTAGTAAAAGTTCAGGTGAGGAGAGAGCTAGCAGATCTAAGGGAAAAATTGAAGAGCAGACTTTGGCACCGCTCAGAAGCTTACAAACAGTCCTGGATACAGCAAATCTGTATCTGGACTAGACTAGTTACATGAAAGGTGGGAAAAGCACAAACACAGGCTTTTAAACCAGAAAGTTGAAAGAGATGGAAAAACTGCTTAAACGGCCAATAAACTACAATTTCTGGGTCAGAAACCACTCCTCTTGTGGTAGATAGGCTACCTAGTGCTTACCATTCCCACTGATAAGCTAGAAGGTTTCCTTCCAACACAGAAAGTCTTGTGGGGGCTCAGAAGCTTACAAACAGTCCTGGATACAGCAAATCTGTATCTGGACTAGACTAATTACAGGAAAGGTGGGCAACAAGTGCAAGCATGGGCTTTTAAACCAGAATGTTGAAAGAGGTGGAAAAACTGCCCAAATGACCAATAAACTACAATTTCTGGGCCAGAAACCACTCCTCTTGTGGAAGATAGGCTACCTAGTGCTTACCACGCCCACTGATAAGCTAGAAGGCTTCCCTCCAACACAGAAAGGCTTGGGGGGCTCAGAAGCTTACCAACAGTCCTGGATACAGCAAATCTGTATCTAGACTAGACTAGTTACAGGAAAGGTGGGATACAAGTGCAAATGCGGGCTTTTAAACCAGAAAGTTTAAAGAGATGGAAAAAGTGCCCAAATGGCCAATAAACTACAAATTCTGGGCCAGAAACCACTCCTCTTGTGGTAGATAGGCTTTTTGTCTTTGTCTTTTCGGCTTTCCCGGTTAGGGGTCACCACAGCAGAACTCCGGTCTGCTAATGTTTGGCAGTAGAGTGAGAGTTGCTGAAGCCATGTCAGACTCGAAACCGGTCAGAAGTGGCATCCCACAGGGTTCTGTCCTGGGACCACTCTTGTTCAGTATATACTTTTCCGAGGTACAGGCAAACGTGGGAGGACTATGGCTCACCAAGTTTGCAGAAGACTGCAAATTGGGCGCCATAATCGACTCTCCAGCTGACACAAACATCCTTCAAAAAGGTCTCACAGAGACAGATAACTGGTGCCAGCGCCATGTTTTAAAGCTAAATGCCAAAAAATGTATAGTCATACCCTTTGGCAAAAACAATGTGCCCACAAATTACCACATAGGCGGAAACCCATTAAGTACAGAGAAAGTTATTAGGGACCTGGGGACCCAAGTTGATAGCAATCTCTCCTTTGAAAACCACATTGCCAAAGTGGTTAGAAAGACCTTCTACATAGCCCACCTCATCACGAAGGGTTTCACATCTAGATCAAGAGAGGTAATCGTGCCCCTTTATTCATCCCTCATCAGGCCCATCATAGAATACAATGCCCCTTTTGGGATGTACCTTACCCGACACCTGCAGCAATTAGAAAGACCCCAAAAGTATCTCATCAAGAGGATCAAGGGTCTCAAACAGATGCCATATGCTGCTCGGTTAAAAAAACTCCAGCTCTACTCAGTTGCATACCGCCTACTTCGAGGCGATCTATGCCTGACATACAAAGCTATGTCAAATCCAGAATTAATGGACATGCTCCACCTCAGTAAATCTAAATCCCTTAGAGCCACATGCTCGAGGGAATTGAACCGAAGCACAGAAATAAATAGAACTTGCTGGAGGGACAGGTTCATAACCCAGAGTCTCCCTTCGATCTGGAATAAAATTCCAGTTCATGTGAGGCAGAGCACCTCACTGAATCTCTTCAAGAAGAATCTCGATAGGTGGATGGGGGATCGTAGGTTTGTCCCAGGGATTACTCCCGTGTCACTATTAGACAGAGGCACAGTAAACTAAACCTTAAAAAGGGCACAGTATACTCAAATCAAGGGGTGGCGTAAGCCATATAGAATCAGGCTAGGCTTATAATTGCCCCAGGGCAGGTAGCCTAGTATGAACCTATGAACCTATGATGCTGAGTTGCCAGCCCAATGCCCAAACTTCAGCGAAGGCATGCCCATTCACTCATGTCTTTCAGAGGACACTCGACTGCGGGGAGGACATGCAGACTCCACACAGAAGGCACAGCAGCCAAGAATTGAACAGGAGAACCTCTTGCTGTGAGGCAACAAATAGGCTACCTAGTGCTTACCACTCCCACTGATAAGCTAGAAAGCTTCCTTCCAACACAGAAAGGCTTGGGGGGCTCAGAAGCTTACCAACAGTCCTAGATATAGAAAATTTGTATCTAGACTTGGCTAGTTATAGGAAAGGTGGGAAATGAGTGCAAACGTGGGCTTTTAAACCAGAAAGTTAAAAGAGATGGAAAAACTCCCCAAATGGCCAATAAACAGCAATTTCTGGGCCAGAAACCACTCCTTTTGTGGTAGATAGGATACCTAGTGCTTACCACTCCCACTGATAAGCTAGAAGGCTTCCCTCCAACACAGAAAGGCTTGGGGGCTCAGAAGCTTACCAACAGTCCTGGATACAGCAAATCTGTACCTGGACTAGACTAGTTACAGCAAAGGCAGGAAACAAGCATTGAACTGTATTTATTTATTTTTTTTCAGACAGCAGATAAAACAGCACTAAAAGCAATTCAAGTGCAGTGCAAGCTAGCACACTTGAGTGCGTAGCAGTATTAAAACAAATACAGTTATATAAATGCAATTTATTTAAAATGTATTATGAACTAAATTCAGTTGTTGTTTTATTCAACTCTGAATAGTTAAAAGTCGAAAAATATATACTTATCAGCTGAGAAGGACACTCAGTCAGAACACAAGATTGTTTTTGGTTAGTAAAGTGCAAAGGGAGGAAGAAGGAACAGAAGTTAATTCAAGGTTAAGAACCTAAGTGGGTTGGCCTTCTCAAATGCTCTCTCTGTATTAGGTAGAATGGACACTAAATTGGGAGGAGTGTCCTAGATCAAATTTACAGTAGGGGCAGGCAACTGCAAAGCCACCAACTATAACAACACCACAGCAATAGGGTGGGTTGGAGGGAGAAAACCGTTTTCAGACAGTTGAAAAAACAGAAAACAGTGCCAGCATATATATATAAATAATTCAGTCAAGCAAAAATTAAGACAGTCCAGAACTCTGAAAGGTTAAATAAAAAAATATACAGTGTAGAACTCTGAAAAGTTAAACCAAAAATATACTTAGCACTCTATTTCCAGATTGTTTGAAAAGCTCTCTTCAGTCAGAACACAAGGAGATTCTAATAGTAGTATGCAGGAGTTTACAAATAGGGACTATTTTTAGATCAGCAAGCCTTGAAACAATCAGATAACACGAAAGCTGTTAGACCAGTTTTATCAACTTTAACACCACCACAGGGGGGAAACAGTTTCAGGACAATGAGAAAACAGAAAACAATGCCAGCATACATATAAACAACCCAGTCAAGCAAAAATGAAGACGGTGCAGAACTCCGAAACGTTAAACCAAAAATTTTACAGTGCAGAACTCCGAAACGTTAAACCAAAAAATATACTTATCAGCACTCCACTTCCAGATTGTTTGAGAAGCACTCCTCAGTCAGAACACAAGGAGATTCCAACAGTGGTATGCAGGAATTCACAAATAGGGACCATTTTTAAATCAGCAACCCTTGAAACAATCAGATAACACAAAAGCTGTTAGACCAGTTTTATCAACTCCAACACCACCACAGGAATAGGGGGGATCCAGTTTCAGAACAGATGAGAAAACATAAAACAATGCCAGCATATACATAAATAATTCAGTCAAGCAAAAATGAAGACAGTGCAGAACTCTGAAAAGTTAAATAAAAAATATACAGTGCAGAACTCTGAAAAGTTAACCCAAAAAATATACTTATCAGTGCTCTATTTCCAGATTGATTTGATGAGCATGAATCATCCTTCTATTTTTCTGTCTAACCTGTCCAACACATTTTGGGGCCAATCAATCACTCCAAAGCTGTAAGTTAAGATGGGAAGAGCAAATTGGTTTATAGTTTGAACTATATTCCTAGATGTCAATGCTGTTTTTAGTATTAATTTAAGCCTTCTAAAATATTTCTTACTGAGTTTTATTTGCATTTGTTCATGTTTTATTGTTGATCCTCCATAATTCCCAAATATTTATACACTCCCTTTGCTCGAGTTCTTTTATATCACATTCCTGTCCTAGACTGATGTTTTATTGCTGCTCCAGGTTTCCTGCTTTAAAGGTTGCTTTTGCACATTTATCAAGGCCAAATGACATTCTTATATCACCTGAACAAGTTTTAACCACTTGCAGTTGTGCTTTCAGTTCCTCATCTGATGAACTATACAGTTTTAAATAATCCACAAAAAGAAGATGAGAAGTCTTAACACTTTGTTGTTTTCTAGGAGCCAAATTATAGCCATGGCCTAATGTGTTAAGTAGACAGCCTAATGGGTTAAGGACAGGACAGAATAGCAGTGGTGACGGTAAGTCACCCTGGAATATCCCCCTTTGAATTTGTATCCCTGGAATAATAATTTGTCCTTATCATGGCTTAATTGTAAAGTAGTCTTGCCACTGTTTCATGGTCACTGTAATGTAATCAATCAGTGGAGGATTTATCTTATACATTTTTAAATACTCTTTTATCCCATGAATGTGAGATACTGTCAAATGTTTTTTTGTAGTCAATCCATGCCATAGCTCTCCACTGACTTTATTTAACAACACATGATCCTTTGTTCCATATTACTTTCTTTTATTACCCTTTGTTCTATTGCCATGATTGAGTTTCTTCTGAATGACTATAAACTCTGTCTGCATCAATTCCAGTGTATAGTTTATATGTCATCGGAAGGCACGTTATTGGTCTATAATTTTTAGGATAATGTGCAGGTTCACTCTTAAGTAGGAGCATTGTTTTTCATGTTGTTAACAAGGCTGATGTCTGTTCAGGGTGTGTATATAAATAGCTCTTACTCATTACTAAATCTTCATACAAAGATGTTAATACTTTTAACCAAAAGTTAGGTACTGCATCTGGGCCTGGGGTTTTCCAATTAGAGGCTTTTCTTAACTTTGTTTCAATCTCTCTTCGGCCGTTACTCCATCCCATTTCATATCCTGTACATTTGAACTTCTTAGTCTCTCTTTTACTTCTATCCATTTAGCATCATTGTTATGTTCCACAGGATCTTCACAGATATTTTTTCCAAAATATATCTATTTCTTATTTTTTAGGGTGGTGTTTCAATTCCTTTTGCCTTGTTTTCCAATTCTCTATAAAACTTTTTGAGTCATCAATAAATTGCTTATTTGTACTTTTCCTTTATATTTATCTGCATATAAGTTTTTCTGCCTGTGCTGAGATTTTTAGTTTATTTGCAATAGTTTATGATAGATCCCGATCTGTTCTGATAATGTGCATTACTTCTATCACGTCTGTCTTTACGAGTATTTTTCTTGATCTGTTCCCTCTTCTATACTCTTCTAACAGTGACAGTTCTTGTCTTAATTGCTTTATAGTTTTCTTTATTCGATACTTCCATGATGGCATTCGATTTCTCCCCTTGCTTTCGCTTGCTACCCTGTGTTTTTGTGGTAAGACTTTGTCTGCTATTAATTTAGCTGCACAGTAATATATCCTTTTTACTTCTTTTATATCACATGAATCTCTATGGACAGTCCTCATTACTGTGTTCATTTGTTTTATCAGACTTCTAACTTCTTGGGTTTTATTGACTTTCTTTCACTGGTCTTGATATGTCTGTCAATTTCTGTTAAATTAAGTAACTCTTCTCTTAGATCATTTTCTTCTAAACCGAGGGCAAATTCTTTGTTGTCCATTTTCTGCGGGCATTCTATAGAAAATTACCAAGCCCACTGTGGTCTCGGAGAAGCTGTCATAAATACCTGAGGAGACTCTCTCAGAGTATAAAGATACACGGAGGAAAGTATATTTTATTATTATTACTAGTGTTATTTCACTATCATAAATATCAGTAACTGAAAGACTGCTAAATGTTTATTTTTATTGTACATTATTATATTGAGAAATCAGTTTCATATTTATATTTAAATATGGTTATGCTTTAGGTTAAAGGATATTGGATTAGAGACAATAATACAAATCCTACATAGTTAACACGTGCATTGTATGAAGTAACATGAAAAGCATTGATATTAAGGCTAACAGCCCTCCCCTGTACTCAAACTAAATTCCACCATGAAAGTTACACTGCCTTTACTTAGCCTTTTCTGTGCCTTAGTCTTAGACATGTAACTTTATATCTCTAACACCAAGAAATCTCACTGTATGTTTTCCCACAGCTGTCATTTACACTATTCTTCATACAGACTGCCACTTCACGCACTGCTTACTTTCTCTCTTACAAAACTTCCATTCCCCAGGTAACTACTACTACCTCTATATTCTTTAATTCAAGCTCTCTACCTGAGTCTGCCTAATGTTTCATATAACTACTTGTCCTGTTAAGTTCTACCCCCTACTAAATCCCTTGTTGCCTTTGATATCCTTCTCAGTAATTTCAGCTGATTAGCACATTACATAGTACAGCCACTCTCTATATAGGTAATTTCTCTGTAACCAACTACCTCATGAAAAAAATGTATTTCCTTAAATTCATAGGCTGCTGTATGTTGTATAATATGTTCTAGATGTATTCATATAATTGTGTTTTCAGGTAAACTAAATGTATTTTATAAACTATCATTATTTTTTGCCTTTAAATGTACTTGCCTAATATGTGGAGCTTTTCTCCCTGGGCCTTTGCTAAAAATGGGATAAAGCCCAGTTGGAACTTCCTGGTAAACAAAGAGAACAAAGTAAAGGTCTTGTGCTTAGACAGTTATGTATCCTCTAGTTAAAAATAAAAAGGGAGTGATGTGTGTGTCTGTGGTTTTATTCACACGTGGGCATGACAGGATACCATCTGGGTGCACCATGTTCATGTGTGGTAGTAATAAAGGTGTTTCTTTATTTTAGCTCTTGATGTGTTTATTAATATTTTGGTAGTGCACTACACATCCAGGCAAATATTTCTTTATTTTTGACAAATACATTGAATGAACAATTTTAAATGAACAATACCGCTAATGATCTGGTGTACCACATGTTAAATCTAAGATTCAATGTGCTCTGTCACCTTAAGCAATGTCTCATATTAAAATCTACCTTTTTGTGATGTTAAATTGAGGTGTATGTCTTTTCTTGTAATTATATTTGTTAATTCTCTATCTTTTGTTAAATCTATGTTGATTTCCCTGTATCGGATGATCTACGAAGCTCCAAAGGTGGTGGTGTTTCCATATTCATAAAGGATGTGCACACCTCCAGACTGGTAGCCCAACATAACGCATCTGAAATACTTCAGGTGCAGCTAGCATTGGGTAAGACAGCGATTCAGGTCATAACCTGCTACAGGTCCCCAACCATGTCCCAAGACTCCCACTTCACGTTTTTAAGCACCCTGGAGAATATTATGGTCCAACCTAACACTCTCATACTGGGTGACTTCAACTACCCTTCCATTAACTGGGAAAACTACTCTTGTACCAATACACTTGCCCAATGCTTTCTGGAATTCATTAATTCCAATGCTCTGGACCAGCTCGTTCTTACCCCCACTAGAGGTAGCAACATCCTTGACCTGGTCATTACTAACATGGGTGACCATTGCTCTACACCAATAGTCAACTCCTTCATGGTTAGATCTGACCACAAACTAATCACCTTGGAAATGCACATCCCTCCCATCCCCACAAAGGTAACCACCATGAAAAACTTCTCCAAAGCTAAGTTTGGGCTTCTAAAAACAGAGGTGGCTAACTTCACAGCACCCATACAAATGGAGAATAGTTGCATGACCGCCGAATCATACACCAATGAACTGTACGAACACGTACACAAATGCATGGATCTTGCTATACCCAGTAGAACCAAGATGCTGTCCACAAAAAAAAAAAAAGGAACCCAATCTGGTGGTCCCCTGCCATAAACAAACTGTACAACAGAAGGAGGAAACTGATGTGGAATAAGGTGAAGTCCCACAGCTGGAAAAAACTCCCTTATCAGCCTCACCAAAAGGTTGAAATCCCTCATCAAATCTTCTAAAGCTAGTATGAAAACAAAATTGCAGCAGATAGTAAAGACAACCACAAGGCCTTCTACAGTTATGTAAAGAATCTCCATGGCTATACCCAGATTTGCTCTGAGCTTCTGCACAATGGTACCTCTTATACCGAGCCAACAGATATTGCCAATATACTTGTCGACAACTTCAGTGCCAACTTTACTGCTCCCCCCCCCCAAAGGACCAATCACAATACCAGTAGATTGCCAGGCACCCAGTATTACTGCTGCACAGGTTAAAACAGCACTGTCCAAGGCCAAGAATACAGCTTCTATGGGACCTGACAATATCCCTGGCTGTGTTCTACATGAACTACAGAATGAACTGGCACCTCACCTGTGTGCCCTGTTCAATCACAGCCTCACCTCAGGCTTTGTCCCTACCAAATGGCGCACTGCTACAGTCATCTCTCTCCACAAAGGAGGAGCAACTATAGACCCTGGGAATGATCGCACCATTAGCCTGACGAGTCTGATATGCAAGGCTATGGAATGCATCATCATGGACCTAATAAACAAGAATATAGGGAATCTCCAAACTCTGGATCCCACACAGTTTGGTTTTGTGAAGGGTAGATCACAGCCTCACCTCAGGCTTTGTCCCTACCAAATGGCGCACTGCTACAGTCATCTCTCTCCACAAAGGAGGAGCAACTATAGACCCTGGGAATGATCGCACCATTAGCCTGACGAGTCTGATATGCAAGGCTATGGAATGCATCATCATGGACCTAATAAACAAGGATATAGGGAATCTCCAAACTCTGGATCCCACACAGTTTGGTTTTGTGAAGGGTAGATCATGCCTGCTCAACTCGGTTGACTTCTTTGAGTCAGTCACCAGAGCTGTGGATGAAGGCAAGATGGTTCATACAGCCTCCCTTGATCTGGCCAAGACCTTTGATACCATTCTCCACTGAGGAATCATAGAAAGACTCACTAAGCTTGGCATCAACCCCTATATCACTAGGTGGGTTGCAAGCTGGCTCCCAGATAGAACCCACAGTGTGAAAGTAGCTGACTCCAAGTCAGACTGCCGACCAGTCACAAGTGAACTCCCACAGGGTTTGATCCTGGGTCCTCTTCTGTTTGGTATCTACTTCTCTGAAGTCCAGGCCAACACAAAGGAGCTCTGGCTGACAAAGTTTGCAGATGATTGCAAGTTGGGCGCTATTATCAACTCCCCAAGTGATGTTGATATCCTACAGAAAGGCCTCAATGAGACCAGCTACTGGTGTCAGAACCATGGCCTTAAGCTCAATGCTAAAAAATGTGTCATTATCCCCCTTAGGAAAAACCTGGTTCCCATGAATTACAACATTGATGGTAGTCCACTGAACACAGAAGGCATTATAAGAGATCTGGGAACACAGGTTGTCAGCAACCTCTCATTTGACCACCACACTGCCACTGTGGTCAGAAAGTCCTTCTTTGTGGCACATCTCATTACTAAGGATTTTACATCCAGGAAGAAAGAGGTCATTGTCTCCCTCTACTCTTCCCTCATTAGGCCAATCATCGAGTACAATGCCCCATTTGGAATGTACCTCACTAGACACCTGCAACAACAGGAGGGGCCACAAAAGTACCTCACAAAGAGGATCCTTGGCCTTAAACATTTGCCCTATATGGACAGACTCAAAAAACTCCAACTATTCTCTGTCTCATATCGCCTACTCAGAGTCGATCTCTGCTTGACTTATAAAGTCATGTCTGACCCAGCACTCAGTTAGAAATGCTACATCTAAAGAAATCCCAATCCCTCTGCACCACACACTCCAGAGACCTCAACCTCATTACCACAATCAACATAACAAGCTGGAGGGACAGATTCATAACCCAGAGACTGCCCATGCTATGGAATAGACTTCCCATACATGTCAAGCAGAGCACCTCACTGGCCCTCTTCAAGAGAAATCTTTATGAGTGGATAGGAAATAGAACATTCACCCCGGGGATCACTCCAGGGGCTCTACTCGACAGAGGCACTAGGGCACTACGGTCAGGTGGCACGATGCCAGGGTAATCCTATGGGCTAGGCTTGTAAAGGCTCCAGGGCCATTAGCCTAGTATACACCTATGAACCTATAAACCTATATATCAGGAGAGCTACATGTATATATGTATTAGAATATACACTTGCTCTGCAAAAAAAAAAAAAAAAATATATATATATATATATTAACAGGGCAACAACTGTCTGGTGGAGGCTGTATAAAAAAAGGTAAATGAATTAAAAGGAATAAATAATTATGTCAAAAATATTTGGGGACATTAAAATAAAACCTACAGACATCCTAGGGTGAATGTTGAAAACTCTACGAAGATTATACATCTCTAGTAAACTGTTCCTCATATATCTTGGTGGTTGATTGCGACTTTAATCCCAGGTGCCAAACAATGCAAGACAACAAACTATTCACAGGTCTGTTGTGAACAATATGATATGTTTGTTTAAAAGTTTACACATATTTTATCATATACTGGGTACACAATTGCTAGATTGCTAAAACTGCACTCGTTTTATTATAAGATGCAATCAAATAAAGCTGTACAGGTGAACTCTTCCTGAAAATGTTTCAATGCAAACCTTGTATTTCCTTTTAAAATCTGAAGTCATTTATCCTGGAAAACAGAAATCAAATTGTAATAATAAATACTTTCTCCTGGTTGAGGGATGCATACCTCTCAACCTCTTAGAGCAAGACATCTGGACAAAGCCACAAATAGGGAACAAAGGCCCAAAATAGGGACACTTTCTAAATATTGCTCTTACAAACTTTGAAAGTTGATAGAATAACAGGTTTTGCATTAGCATGAATTTTCTGAAGGATATGAAATCTGAAACTCAAATGTCTGCCATTATTTTCTGACTTCAGTCCTCAATGATTTGACAGTAAGCCACAAATTTTATGAGAAACATACCAACAATATGAGGCAAAAATCTGGACCGTTGAGAGGTATGGAGGGAAACATCAGAATAAAAATAAATGCTAAATGAGTAGTTATCATGTCAATGCTGCACTTTGATGTGAAGTTACAAAAGCAACCAATAAAATCAGTAACATCGTCTTATAATGGTTATAAAACATGCATCCAGAAATAACCTACAGTCTGTTCAGTAACTGAATAGTAAGTCAAAAGCATAGGTTTAGGATATTTAATAATTTATGTAATGTTGCTTAGGTTATCCAATACATAGCAATGCATGTGAAGTAAAATGTTTTTATGTTAAAAAATAATAAATGAGATTCAGGCTAATAAACATCTATGTTGCCTATCAGTGGAAAAGTTAATTATCTACATATGTGGAACAGAAGCTGAAACGTCCTCAGCTATAAACCACTGATGGCTCTTAGATCAAAATCTGAAGAAAGTACAAATATTTCCACATATATCATGTTTATCTGTGCACTGTTCCAGAGCATGGCTGAAGATAGTAATTTATTTGATCAGAGATACTTTTAGCACAGAAGCTGAATGTTTTCTCTTTAAGTAGGATAGTTAAGATTATTGTTTTTCATCTAATACTCTTCCTAACATAAATCACTTTTTTATGAGAGGTCAGTATGCTGTTAATCAAATGACCACTTAGGAACTCTTTAAAGGACATAAGACAGATTTTGAAGTGTCATCTTAGTAAATTTATCACAGGTTGCCCTCTAATACTGTACTAGCAAGACCTCAACACTCTATATTTCTGAAACAAGAGATTTGGAATCTGCATGTGACCCAAACCTCAGAAGGTATCCTGAATCACAAGGCTAGTATCTGCTGATATTACAGTCTGAGCAAATTATAGAAACTAGCATTTTGCATCGGCAGCTACCTGCTTGTTTCATGATATTTAGACATTTTCTAAATGATAAGTTATCCTTTGTTAACCAGATAAGAGACTGGTCCACAGGCCCTTACAGCTATAACATGGGCTACAAAGGCACAAGTAAACACAGGTAAGTATAGCCAAACAACTGGCATGTTTTAGAAAGAAACTCTCAACAACTTGGGCTGAATATACAAGCGCCACATAGAAAGCGATCAGAAGTCAATATAGAACCATGGACCCTGGCATTGTGAGGCAGAGATTTACAACAGGGACATTGTCCTACTATATTGCTTTGATAACTCTCAATTGTCCTGATTTTTAGGGATGTCACTGATTTTGAATCAGATTTAAACTCTGCCCCTCTTAATCTCTCCTAAACTGTTGATTTTTGTAGAAAAGTTGTTGAATTACACTTAATAACTAATGACAATAATTAGAGTTATAGACTTCTTATAATTCAGAAAATGTGTGTTAATTCCCATTTGCTTATTCTGTCAATGTCTTAGATTAATAATACTAATACTTTTGAAGTATCCCTGATTGTGTCTGATTATATCTGAATTTGTCAGTGATTCTGTTGAGATTTTTCCCTGATTTATTGTGAATTTGTTGCTTAATTTGCTGTGCATGATTTAATATCTGTATCATGCAGTGCTCGACCTGTATGCTGATGTTTGTGCTTATTATGTCTGTTACAAGATCGGTAACAAAGATGTTTTATGCTGCTCATCCTGGTGTTAATTGTGCGTTATCTGGAAAACTTATTTATACTGTCTGTGTGCAGAGTTTTTTTTTTTTGGGCTATGAAAGACTGTGGAAGGCCAATGGTGGTGCAGCGGTTAGCATTGTCGCCTCACAGCAAGAGGTTCTCCAGTTCAATTCTCTGCTGGAGTGCCTTCTGTGTGAAGTCTGCATGTCCTCCCCATGGTTGAGTGAACATTAAAAGACATGCAGGTTGGTGATGTGTGTGCGGGTGTGCCTTCTTTGAAGGTTGGGCACTGGGCTGGCAACTTGACACCATAAAAATCCACTGCCAATCATTAGCGGACTGGTGATTTGTTGCGGTGACCCCTGATCAGTGAAAAGCCAAAAGAAAGCTATGAAAGACTGTGCATCCAGTGAGTGTTCCTGGAGGTACCTGCAACTACTGCTGTGACAATAGTTAGTTAACTGGATCATCTTAATCTTATACTGTCTACACTGAATGCCATCATTACACAGTCAGTTTTTCCATTTGCACATGATGTCTATGATATTTTTGATAGTAATATCCTGATATATCTTTTGATGTTTTAGGTCAGGTCATGGCTGAAAACAGACAGTAAGCAAAACCGCTTACCTGGTTAACAAATAGTAATAAAAAAAATAAATTCCTGATGTAAATTGTTCATTTTTACATTCAGTCTTTACTCAGTATTAGCAATTCATTGCTTGCTATTTGCTTTCTGTAGCCCACTAATGCCCACTCCTCCCTGAGAAAAATAGATAGCCATACTGAACAGTCTTGTACTATGCAATCGTCTGACACATTGATAAACAAATATATAATCTGATTGATTCATTTGGATTGTCATCGGGTACATATTTTTTTCATACCTAGCCATATATAAAATAGTAACAGGGATTACTGAACAGAAAAATGTCTGTTTGTCTCTTTCTCTCTGTCACACACACACACATGCACACACACGCATGCGCACACACACACACACACACACACACACACACACACACACACACACACACACACACACCTTGCGCACGCTCTCACAAACACAAAGAAAATTCTGCTCTTTTACTTTGTGCCTCCTTTTGTTCTTTTAAAATGTTTTGCTGATTTTTCTAACTCAGATGTGTCAACTTAATTGAAGCTGTAATGTCATGATTATATCCTTGCTAATAGATTCCTTATTTGTCTGTCCATGTGTGCTTCAGTCACTGATAAAGGACCAGATGGTCCAAACCAAGACAAGACAGTCATTATATAGGTCTCATTGTTTGTAGTTTTCATTATGTGTGACTCTTTCAATAACAAAGGTCAGGAGGAAGGCTATTAATATTAGGAGCTTGGTGCCAATTAATTTTGCTGTACTAAGTGCCAGACTTCTTTGCCTTTTCTGTGGTTTCAGTGTCAAGAACCATTACCTATGAAGATTACGCTTAATGAAGTGTCATCATATAGGTTGTACTACCACCTTGTGGACATTGTTAGTCATTGCAGCAATATAAAATGCTCTTGGTAGGACATTAAATGAAAAAGCTCAGCTACATACTGTTATACCTCTCAACCTGTCAATGCAAGAAATCTGGACAAAGGTAGAAATAATGGGGGGGGGGGGGTCAAAGGCCCCAAAATAGTGACAAATTTTAAATATTGCTCCTATAAACCTAGAAAGTTGATAGAATGACAGATTTTGAATTATTATATATTTTCTGAAGGATATAATGTCTGAAACTCAAAGGTCTGTCATTATTCAGTATTATTTAGTGACTTCAATACTTAATGATTTGTCAGGAAACCACAAATTTTATGAGGAACAGACCAGAAATAAGAGGCAAAAATCTAGACATTTTGCGAAAATATGGACAGTTGAGATATATGGTAATCATTTTACTTGCAATAATTTCACTGCACTTGGGAGAGAAATTGTGGGTGTAGCTACAGAACTCTGCTACAAGTTTTCATTTTCAGAATAAAATCAAGTATAAGAAAGCAGCCTTGTACAATGATAGACGGACATCAGGACCGGTACTCACAACATAACTGAACACATTCTTATAAAATAATTTCAATTTGGTGAGTGTGTCTGTCAAAGTAGTTCTGGACACTTTACAATAAGAAGTAAACTGCGTTTATGATGTTGTGTTCTTAGCAATAAAATACGACTTGATTTTTCTGTGACTCCAAAACAGTGTTTGTGTTTTATCATTTTGTACAGAAACACTTTCCATGGAGTTTTAATGCTTCTTAGTAAAATAGGAGATCATACAACACAGAAACCAAAGTTTTTAGTTAAACAGCTTGATCACAAACTCAACATGTGAACTGAACTATTTTTTAATCTACTAATAACCCCTGGTGACAAAGATGAGAGTTCTCTTAATGTAACTGTACACTTAGCATAAACTTAGAAATTCTCTTCTGTCAGAGGCAAGGATTTAAGACAGACAGAGATAGTTAGGATTTTCTCATATGTCATCAATCAGTAATGACATCATCATCATCAGCCCCATTTTCCTGTTTTCCAAACGGGGTCTGAGGTATCTTGCCAACTGTTGACACCGATCATGATTCAGTGCCACTGTTTTACCATGTTTGACAGTCATGGCTGACTGCCCTATAAGCCTTTTGTCACAGAATCCAGACATCTCTTTTCTAGATGTCCTCATTTTGTCTTGCTTTTTTGCGCTCTCTCCTAAATATTCTTTACCAAATCATCTTCTGCACCGCAACCACAGTCTTCTGTTCTGTTTTACTTTCTCTGAAATTGGAGCTACTTTGTCTTGTGCTCTAATGTCATCATTCCGTCATCTGTCCCACAGTGAGCACTCTACAGCCCATCTCAGGCATCTCATCTGCATCACCTTTAGCTTCCTTATCTGCTCTGCCTTCACTGCCCAGGTTTCTGTACCATGCACATGGTTAGCATAATAGTTAAGGTCTTTGCCTCCCACACTCAGGGAACAAGGTTCTGCCTCACCTCTGGCAATGCCTGTGTGGAGTTTACATTATCTCCTTGTGCCTCTGTTGGGTTCCAGCCATATCTCAAAACCATGCTGGGTGTTTCCATCACAAACCCACCTAAAACTGAGTCATGGGCAGCAGCACAGACTCAAGGTGGTGACTATCAAGGGAAGAGACAAACTGCTTTAGGCATCAACTCTGGTGTGTGCAGTATCCTCTACGTAGCAGAACACAGATCACAGACTGTGTTCTGTGTCAGAGATAGTCATTTGATGGTGTAAAATTGGCTCTGATGTCTGGAGTCTAACAATCTCTCTCTGTTTGAGTACAGACAGTGACTTAGCTGATCTGTCATAATAGCAGTTATAAACTTCCCGAACTTTCTGCCAGGCTAATTGCATATTTGGCAGTTTCTGTGGCTAAAATAGAAAAAATGATTTCAATAACTTCATTTCCATTGTCTTCCCCATAAACAACTCTAGAGGTAAGAGTCCCTGGTACTAGCAATGCAATTTTCATTATATATTTACTGTGTGTGTGTGTGTGTGTGTGTGTGTGTGTGTGTGTGTGTGTGTGTGTGTGTGTGTGTGTGTGTGTCTGTCTGTGCGCACGTGCTTCATAGACATGTGAATTGTGCTCACTGTGAGTTTGTGAATCATCAGTTCTGTGATTGTGCAAATCATTTTGACTGACTGTATTGCAACATATACTGTTTTGCACTTATATCTGCATGCCGTGAATTTGTATGTAGCTGTGTATAAGTAGATCTTTCCAATGCATTAGGTGACTGTATTGACACAACATGAAACAATATATTGTACTCTTTGTTTTTATACAGATAACACTGCTCAATTTGGCTGAATAGATTCAGTGTATGAACAGAATAAGTCAGCAATGAAGCATTTGAATCAGTCATTAAACTTCTTAGGTCTAATTCTCTGAATGCACTTACAACTATAATACTGCATTCTACTCTGGCACTTAATTTAAAAGGTTAGTAGGTTTATAGGTAAATATTGGTTTAGCTTCCCTTGCAGGCCATTTTAAGCCTAGTCAATTTCACTTTTGTGCTAGAACTAACCTATCCTGTTTGATGTTAGATTGACCTTACCCATCCCATGGTCTATAATTCTATATTAATCCTAGTGATAATAACTGGGATCATAGTATAGATCATTTGAGGAGATTCATGTGTAGGATAATGCATTTAGGAGATGCCTTTGTCCATTAGTAGTACCGGGGCATTCTGGGGTAAATTATGTATTCCATCTATAGATCCAAGTTGCACTTGAATATGGGCACAGATGAGCTTTGTTTTACGTGGATGGCGAGTCTGTTCCAGAGCCATAGTATCCTCTGTGAGATATACCTGCCCCTCCAAACCATTCTATTGATTTTGCAAAAAAGGTTTACATACCTGGACTGACTATTCCTGATACCATTTGACTAACTGATGTGCAGTAGGTCTATCAGTATTGGTTCAAACGATGTCTTCTGTGCCAGGCACAGATCATCTCTTAGCAGTCTTTATGATAACAAGTATAGTGACAGGGCTCTGAGGCAGTCCATGTAGGACATATTGTTTAGCCTTGTATCCATTTAGTAAGAGATCTTTGTGGACATTCCAGTTGTTGCATATGTCAGGAAAGATACATGACAAAGGATGCATTATACTCAATGTTATCTGAGTAAAGAGAGACAGTGACATCTCTAGATCTAGTTTATACGCTGCACAGTATATAAGGACTTTGTTATAAAAGTGAACACATATTGGTTGAAGGGTAGGTGACCGTTTACATAAGTTTCTAAATCCCAAACAACTGGGTCAACTCTCAGGGGTGTATTGTCAATGTGATAGTTCCCCGAGGTAGACAACTTCCAAATGGATACGATAATGCATTTTTTTTGGTATTTAGTTTCTGTCCATGATTCTGGCACAAGTTATTTGTTTGGGACAAACCTTCCTGCAGGATGGCTAAGTCATCTGTGTATTCAATAACTGCTCCTAGCTTGCAGTCATCTACAAACATAGTCAGCTAGAGCTCTTTGGTATTGGCTTTTACTTTGGAGAAGTAGATACCAAACAAGAGAGTTCCCAGCATAGAACCCTGGGTGACCACTGATGACCGGTCTTTTTGTGGAGGTAAATTCATCAATAAGATCTCCTCCTATCTTTGAGCCAGTTGGCAATCTAGCAGGTGATATAGGGATTTATTTCCAGTTTATTTAGCTTTTCTATTATTCCCAAATAGCGGATTGTGTCAAAAGCCTTGGCCAGGTCAAGGTATGTTTTGTGTACCATTTTGCTTTCATCCTTTGCTTTGGTAACCTTTTCAAAGAAGTCCACCAGGTTGAGTAAGCATGACCTGCCCTTGATAAATCCAAACTGAGATGGATCCAGTATTTGGAGGTTTCCTGTGCCCTTACTGATTCCTTGATAATTTTCTTTCCATGGCTTTGTATATAAGGCTAGTCAGACTTATGGGTCTGTGGAAGGTCCTCCTTTATGCAGGGGAATGACTGTAGCTGTTCTCAATTCACTTGGTTCAAAACCTGTAAGGAGGCTGAGGTTGAAGAGTGCAGTTAAGAAGTTAGCTAAATCATGCTTCATGTTATTTAAGATGCATTCATTGATATTTTCAGGACCCATCAATGCAGTATTTTTAGCTTTTAATAGTGCTTTCAGGACTTTGTCTTGTGCGATAGCTGGAGGCAATTCTTGTGGAATAGATGGATGGGAGAGGGATAAAGTTTGAGCTGATTTTATCTACCATTAGGTTAGCTGTATCTTCAGCCTCCATGTAGGTAACATCATTCACAATTAACACAGCACATTGCTAAATTGTGCTTCTGAGATTACAAACATAACTAAGAAAAGGCCTTATGACTGCCTTTGGCTTGGGTGGCTAATTTAGCCTCAGACATAGTTTTGGTGAATTTTATTAAGCTCCTGAGATGTTTCTTTATCTCAGTGATGAGGGCTGTATTATTCTAGGAATTACTCTTTTTACTTTTGGTCACAGTTCTCTTCCTTATATTGTAAAACTTGTTGATATTATGGTTCCACCTAGGAAGTTTATTCCTGGGGTTTGCCCTGTGCTTATCCCTATGTACTTACTGGTATAGTGTGGTGGTGTATGTTTCTGTATATTCAATGGAGTTAACTGGGTTTGGTTGAAATTTAAAGCTTGTCAATGTATCATTTAGGAGCAGGTAGTTTGTCTTACAGAAATTTCTAAAGCTACTTTGCATGGAAGTGGTCTCTGGTTTCAATTTTATTTCAAAGGAGACTACTTTATGGTCAGACTTAACAAGTAACAAAGATTCACAAGGGCTGGTGCAAGATGTCCCCATATTAGTAAGGGCAAGATCCAAGATGTTATTACCCCTAGTGGGTACTCTCGGTTCCAGTGCATTTGTACTGACAAAGTCTAGGAATCTCTGTGCTTGTGCATTAGTGGTGGTGTAGGTTTCCTAGTCTATAGTTGGATAGTTTAGATAACCTATGAAAATGGCATTGGGTTTAATACTTTGTGATTCTAGTTCCTTTAGATAGGTGTTGTGACTTTCTTGGGTCATAGAAGGAACTGGAATTCTATAGATACCTAATATATGGTATAGGGCCTTTCTGATAGTTATTTGGACATGACATTCTGTTTGGTATCTACTCCTCTGGAGTAAAAGCTAAAGTCAAACGCCTCTGACTCACCCAGTTCGCAAATCACTGTAAATTAGGAGCTATCAGAGATTCCCTCCATCATGGCAGCCTTACAGGCTTGGCATCTGGGACTTTTGGGACTCCTTGTGCTACGTGAAGTGGTAGGCTTAACTTGGTAAATATGCCTTGTGTCTGTGTTGCGTTTTGGGGGTCTTTAAGGTTTAGGCAAGTTAATCTTTAGAAACTCAGCATGTGATGGATTATGCATATTATGATGGCCTTGGAGAGGTGTGATGTGTGGTGTACTGCTGATGATTTTGGTGTCTGTGTTTACTGTGTGTAAGTATTTTGCAACCAAGAACATTATATATGTATATCTCTCAGACACTATGTAGTAGTACATGATTATAGGATAGCATTTCAAGATATCCGTCTCAATCAGGCTGGCTACAGAAGTTGTGGGGAAGTGCTGGTCCATGGTTTGAATGGAATGACTTGGGGGGTTGACTATAACTGCTTGGAGTTTGGTATGTTTAGGTTACTGTTTTAGGTGACAACTGCTAAGACATGAAGAATGCCTAGTTATTTGGCCAGGAGTGTACTGCAGAACAAGGCGTGTTTGTTTGTGCTTAGTGCAGGTTACTTACTGGATTTCTAAGGTTGCATAGATTTTGCAGGTCTCTTATGGGGAAAAAACTCTTACAAAGACAGCCCATTGCAAAGCTAGCAGCTTGTTTCTTCCATTTTTGATAAAAAGCTAATTTCTCACAGTTCAGGGCTTTCCATGCTTCTCAGAGTCTTGAATAAAAGACCCTGGGTAGGTGCAACTCTGTACTGGTTCTAGCAGACTAGCTAAAGATAGAGCCAATCAAATAAAGCCAATAGTATGACTTCAGGGCCTGTAGCAAGTTGCATTTGGTCAATTACTCCAGGTAGGTTAGAACTTCATAAACCTTAGCTTTCACAGTAGGGAAGGGAAAAATGCAGTTAATGTACAAACAGGACAGCAGGGAGAGCATGACTTAATATAATAATATTGGGCACTGGGAAGGCATATAGCAATGCAGCAAATGCAAGAATGGGGGGGAATAGTACTAATGTAACAAACAGAAAGGCACTGGAATGCAACTTTAAGCAAGTAAATGATAAGCAGAGTATAAGACTCTAGCAGCAACACTCAAATGTAAACAACTGTAGCAACAGAGAAGCAGAAATCCTGTAGCAAAAATGACAACGCTGCCACTATTGCACTCCAAATTACATTCTAAGGCACCAGACTAGGCAGATATTTACCAGTAACACTGCTTATGGAATGTGCAGTAATAAATGACTAAATGAGGCTCAGATCCTGTAGTAGTTCACAATTCTCCCACAATTGCAAACAAAATTACAAGACTAAGGTGCCAGACTGAGTTCAAAATACAAATAGCTGACTTTTACAAGTAATTCTACTTATGGAGATAGAAGTGAATATAATAGTATAATGTATAAACAAAGCAGATCTTGCAGTAACTCACATTTCTCCTGAAAATGCAAATGAAGCTACAAGACTAAGGTCCAGAGGAAGATAACAATGCAAATGGATAACTTGTTTGGCTAAAACACTGAAAAATGCAGAAAAGTACAAAAAATACCATCTCCACACAAAAATTGAAACAAAAGATTTTCTTTCTTTCTTTTTTTTAATGAAAAGCTTGTTTCTCACATTTAAGGGATTTCCACAGTTCTCATAGTCTTACAACTCTATATATAGATACATTTTAAATCAGTGATTTTTTTTTACAATGACAACACTGTTTTTATGTTTCCATTGAAGAAAAAGTACACATCATATCAACACATAGATATCAAATGTATTCTCAAACAAATCATTCTCAGACTCAGATGTTCTGAATGGATCAGCCAGAGAACTAATCATCACTGACTACATAATCATCAGTTTCATTTACAGCAGTCAGTTGCAAAACATTTTCTGTCCTTTTTTTCTTGACTGAATACTGGTTAACTATATTGGTCTGCAAACATTTATAGCTTTCTCAGCATTTCATCATTAGTTCTGATTCTGACAGAAGTTTGCATCTTATTTATATTTATTTTTAGGCATAAAGAACCTTTTGTTTTTAGCAACAAATTGAGCAGTTCACCAAACTCACCCTCTTTAGCACTATGCATTAATTCAGTCACAAATGCATCAACAATGAATCTTGGTTTCTAGTGAGAAACAAATGGCAAATATATGGCAAACCTTGTTTTTAGGCCTGCAATACAGCTGGAATTTATTTTTAATTACAACCAAATCAGTTACAGAATCTTTAGTAATATTAACTGTATTAAATTCATTAACTGTATTTAACTGTACCTTTTAAGCAAAGCAAAGTAAAGGTGTAACTCATACTTCCTTATATTTATGTACACCTGAAGGAGTGTTGCAAAGATTGAATTTCTGCACCCAAAGTGTCCATGTTTCTTCCAAATTACTTTATATAGTATAGAATGATTGCATCTGCGGTAGTGGTGCTGTGGTAGCGTTGTCGCCTCACAGTAAGACGCTGTGCGGTTCGACTCTCAGCTAGAGCATCTTCTGCGTGGAGACATGCGTGAATGGGCGTACCTTCGTTGAAGGTTGTGCGTCAGGGCTGGCAACTCGGCACGTAAAAATCAGCTGCCAATCATTAGTAGACTGGAGTTCCGTGTGGCGACCCCTAACCGGGAAAAGCCGAAAGACACAACAACAACAGTATAGAATAATGGCACCATTAGGAGAGCCCAGTGGTTGGTACTGATTAGTGTAGTCAAGTCCACTATGTGCATACTAGCCAGCAGGAGCAGCTCGTGCTATAGGACTGCAGGAGTGCAGCCCCCCCACCTGTAAAAAGAAATGTCCCCCCACTGTAAAAATGAAAGTAAAAAAATAATTAATTTCTTGGAACTCCTGCATGTGTGCTGAGTTCCTGACTGCTGTGTTAGGCAGCCTAGAACTCCACGCACGCGTGCTGAGTTCCTGAATACCAGACTGCTCAGTTAGGCAGTCTGGAAAGGGAAGGATGGGAACTCCTCCCTGCCAGCCCAGAGTTCTTTGCGGTGACGATTGCACAGACTGGAAGCACACCGGACTGCATCACCCACAGGCTGGAGGCTCCAGCCTACTCACATCTTGTGGGGAAACCCAGAAACAGCCTGCGCGGGCTGTGGACTTAGCTTGCAGAGGTGATTGGGCTACAGAGAACTGTGGACTTAGCTTGCAGAGGTAATCGGGCTACAGAGGACTGTGGACTTAGCTTGCAGAGGTGATCGGGCTATGGAGGACTTAAGGCAGGCTGCTACAGATGTGTGGGCTGTGGACTCAGAGTTATGGAGGTGATCGGGCTGTTACGGAAGGAAGGTAGGGTGTGAGTGTTGCAGAGGACAGTTTATGGCGGTGATTGGGCTATGGAGTATTTAATTGTGTGTGTGTGTGTGTGTGTGTGTGTGTGTGTGTGTGTGTGTGTGTGTAAAATGCCCCAGTTGCTACATGGTGGTGGGTAAAGAATAAGGCTTGAGCCCTGTACCCTGGGCCCAACTGGCAAGAGCCCGAATTCCCTACCCACCACCATCATTTGTAAAACATTTTCAGATTTTTGCCTCATAATTTTTTCTGTTTTGTTCCTCATAAAATCTGTGGTTTCTGTATTTTTGTTACTTAACACAGCCTGTAGTGCAGTGGTAGCATTGCTGTCTGACCGCTACAGGTTGTCTGGTTTGATTCTTGACTGGTGTGACTTCAGTGTGGAGTCTGCATGTCCTCCTTGTGTTTGTGTGGGTTTGGTCTGGTGTCCTCAATGGATATTTGTCCCTATTTTTTGGACTGTATTCCCCCATTATTGGCTTCGTCCAGGTTTTTTGTGCCAAGGTTGAGAGCTATGGTGATAACCAAATTCACTGAATATGTTTGGGGGCTGTATCCCCCCATTATTGGCTTTGCTCATGTGTTTTGTGCCAAGATGTTGACGGCTATGGTGAGAACTGAATTCACTAAATGGTAGCCTTTTAAGTTTCAGTCTTCCTTTCGTTCATAAAACAGATGATTTGGCGTAGTGGTATGTTGCTTTGACTGTTTTGCACAGGGTCCTGGATTCAATACTTGGCAGTGAAATGTATGGTGGTAATAGCATTTTATTCTAACAACTTTCCAATATTATACAAGCAATGTTTAAAATGTGTCCCTGTTTTTTGGTCTTTTGCCCCCCCCCCCTAAATTTTGGATTTTTTCCAGATTTCTTGTGCTGCAAAGTTCAGAGATGCAGCTGAGTGTCAAGTAGATTTTACAAGAAGCTGAGAGCTGCAGGGGAACAAAAGTTTAGCGCTGCTTATGCTGAGTCGGCTTGTGTTGTTAATAGCATAATAGGTAGTGTACTTGCTTTTGATGCAGAAGGTTGTGGGTTCTACTCCCACAGTAGGTAGATACATTGCTGATACTGTACTGTATTGTAAAGGGGGTGGATGCTGCAGTCCTTTTTGGTGAAGATACCTAGTAACTGTGAACCTGTTATCAGTTTGCCATCCATTCCCTATTGCAATATTACTAGCTTATCATTTTTTTAATGCAACTTAGGCAATTTATTCCTCAAGGGCAACAGCCACTTTATTTGCAGATGAAACAATGAAATATAAAGTTGGTTGCTAGCAACAACCTCTTCATCAGTTACAGATTTCTTTAATGTGGAATTATTTAGATGACTTTTACTTCTTCAGAGATTGTGCATCTTTACTGATACTGGTGGACTGTAGAAGTTTGAGTAGACTTTTATGATAGAAATGTTCTGAATTGGGCAGTTTTGTCATTATTGGTGCATGCATTTTGTTTCATTGTTTACTGGAAAAATGTTCTGAATTGGGCAATTTTGTCATTATTGGTGCATACATTTTGTTTCATTGTTTACTGGAAAAATGTTCAAAACAAATTTCAAACATCTTCTAACAACTGTACTATATTGTACAAGGAATATAGTTTAATACAATCAGGAAGGTGTATCAAAGACCACATGTATGTTTCGTGTCAAAGGGGCCCATGATTTGAAAACAGCCCAAATTTAATCTTTATCTGCCACTGGCAAAATGTATTTTCTTTGAATGTGGGTTTCAATTCTGTTTCAATGAATATGAGTTTCAAGGGCAGAGAAGTTTTAATGGTAAGTCTGTTTTCATTGTGAGATTGTGTTGCTTTATTTAGCAGATGTCTTAGTGTTTGTGCTGTAAAATGCAAAATAAAACTTTCAAATGAAGTCCAAATCAATGTAGAAGTAAAGCAGTATGCACATTAGTGTTTATGGTAAATGGGGTGAAATAGCCAAGTAATGGTTCATTGGAATGGCTGCAGGGGGGAGGCTCCATCCGACCATGATTTTGTGAGGGGGAAGGGTGGCAAACTCACACAGCCCCGGCTGAACTATATCTCTCAACTGTCCAGATTTTCACAGAATGAATAGATGTTTGCTTATTTTTGGTTTGTTCCTCATAAAATGTGTGGTTTTCTGGCAAATAATTTAGGAATTAAGTCACTAAATAATGACAGACACTGAGTTTTAGACTTCATAACCTTCAGAAAAATGCATGCTAAAGCAAGACCTGTTTATTCTATCAATTGTCTCAGTTTATACAACAATTTATAGTACTGTTTATATGTTCCGCCAGTATATTTGGCCTTGTCCAGATTTCCTGCATTAACAGGTTGAGAGGTATGTGCAAATAAATTGCTTTATAGAATTAGGTATATCCAAACCTCTGAGCTCTCCTTGATTTTGGCTCAAAATGTTGCTGTTCCCCTAATAATCCCGCCGCAAAATGGCAATTTTGGAAGAAAACGTGGAGGGCTTACAATTAAGAAATAACTGTAATAATCAGAGTTATAGATTACTTTTATTTCAGAAATGCATGTAGATTCTTTTATTTTTGTCAGCTGCTCATGTTATCAGTACTAATATTAAAAAGTGTCCCTTCTTTGACAGATTCCCAGCTGTATTGTGTGGCTGTTTTATATTTTTGCATCACATTTTGGTCCATTTTTCATAAAATGTGTTTTTTTGGCAAATTAGTGGCAAATCATTAAAGACTGAAGTTAGAAAATAATGACAGACATTTGCGTTTCAGATTTCGTACCTTTCAGAAAATTGATACTAATGCAAGTTTATAAGAGCAATATTTAAAATTTGTCCTCATTTGTTGGCCTTTGTCCCACTTCTATGCATGGCTCTGTCCATATTTCTTGTTCTGAGGTTGAGAGGTATGACAAATGTGTCAGGGCCATCACAGTCAGCCAGAGACATTTCAAATTGTGACATACTTGTTGCACCCCACTCCCCCATGTAGTGACAAAGGATGTGTCCAAGCAAGGCAAGGAGCAGTTATGCAGTGTAAATATGCAGAGTATCCCCCCATCCAAGGTAGACACAAGTGCTACTTTTATTCTGTCCTTGATTTTGTAGAATTTTCTGGTTTCTGTCATATTTATATACTGTTGATTTATGCTTATTATTACTCAGAAAGTGCCTGTTGCTCTGTGTTTAAGTAGAGATGCTTTAATGACCATCAGGTAAGCTTGTCTGAGATTGTAAGATGCAAGTAAGCTTTAATAAGCATACTGTTAAAGAATTGCCAACATTGAAAGCCTTTCTGTTGTTGCCATGCAGAGAATACTTACATAACTAGATAATGTATAAGCATTGGGTATTGAAATGCATATGACAGTATTTGTAATAAAGGACAGGATTATATTATTTTAAGAAGCTCATTACATTTGTTGGAGACTTGCAGTCATCTTTGCAGGCTTTACCTGTAAACCAGGCAGAATGCCAATCTATCATGTGTGGTCCATTACCTGTACAGTAATCCTTTAAACAATGTATCATGAGCTTGTTTCTTGTTTGCTTTTCATTTTTTACTTTGATCATGTTTTCCTCATGAAACAAGTAGATAGTTGTCAGGCAACAGGTCTTTTTTGGATAAGAAACATTTTTACAAGTGGGGGTATCACAGAGATTGCTACTTTCAGCTTGTTACTTGGTACTTTAATAAAGCTGAATATAAATTATACTTAGAACTGCGGTGCAAGGAGAAGTGGTTTGAGTTGAGTGCTGCTTGTTTTTCTTATACTTGATTTTGACTGCCATTCCAGTAATGTATTTAAAAAGTAATTTATTTTTTCATGCCTCACAACCTTTTTGTTTCCATCTAGCTATTAAGTAAGCTGTCATGCAGCCAATGCATTGAAATATTTTTTTTCTTCTACACTTAATTTTGTCTTGATTGGACTCATAATGACGGTTTGGCACCTAGGGCAGCGTATTTAATTAAAGTTACAGTTTTTGTGGTTTTGAGCATATCTCCTCCCCTTTCTAGGTGGCCACACCCCTTACCATTGACCCCACCCATTCACCTGTCTCCTCCAGCCCCCCTTTGATTTGAAGTCACCAGCCGCCACTGCTAGCCAGACAGTTTTTAGGGAGTTAGACAAGTTATAATTGGATGTCAGGATATACCAGAGTGCTCTGTGTGGTTGGCCCTTCAAGCAACTACCTATTTAGTAAGGTAATTAAGCACATAGGGAGGCAGCTGTCTATATAAGATGAGAACACAATCAAAATGGCATACATCATTGAGCAAAGAGGACTTGTGAAATTAGCTCTAGAGAAGTCTGAAGGATCTACAGAGAAGCATAGAGGTGCAACATTCATTAGAGATTCTCCCCCCCCCCAAATGTTTTGGAGGTTGTAAACTATATGCCCTTTCAGAGTGGTAAAAATAAATAAGTGTTCAGCAAATATGACGAAGTAACATGCAGAACTGTTATGCAAAGTTTGCAACTCACAACATTGAGATCAACAAATAATATAAATTGAAAGTTAAGTTATTTTAAAGCTGTGAATAAAGCAGATTGTTCCTGCAAGACTAAGATAATCAGAAACAGAAACTGCTGTGGTCATGATGATTGTGGCCTTTGACAAACTACCACTATTTATTTTGTGCTTTCACTTGTAATTGCTGTAAGATTTATTTATGTTTTCCTGTTGAGTTCTTCCTGCAGTAAAGCCCATCCTAAGAAAGTTGAGCATGCTGGCTGCATGTATTTTTCACAATGTAAATACCAAATATGCTGATGGATTGAGTGGCAAGGTGGAAACCACAAGGAATAACTAAGCAGCTCTACTCAAAAAGAAATGGCGGAGGACATGAAAAATCCAGGATTTTTAACCATACTCTAAGGAAGGTGTTTTTTTCTTCTGAAATGTACTCATTTTAGCTTCTACTGAGTTGTTGATTCATTTCACAATTAATTTTCATTTCATTGGTTATTTATGTTTTTTTTCTCTGTTGCGTTATTTATATAGAACTTTTCTACCTGTTGCATGTGAACCATCATCCCCCCATCTTAGGAAGACATCATACTGACAGTCATCACGGATTTTTTAGTTAGGTCCCTAATCACCATCCACAGTGACTGATGTGAGCATCCACATCCTTGTTTCCATGTTCCGACATACTTGTATTCGAGGTCTATCGTCAATGGACTGGACTACCAAGCTCACATTTCTCAAACATATAACCATTATTGTCACTCATGACCTCGGTTGTATATGTGCAGTTTGTTGAACTTGAAACACCCTTTTTCACACCCCGGACTGGAAGTCAGCATAAGTCACTCACTCAAACCCTTCCCTGGCTGGATCTTTGATAACCAGTGCTACAGACATTTCTTTCTTTCTTTCAAGTCACAGCAAGCATTAGAGTGACCCTGAGACAGCCACGGCTATTCATGGAATTTTCAAGGTAAAGGTGGAAATGGAAGTAGGTTGCCAGGTCTTCCTTTTATATCACACATGCATGAACTCACACCTATGGACAATTTAGAGTCCCCAGTCTACCTACTGCATGAATTCAGAATGTCAGAGGAGAATGGAACACCCAGAGAAAACCCATGCAAACACAAGAAGGACATGCAGACTTCACAGTGAAAGCACCCCAGCTGAGAACCAAACCAGATAACTCCTTACTGTAGGGTGACAACACTATTCACTGTTACGCAGTACCATCCCACATACCCTTCAACTAATAAATATACTCCTAGTCATAAGCTTCTGAAAATAAATAATACAGTTCATTATTTGAAATGAATACAATTAACCACTTTCAGTTTGAGAACTGAATATACACTTGTACCATGAAACATAAAGGATTTAAACAGACAGCAGCTATCTAGTCCTGCTACTGCCATTAGATAAAGGTTTACTGAAATCTATTTGCCTCTGACTTTTAATGCGCCCTTATAGTTTTAGACGAATGGCAGGCAGTAAATTGCAGGCATGATCTTTTAGTCCTACAAGTTAAATGCACTTTGTAGAAGGCAAGGAATAACTGATACTCAACAGTTAGCACTCTAATCCTGAAAGAACCCGAACTTCTAAATTCACTATTTGGTTTAGATTTCAAATGTAAGCTTGCTGTTTTCATAGCCTTTCAGCTCTGCAAGTAGTGCAGTCTGTTTATGGTAATCGGTTTTGAAAGGAGCTGCGAGCATTAGAGGGAACAAAACAGCATTGCTATATATGTTTGTGTCTGCTAAAGTCAGTTCAAGGCTGTAATAAATTTACAAGAAAAAACAATTCTGCAATTATTTTACAGCTTACACATTTTATAAGTGGTAAGATTAATTGTAAAGAATTACAGACTTCATACAGCTTTTGCATTTTTTTCTGGAAAATAATTGCATTTAATTCTGCTCATTACAACTTTTCTACATTTCACAGTTTGATTGCTTCTTTCATCTGTGACAGTAAATTTCAGTAATTCTGCTTCTGGCAATTGCTTTATATAGTATTGCATTTTTTCACAAGTTGATCTGCTTATCACTTTTGATAATCCCACACTATTCTGTCTCTCTCATACTAATAAAACGTATAACTCACTAAACTCACAATAGTTCACTTCATTCTTTAATTCAGTAACATAATCATCAATTCTGTCTGTTGGACCTTGTTTTTCAAGAAGAACAAATGATGGAAGTGGGGCAGATTTTTTTTCTCAGCTTACAGTAATTCTGAAACTTCTTTTTTGTCCGTGCAATACTCTCTCTCTCTCTCTCTCTCTCTGTCTCTTTCTTTTCTCAAATCTCATATATTATAAACTTTTCCAGATTCGTTTCTACATCATGCAAAATGTAGAAAAATGTACCTTTTCAGGCTTCTTGGATAAATTGCTTGCAATAAGGAATAAATCAAATTTTTGAAATCACAATTTCCATTTATTAGCCAGACTACCCACACAATGCCTTTTTCTGTGGTTACTTAGGACACATTGTGCCATTTTATATTCAAAGCTATGAGAAAATAGTTGAAATATAACTGGTATGGCTTTCAGCTCCATCAGCTTTTCTTTCAAAATGTACAATTATATATATAGGATACTAGACTAGGAGCTTTGTTTGAAGATGTAAATGATGATAAAGGATCCAACTGTATAAAGGCACATGCATACATGTTGCAGCTAGCACACAATGATACTGACTTGCCCCAATTGCCCTAAAGCCAAGTTGTTCAAGTTCAAGGTTATTATCATTTTTATTTCCTAGACAGTTTTTATAAACACTGAACATATAAATAGAAATGTCCCAACGTTTAGAGAATTGCAAAGTGAATTATTATCGAAACACATTCAGCACTCTGAGTAAATATAAATGTGCACAATAAAGGTCAAGAAATTGAACTAAGTTAATTAATAAACAATGAACTCAAAAAATGAAGTCTGTTGTTAAAGATACTGGTACAAAAATATACAACTATGTCCAGTTCAATAAATAATAAAAATAACAATAATACAAACTATATACATGACCTCTGTATTTACCAGACAGCAAAACAGCAATGAGTCTGTAAAAGGGATCATCAGCAGGAGCAGGTTACAATGAAGCGAGTCTTCTATTAACAATGGTGATCATCAGTAGCAGGTTACAATGGAGCGAGTCTTCTATTAACAATGGTGATCATCAGTAGCAGGTTACAATGAAGCAAGTCTTCTGTTAACAATGGCGATCATCAGTAGCAGGTTACAATGAAACAAGTCTTATATTAACAATTGCGATCAGCAGTAGCAGGTTACAATGGAGCAAGTCTTCTATTAACAATGGTGATCAGCACTAGCAGGTTATAATGAAGCAAGTCTTCTATTAACAATGGTGATCATCAGTAGCAGGTTACAATGGAGCAAGTCTTCTATTAACAATGGCGATCATCAGTAGCAGGTTACAACGAAACAAGTCTTATATTAACAATGGTGATCAGCAGTAGGAGGTTACAATGAAGCAAGTCTTCTATCAACAAATGTGATCATCAGTAGCATGTTACAATAAAGCAAGTCCTCTATTAACAATGGTGATCAGCACTAGCAGGTTATAATGAAGCAAGTCTTCTATTAACAATGGCGATCATCAGTAGCAGGTTACAATGAAACAAGTCTTCTATTAACAATGGCGATCCACAGTAGCAGGTTACAATGAAACAAGTCTTCTATTAACAATGGCGATCCACAGTAGCAGGTTACAATGAAGCAAGTGTTCTATTAACAATAGCAATCAGCAGTAGCAGGTTACAGTGGAGCAAGTCTTCTATTAACAATGGTGATCAGCAGTAGCAGGTTACAATGGAGCAAGTCTTCTATTAATAATGGTGATCAGCACTAGCAGGTTATAATGAAGCAAGTCTTCTATTAACAATGGTGATCAGCACTAGCAGGTTATAATGAAGCAAGTCTTCTATTAACAATGGTGATCATCAGTAGCAGGTTACAATGAAGCGAGTCTTCTATTAACAATGGTGATCATCAGTAGCAGGTTATAATGGAGCAAGTCTTCTATTAACAATGGTGATCATCAGTAGCAGGTTACAATGGAGCAAGTCTTCTATTAACAATGGTGATCAGCACTATCAGGTTATAATGAAGCAAGTCTTCTATTAACAATGGTGATCATCAGTAGCAGGTTACAATGGAGCAAGTCTTCTATTAACAATGGCGATCATCAGTAGCAGGTTACAACGAAACAAGTCTTATATTAACAATGGTGATCAGCAGTAGCAGGTTACAATGAAGCAAGTCTTCTATTAACAAATGTGATCATCAGTAGCATGTTACAATAAAGCAAGTCCTCTATTAACAATGGTGATCAGCACTAGCAGGTTATAATGAAGCAAGTCTTCTATTAACAATGGCGATCATCAGTAGCAGGTTACAATGAAGCAACTCTTCGATTAACAATTGCGATCAGCAGTAGCAGGTTACAATGAAGCAAGTCTTCTATTAACAATGGCAATCAGTTTCCAGTCCAAGTTCAGTCTTATCACTCTTCGAAACAGTGCAGATAAATGTCTAATTCCTTAACTATCTCTAGGTGTTGGCATGA